>NC_143566.1:60581136-61185454 GCF_054136105.1 Typopeltis vanoorti
GCTGAGATCAAGATTCAGCGACACGAATTATTAATTCATGATTATAAATTTAGACAATACTTTAGATATTATTATTATCGAGGTGGTAACCAGATAGAATATTTGACATTTTACGCCCCTACCGGAAAATGTAACTTAACTTCCGTCATGTTTGAGGTGATCTGAAGTGCAAGCAGATTTTCCACTCCGTTGCATTATGAAATCGATGCCTTGTGAAGGAGCAGCGTGTTCGTGCATCAAATTCCGCTACAGACTTGCATGGATGTTAGACATCTGTTGCCTTCTGACCTTCCAAAAAAACAAACAAACAAAAAAACTTGGTTTCTTCCGTTCAAGACATTACTTGTTTGTACAAATCACAGTACCACGAATCTCCATCCAACCTTAGAATACTGTTCTTTAAGAATGCTTGCTATTGTCTAGACGAGGACAATTTGCGTTTTTATTTTACTTTATTTTATTTATTTTTCCTGACTACATATAATCACTTCTCATAGACTTGGTAGTAGGCGTTTTCGTAGTTGCTGCTCCACCGAATCATCCCTCTACTTTTCTTCAAACTTATAAGAACACGAGCAGCTACTAGTCAATCACCACCATATATAGTTCAGCTTCAAATTTACCGAACCAACTTCTTATCCCTCTTTGGTTCCATTGACCCCTGTTCTTTGGATCAGTCCTTTTCATACGGAGAAAACATCCGGATTGTATTAAGCACTGTTGCATTAGAGGTTTTTTGATCTCTCGTGTGAGGGGTCGAGATTATCTATTATAGGTGTTTTCACTGTAACAGATTAGTCATTTTCCACGTTTTGTAAAAGTTGGTATGGCTTTTGCTGAAGTAGTTTAGCATTATTTGGCAACTAGAAATTCAACTCAAGATTGCAGATTTATTGTTTTGCATTGCGCGTAGTAGTGATGAATTTAACATATATGCAAAATATATCCAAAGCGAGACCTGCTGCATAATTTTTTTTTCTAAGTACAGTTCAGAAGTATCTGATGTGTGGGATATATGGTGGAACTTCAGATTATAGCATTTTTTGTACTATTAATATCCGAATTTCAGTTTATTTGTAAACGCTTATCTGATGGTGGAAATTTAAGAGCAACCATTGAATTTTTAATAGTAGTGTGATTTCATAATTTGCACCAAATGGTTTGGTATGTTTTTTGTTTTAAGGCATTTATTCATTTACGATGTTTTCCTAAGTTCTTTTAGACTAGTGCAGTTATCATGCTGTAATTTAAATATGAGTATTAAAAGTACCTTATGTTCAATTTTTCAGTTCTGGTTTATCTTTTTTCTGGCTTCTGAGTAATTATCACACATTTTTGTAGAGGGTTAGCTTAGAGAACTTTATGATTAGCATATTTCGCAAAAGTAAATAGGATTCATTATTTGTTTAGTGTTATTAATGCATGTTAATAACAAACAAACGAAAAATTTCCAGGATTACTAAAGTCCATTCTCGTAAAACTGTTGCATTTCTCCTCTTTTCCAACGAGATTGAGTTGGTGTATGACACCAGGTGCGTCCTTCAACGTCTGTTTTATTGCAAACGTCAACATACATAAATGTTTATCTTTGAAGCTCTTACAAAATTAAATTTGCATCAGTTGATAACGAGTGTTTCTCCACCCCCTTGAATAGGTAAAAATAACACGATAATGACTTAGTTCAAAGACAGGGACTTAACGTTACTGCCGAGGAAACTGAACGGTATTTGTTTTGTACAATTTCGATTTCTTGCGGATGGTTAACAGTTTATACTGTAATCGCTTACCGTATTCCGTATTAAATATGGTAGGTTTCAACTTACGTGGGTGGTATTATCATAACTTAATATTTTATGTTCAGTTTTTAATGAAATCCATCTAGGAAAATGATAACGATTTCTTTCTGCTGATGAATTGTATGAACCCTGGAGTTATCAGGAGCCGCAGGATCTTAAGATTCTGCAACTCCCCCCCCCCCCATCTTTAAATATTTTCCCATTCATCATCGCTAAGCTTTATCGTTGTGGTGTCCTTTAGCTGGTAAGAATGTTTTCGAATCCCCTCCAGGACACGATGAACAATAAGTTTGACTTATTTTTTCATCTGAAGGCGAGTTAGCCAGTCCTCATGTGGAGGGCGGTCTCTTGGAAAACAGTTTTTTTCATTCCGCTAAACAGGCAAACCAGCCACAACACATTCGGTTTACAATACGAGTGTATCAGTATTATGAGGCTTAGTTACATGTCAAGTCACGTAGCTATTGCTGCTGTAATTCCTACATGGGTTCCGTACTTCAGTTTTGCCGCTAGAGGTGTATTTAATTATGGCATTGCATCCATATGATTAGCACAAACATCTGTAGGTATTGTGGTTATTCTTCTGATAGTATTGCACGTGGGTCCACCAGTGTTCATGGTTAGGATATAAAGTTCCTTCATTATAGCAGGCAAGACTTCGCGCATATGTTACAAAGACCTTACAGCTGCATATTGCGATTTAAATGCTATTTTTTTAGATGAATGTTAAATCAGAACTATTCTAACGTTGTCGAAGTAACTATAAAATATAATTAACTTGAAACGATCCTCATTCCCGAAAAGTTGCTCACTTGATCAGCAGCTGATTCAGGCACGTTGTTGATACAAGCCATCATCCAGCAAGACATTAAGAATCATGACTTTGCTGACGTGTGCTGTGTGCACCATTGTAACTAATTTGATTACCTCTGAAAGTTTTTGTGTGTGTAACCACTTCCGAACAACGTACCTAGAAGAAGAAAAAAAAAAAAAAAAAAAAAAAAAAAAAACCCTGCATTGCGAGAAGGTGGTGGTGGGAAAGCTTGTGGAAAATGGGGAAAACAGTCGCTTCTTCTGAAAATAGTTGTAGTAGTTTCCGGCACACAGTTTCTGTTAATAGCGATGTATCATGTCCCATATTGAACAATGAGTTTCCTTTGATTTCTTCAGTAATAGGCTTGTAAAATTTCTTTTTTCTCTCTGAGCATTTTTTGTCGATTAAATCTTCTTTCATGATTGTCGATTAACCTGATGCTGACTATTGTAAATCCTGGAGACCGTTAATTTAGATTAACACACTGGAGTGTCATTTTCTTAGCGATGCAAATATCGTTTCCTCGCTTAGTTATGTATATATGAATTTCTATTGTTGATTGTGCGTTTGTTTATATAATTCGTTTGAGTGGGAATACTCATGGCTGATGCATGTTATATTTGCGGAGTGGAAACCAAGCAAAAATATCAACATAAGTTTTCAAGCGGTCTGTGCGGTGCTAACCTGTTAAACAACCCATACCGAGTTTCATGTATATGTATTTGGTTAGTGATATATAGATTTCATAATTAATCACCAGCACTTTTTAGTTACCCCCACCCACTTTTGTGTTTCGGAACACTTTTTCACTAAAAATTCCAATCTTCAGTTACTCTTATCTTAGATTTCCCCCTCCACAATACTTGTGCAATATACATAGGCTTCGAAGTTTTTTCTTGGGTGTGACTATTCGTGAAAAACTTTATTTGAACTTTTAGCATTTTTCAAGTGATTTTCAGAATTTCAATTAATAGTGCACTATTAATTGCAGTTCTGAAATTGTAATTTCAAACTCGAGTTTGAAGTTCGCTTTATATGTGGTCTGCTTTTCTAACCTTTTTATTACATTCCAGAAGTAAAGGAATAAACTGAATGAAGGATTGTATTATTTCAATACAAATCGCTTATGTAATGTAATTTCAGTGAAAGTGGAGTGTCAGTTAATACTTGTTAGGAAGTTAAAAGTTTAATTGCATTATTTTGTTATTTATAACTTTTAACAAAAGTAGATCACTTTGCTTCATATTTTCATTATCCGAGGAATTTGATTCAATTCTCATCTCTGTTGTAGATAGAATCCAAAAATATTAATGCATAATTGAAATTGCTTACAGTAGTAAGTTCACTATGTTGCTTTTGGAACATTGTGCATCAGCTTAGTGTACTGGTGTATGCAACCAACCGTATGTTACTCGATTTTAACCGAAAATTCGCTTAAATGAATTTATCTGTTATATTTGCTTTTTCTCTCCCTAGTGTTTTGCTTATGCAATACTAACTTTTTTTTTTTTTTAAAGATGAAAGTGCTTTCACCGCACGTTATGAAAACTAGCATTTACAGAATCCGACAGGTGTTAAGGAAGCCGCCTTTTCTCTCGACCTTATAACAAACATTGATTTTTCGCTGGTCTTAGCAAGAGACATCTCTTTCCGTAACCAAACGAGCCGGTACCGATATTGCCATTGGTGGAGAAGATCTCAGTTAGAACAGCACTCTTTGTGGGAGTGGTCTGAAGATTGTAGTAGTCTGTACTCTGGTACCATTCATAAGCCATAGATTTTACCCTAGAATTTTTACCTCGGTTAGTGGTTATTACTGACAGCTGTCGACCAACGTATGTTCAAGTGGCGTTAACTACTTGCAGTTCCTTTACATCTGTGAAGTTATAGAAACCCAACGTGACTTCTCTTTAAAACTAAAGAAACTGCTCGAGTAGTTACTCTAGTTCTGTTTCCGTTATTCTGATGTAACAAATATTCAGTAGTAGTATTTGCATTATGTGGAGTTCATTAATAAAGTGAAAGTGGTTTTTAAAATGTTAATTTCATTCTTCACCTTGAATTATTTTAATTTGCTATCACTTCTCGCTAATAAAGTAGGTCAGGATTATACGCGTTCTTATGTCCCCGTGTACTGCAAAAAGAAGGAAAAAATGCTAATCGGATATCGTTCTTAAGGTGACTGACTTTTCAGGTAAGATGGTAGTGTTTTTATGTTATTTGTAGTGCTAGTGCTGTTTTTATTCCTTCAGTGATTGGTCCTCAGATATAAAACTGTAAGAACTTGTTTTTCTTTTTTGATGTGATATGCGATGATTTTAAATTTGCGAATATTTCAGTATCTTATTGATTTTAGCATCGCCGTTATTACAAAACACGGTAACATAAAAAGAAATAAATTTACGCTTTATTCCTCTGTTTTGTAAACACATTTTCCTTCATCTTTCAAAATTTAATAGAGAAACTGCAGTTTCTATATTTTTGTTCAATTGTATTTGAGTAAATTTAATGTTTTGTTATGAAAGTAGCGTTCAATTAATATATATATATATATATATATTTTTTATCTAATTGCCATTTGATAATTTTTCTTTCTTATTCAAACTGGAAGGGAAAATTTGGCATTTGTCGTGGAAACTTTAAACATGAGTAAACGAGATTATAGATCAACTGCCATAATCACAGGTACATAAGCGTCCATTAGATTGGGGATCGAGTTGCATAAAGAACATAACGCACTTCATAAATACCTTCTTGCAGTAGGGAAAGATTATGAGAATAGAAAAAAAGTCATGATTTCCAGACGTTCCTAGCAATTAAACTTTTGTGTTTAATTGAACCAACCAACAAACGATAAAACAAGGTAATCTCATGTTGTACATTTTTTTTTTTAATCTTGTAGGTACATTAATAGCGGGTGGTTTAGTTTGTCAAAATATTTCAAAAATTATGATCATAGAGATATTTATTGTTCATTATATCTGTTTATGAAATATTTGCGAGTCCACTTAGCTCCTCTAAATCTGAACTAGTTCTGATTAAAATTCGCTGAGTTACTACAGTGAATTCATATATACTGGAATTCATCACGATTCACCCATAACTTGATTTGTAACAAGTTATGGGAGGACTTTTGTTGGTCCCATCGCGTCACAATAGTTCAAGCCTGAGAATCCCCCACTAAATGTTGCAAATGTCAGTTTTTTTAAAAGAATACGTGTGAATTTACTTTTAAATTTATAAAGTAACTTCTAATTTCGTGGCTTCTCGAATGCTTTTAATAATACCTATTATGGTAGTATTACCATAATTTGAAAAAAAAAAAAATCAAATCAAATTTCAGAATTTTTCATTATTTTTAAGATCGTTAAAACTATTAAGGTAGACGGTATTATTGACTTTTTAGCAAAGTGATAATCTAGAGCAGCGTTTCCCAGATTTTTCCTACGACGGAACACTTCACAAATCCTGAAATCTTCACGGAACATCTTGGTTATTTTGTAATGTATTAATAATTAATTATGGCATAATCATAAAGAGTATCAGTACACTTATGCATACGGTGTGATATGTTGACAAATAAAATTACATTTAAATCAATTATCAATCACTGGACTAATGAAATCGTGTAGCATACTGTAGTTTCCTCAGCCCAACCTCATTAAATTAATTTGTGCTGATTTTCATTGACATATCCCATTCTGATCACCAAAAATTTATATTATAAGTACTTACGAGTGAATGCAGACTTTTTCTCCTGTGTGCTGGTAGTTTTCCCCTCCTTTTGTACACCTCCAAGTGTACATCCTGGAGATCGCTTTGTAGGCTGGAGGTGGATGAATCACTATGTTGCGTCACAAACACCTTCAATAAGAGATTTCTTAACACCAAAAAACAAAGTCCCTTGTCTCTTATTCATATTAAAATTTAAATCTGTAGGCCTATTTTAAAAAATCACGGCACTACGGTTTCGAAACAAGCACTTTCACTCCACAATACGAACTTGCGAAGAAAGTACAGGTAACCTTCGTATAACGCGGATGTTAGGTTCCATAGAAATGCCGCGTTATATAAATCGCGTTATGCGAGACTCAGATCACATAAAAAAAAAAAAGTAGGGTTATGTTCCGAAATCTTTTTTTTTTTTTTTTTTTTTAAATTATATAAACAATTACATCCAACAAAAAAATAATTACTTACTTCAGGTAACTCTTGTAAGTTAAGAAAACAAACTATGAAACAAATGCATAGTACATTATATAAACTTATAAAAATTACAAATTATACGTAAACTTCATTGTACATAATGCGTAAATGTTTTAAGCGAAATAAAATAGTGCATATTTTAATCGTCATCACTGTCTTCAAAACTAACATTTCGTAAATGTTCTTTATTTGCGAGTGGTCGGACGTCGTCATCACTTGAAATCTCTTGGACATCATTTGAATAATTCTCGTTGCATACTTCGGCTGGTTTAGTTATCAAGAAGTCAGTAATAAGACCTTGCTTACTACTATGTTGCAATTTTTTATTAAGTTCATAATACGGACCTAAACAAATATCCAATTGTCTCGTGAATTTTCCGGAGCGCTCCATCGAGGGTTCATTATCCGTAAAATAACTTCCTAACTTTCTTGCTTAGTCCAATCCTTCTGCTAATTCTTTAACGGATTCATCACAATCAGAATCTTTGGCAGAACTTTCCCCGCTATTTGGTTCGACGTCATCTATTAACTGTATCAGTTCCTCATTTAAATCTATTTCCCCATCAATTCATTCACTAATTTCGTTTTCAACCATATCGCAAAAGCCCTCTAAATGGCCATTACTATAAAAATAAAATTTTTACATAAAAGCATTAGATATTGTATGTAACTCACCAGAAAATAAAGTACCCAGCTTGAGATTAACACACTTATGGTTTTTAATGCGCCTTCCTGCAGAAAATGAAGACAATTTTCAAAATAAACACTTTATACGGTAAACAATTGCCGTACCTGTGTTAGCAAGGGTATTTCCCGTAATATAAATTCGCTACTTATAACTACATGCGCGATACAGGGAGACGCAAATTTAACGAAGATAAAATTTGATTTTTTAAGTCGTGCGGTGAAAAATATATGAAAAGATAAATTTGTAGACCGTGTTGTATAAGTACCGCGTTATACCAGGGTTAACCTGTATTCAGTAGTACTAGATTTGAGAACCGGATACAGACTACCTTGATCTTCAATTTCAGTGGAAAAATTTTCTTTATACTTCCTTGCTGATTGGTCACTAACATGTGCAACACAGATGTTATTTCGTTCAGTTTTGAGAACAGAGGATACACCACCCATTGTTGTAATCGACTTGCAGGTAATTTTTATGACCAGTCATAAACAGCGGTATTCCCTTTTCCGAATTATTTTCATGTTCAAAAATACACGGCTTGGTCACTTACTCACTTTCCGCGGAACACAATTTGGGGAACTCTATTTAGAGATCTATTTAGTCTATTCTCTCCCCCCCCCCCCCAAATTGTGAATATCTTTTAGAGATATCCTGTATAGCTAGTATTTTCTTCCAATGATTTTTATGCTGCATATTTTAATTAGAAATAAAAGTATTTCTTAATAATATTCATATTATTTATGCGAAATAGTCATCACTAAAATCTGAGTATAACATCCAGAAATTAAATATAGTTTTAATTTTATGCTATTTTATATAATTCCAAGTTTCTCATATGATAAATGACGATGTTTTTCACGTCAGCTTGCTATATCGAAAGTCGGTTATCTTTAGAAAGATTTTATTACGTTTATATACTTAATTCTTCCCATAAAGGCTGAATAAGAGTGTATTAATGGAATAGAGAATTAACCATGTGCTGATCACATTCCCATACTTCACTGTTGACATTTGGGATATATACTCTTATTTATTGACACGAACTTTAAAACCCTTTTAAAATAATATTCAAGGAAGTTAGCTTGTGAACAAAAACTGCCTTTAATAGGAATCAGGTAAATTATAGTACCCTGCAGTATGGGGAAATATTTTCTTGAACATTAGCTATAGAAATTTCTCCACCTTCCTCGCTGGAATGGTAAATAAATTATACCTGACCAGAAATTCGTGTTTCATCATTTTTTTCAAGCGTTAGCAAAGAAAAAAAAAGTTGGCATGTGAAATTTTCTCGACTACACTACTTGTACCCAGCTGCAGTTGACCTCTCATAATACACACACTTCCATCTCAGTCGTGTGTAATGTCATTGTGTTAAGGATCACTACTGAGACTGGTTTGTCCTTTGGGGTTCCCCCAATTTTCCCCATTCGCCCTCCTTAGTTGTAGATCCGTGTGTTCACGGGGCCCTTGAAAAACCTGAGTTTCCGGGAGAAGAAAACCCTCTACCACTGTATGAGACCAGCTAACTCACCTTTAGTCGAAAGAGACCAGATAAAGGTTCCTCCCGTCATAGAGGGGACTCGAAACCAGGTCTTTTCTACCAAAGGGCTTCGTCTATACCGACTGAGCTAGGGAGGCTCCCTACCTAGACTGGTTCCGCCCTTTATTCGAGATCTCAACTTAAGAGTTACTCAGTAACTAGCAGAATTTATATTTTCTCATACACTCAGCAAAACGATGTATTGCAATTTATAATACTACGGAAAAGGATAAAAATAACAATTTCTTGTTATGTATAATTTACTCTTCTTCCTAGCGAAACTTGTTACCATAATCTAATTCTGTGTATCCTAATCATATAGATATACATTTTGCTACTTGTATATAGTAACTTTTGTGATGAGTTAGCTTTCAGTATCCTGAGGATCTTGCTCCTACTGATAAGACCTCATTAAAGGTCTGAACTGATAAGTTCAGACCTTTATCTGGGAAGGGATTTAGGGATTCTAGGGCATTTTAATGAAGTCCACCGCATTTAGAAACACGTAACCTAGTCATGTAGATATCTCGTGCACTTTTGTTTATACACGCTTAGATACCCCCCCCCCCCAAAAAAAAAAAAAAAAAAAACCTCGGCTTCTACTGATTTTTTTTTCATCAGAATGGGACAGAAAAAAAAAAAGTATCATTCCGCAGGATGATGCTTGCACTAAAGAATCATTCCATGTGAGGAGTACTTTCAGCTGAAGTGAGCTAGACTCTTCGATATGGATTTGACAGCTCTCCTCTCCTCTCCCATCACACAGACCGACGCAGTTTGACATAAATACTCGTACACTCACGATCCTGAACAAACAAAACGTATTACTTCGACATCAGATACACAAGTCTCTTAGCACTGATGTATCTTAAACTTTCAAAACTTTTGCGTTTTATTTGGAAGAAAACGAACTACCTGTCTCGGCTAGATCTGTAGCAGTGATTTCTCTTGATTTCAATCTGTTTCGAGCGTGTCACAGAACAACTATCTCAATACTTGAAAGTTCCTTACTGCTTTAACATTCCATTGCTGTTACGATTGTATGCTTTGAAAGGTCATTAAGGTGATACCTTTATTATCTAATCTGTATCTTTTACCACAAGCGGTATCCAGTGATAAACGTAAATTGCTTTGTCCTTTATGCTAACCGATTTTTAGTCTTCAAAGTGTACACGCCTTATTATCGAAAGGCTGTGAACATGCATAATTCATTTTGTCAAATAAAAATAACAAATCATTATTACTGAGGTACCTTTTAGCGAGTGTAAGAAATTTTATAACCGCGATGCAGTTGGTATTAAACAGTATAGGAGAAAAAAAAAAAGCTGGAGTGAAAAAAACAAATCTTATAGCTAAGGCCGAATCCAACACCAATCTTTATTACTGGTTTCATTCAACCAAAGATGAGTTAGCCTATCTCATATACAGTTGAAGTTTCACATATCAAAGAAAACATACAGTTTAGAGCGATAATTACACTCGCATCGAAGCCTTAGCTGCCATAATATAAACAGCCAACTAATCAAGTAGGTTTTATGAACAGGAGGAGGGGAAACGTGACTCGAAGTTAAGTATTTTCCGTTTGTTTCCTTTGTCATCTATATTTCTGTGTGTAATTATATTTGTATTGTAATATCTGATCGAACTTACCGTTGAAATGTAAGAATTTTTATCTAGTTCTAAACTAAATCTTGAAACTTGCAGTGGTTTTTCTTACAAAGTGCTTATAGCACTTACTAGGCAAATACAGTGAATCTATAAATCTGACATAGAATTTGAGAAACTTGGTGTCTAAATAAAAATGAATCCCCTATAGATACTTGTTTACTTTTCGGCTGTGATACGATTATGCGAACTACATTTCTTCACTACTGTTCCTAAAATTATTTTAATGAACGCTGTAGTGGAATTGTTAATGTTTTGCCTCAGTGTGTATTAAAATTAAATGTATACAGACAGCTTATTACACGTACCTTCACCCATCGTCCACAAGATCCACTGCATATCCTTTCCCGTTTCTTGTCTAGGCTATAACACTGTTACCTAATTGATTCTGAGCACGGTGTGATAATCGGCGTATGTATCACGAAAACTGTCGCTATTTTGAGATGTCAACGTAGAAGACATTAAATGTATAATAAATGTGTGTACACACACTTTAATATCTTACAGCTATTTTGAACATGGCATATTATTTAAACGAATGCCAGAAATTATAATGGACTGATCCCCCCCCCCCCCATCTTGTGTTTAGGGCTGTTTAAAGTTTGAGAACCGCTGATCTAGAATATACTATACTGCCAGTGGTCTAACAACCAGAAAATATCAGTCAGAAACAAGCTTGTTAACTAGTTTTGACGCTATTAAAGAAAGGGTTTCCGTGATGTTTTACTCCCGTTAAAGCGCAGATATCGTCCTGAAATTTGAATGTACTATTTTGTTTGAGAAGAAAGTGAACTTAACCCGAGATGAATAAATTCCCCCCCCCCCCAAGTCAAACACGTGAATATCATGTTTATAAATGGAAAAGAAACATTTGTGGTGTTTTTAGAGTACTCTGTACATTTTCAGAATAAAGATTGATGATTTCGAACAGTGAATTATATATGATGTAAAGTATATTTCAAGTCTGAATTTGAGGAACAGTAAATACCGTATTTGGTATGCATTTATTTTGTGTGTAATTTATGTTATGAATATATCTTCTTATTAATAGAAGAAATAAAATCCTCTCTTGCCTGCATTTGCGTTTTTCGTTTATTCTGTGCAGTGTGCTACAGTGTCGCTGTTACGCTTACTTTTAATCGATTTTGTAATGAAAAACCTTTACCCACACACACCAACTGTAAAATCCTTTCCGTGGGATTTTAATTAAAATTGTTGCTCACAGAAAGAAAGTCGTGACATCATGCAGTTGTTAGTGTTATAAACTTCATAAATCTGATTCTCGGTTTCTGGAAAAATACGTTAATGGTAATATCTTCATCTTCTTCAGATTGAAAGCTATTGCAGTTGTTTTGTACTAACTGAGCGACACATGTCCTTCTCAGTTATGCGATACAAAAGAACATTCATGATTGATATCTGAAATTAGCAGGTTTATTACAGAACTTATTTCATGAATACAATCGCAGATTGAAATCGGGATGAAGAAATGGGCCAAAAGTGCCAATTCGATGACAATTCGAAAAACCGATTCTGCAAACTGCCTCCAACTTTTGTGTGAAGTCCAATACTTGCTGTGTATGTGTGTGTAGCGACGCCTTCCATAAACCATTGGATATCCAGAGGCATCTGGGTTGCAATAAAAGTTATCCAGCAGCATACGCAAGTACCGAGCTTTGAAGGTATATTTCCATATTCGCTGAAGATATTTTTGATCGATCATAATTTAACATGGTGAAATTAAACACTCAGATGTTCAATTGCTTTACATCCCATTTGTTCACTATCTCGTCCAACTGAAAATAATTTTTATGGAAGCTAGATGTATAATGTGGAATGCTGATGGTTTTTTCGCGGAAGTATTTTTAAATCGAATTTAAGAATTCCTTTAACTGAACGCCTCGATGTTTCAAGTGGACGAGCTACTGTCCTTGATGACTTTTCTGAATTACTCAGCATTTAAACTCGGAATGCTTCAACATTTTCCTGAGAACAAACGCTGTTCTCGTAATGTCGTTGGTGTTCCTTTACACTGTCGAGATAAACGAAGTATAGTGATTCTTGCAGGTCGAGTTCGAAACAAAGCCCGAAATTTGTGTAAAAAGATAATTTTTATTTTTTATTTCGGCAAGCAAAACTTGACCTTCTTCCCGATCATCAGAAGCGTGCTGTAACTTGAGAGGTGCACGCACGCGCAATAAGTTGATGTACTACTCTCTTCAGAAACTTCTACAGTATATGCTACCACAAAGTTACAATACTCAACAAACTTTCGTTTTAATCAATAATACGAATATATCAACATTTCGTGGTCAACTCTGTATTTCTGAAAATTGTTTTACAATTAAGTATAATAAACTTTAGGAACACAGGCTGTCATTGAGATTTAAATTAGGACGATATAATAGTTTCAGGAATTGCTTTAAAAAGTCCATGTTTAAATAACGTCTTTGTAACAATTTCTTATTGTCTCCGAGGGTTCTTGCGGCTAATTTCAATTAAAAGTTCTGCTAGTATGGAATTACTGCATAAAATTACGTACATGGATATTCCAAGGCTATCTTCATTGTCCTAATTTAAATTGCTCGAATAGCCAAATTACACAATTTTACTTAATTATGTAAACCGTTCACCTTTTTTAATGCATGGATTCTAGTAATATGTACTACATCCTTTTGGTTTGGAGCATTTGCAGAACTGAAAGCGGAATACTCAGCGCTTCTAGTTACTGTTGTTTTTAAATATTCTTCTCTACATAAAATTACTGAAATGATCCATAAGAAATACTTGTAGCCCCAATCTGTTATTAAAACTGTTGTTTCTCATGTGACCAATTATACGTGTAGATCACTGATCTGTATTCTTAAGTGATTTAATAACACAAAAATGTCGACTTTCTTAAAGCAGCTTGTTCTTAATTTTTATTATCAATTCTTAGATTTTTCATCTGAATATTGTTTATTTTAAAAACAAACAAGAATGATTGTTTAACGATAGTGAACAGTTACGATTGCACTGTTTATATAAATTATAAATTTAATTAGCGCTGAAATATGAATTTTTTTTTGCCGTTTTATTACTATTGCATTTTAGCATAAAACAATGCGACGAACTGGTTTTATTCTTAAGAATATTTAAGATTTTTAAGCAAAGAATCTTTTGAGGGAAAATTGCAAGATGCATTACTGTATCAAAGTGAAGAGGACTTAAGGTGTGGATAATACAGTAGCTATGAGTGAGTATATTATTACGTCACATCTCCAGGGAGTCCAAAGACTCATTGAGGGAGGGCATTACTCCACAACTCTCCGTCTCCACCACTCAATACACCAACTACAACTACCTTCATCTACACCAACTCCATCTACCATCAACACTAGTATTTTCACAGACACAGACAATCACAACCATCCATGCTCACGGCAGATTCGAACCCGCAGCCTTTTGGCTGGAGAGCGAATACGCTAACCACTCGGCCAACCAGGCTGGCATATTTCGAACCATTTTTTTGTTTTTTAATTTCCTTTAATTATTATTGAGTGATTGCGCAATATTTTAAATTTAGTGCGGAAAGGAAATGCCATTTAATGAAGTTCATTTTCAGAAATGTTGAATTTTATATACTTTCGATCTAATCATTCTCTGCAGTTACATCATTTCAGTATAATTCTCACGTGAATTATGACCACTGCATGGTTTTTTCAAGAGACGTTTAATGCGAAGTGTGAAGTGCGATGTACTTTTTTTTTAAGCCTCAACTTCATTTGTTTGCTAGCTGCTGGACATTCTAGCATACTGAGTCCAGGAAACTATTCATCACCAGATAACAGTATGTTATTGGTTATTTTGAATCAAGTTTCCTCTCGCACTGGAAATTCCTTTTATAACTGCTATCAGCTCTTCCAGAGATATGGGTTTGAATTGCAATTGCTGGAAAGTGGCAGGGACGTAAAGTGGATATCATCATCTCGGTCACCAAAAATATGTAAATAAGTCCTATTCACTAGTATGAGGTTAGTTAATAGAGATTCATGATCTATACAATGATGCTTTCTCTCGCTTCCCTCCCCTGACTCCGCAATTTTCCTATTGGCTTTTTGTCAGGATGTGGCTATGACAAAAACAAAAGCCTCTTCTGCGAGTATTCTTAGCAAGCATTAGAAAACCGATTGATAGTTGTAATATTATGTCAAGAATTGTTTAACTTTTCTATTATGGACGGCCTAATGCCAGCGTAGTTTCCACTATTTTACAGAAATGATCGGAACAGTTTAAAAAAAAAAAAAAAAAAAAACCATTCATATCACAGTTGAACAAGAGCTGTTGTTAATTTAGGCAGGGTAGTTTTTTTTTTCTCCTAAATTTTTCACTAAGAATGAAATCATGATCAAGGCAGATATTTTTGGTCACTTTCTGAATGCTAAAGTAAATTAAATTCTGTCCAGCCAGCAAAACACCTACTATCATTTGAATCGTTTTGCCAAATTTTATTGGTGGTTAAATTGTAACCAAAACACCTGCATAGCCTTGTCAGTATTTCTAGGACCACAATGCTAGACTGACAGAAAAGACTTACTCTGTTAGATTCAAGTCACTGACTACAACTTTTTTTTCTAGACCTGCTTTCATTCGGTTTCCGAGTTAGTCGCTCTCTGGCACAGGCATTAGTTTTTCTCCGAAAAGAAGCTGCTGTTCCTCCTCCCGATCGATGCTTTGTAAATCATCGGTAGCCGTGGTTCATTTAATGTTGACAGCTGATGGAGGACACTGGCCTGATTTCCAAATGTCTGTTAGCGCAAAACTTAATTCTCTGAGAATAAAAAAGACATTTGATAATGATTTTACTTTATATCCTAAATAAGAAATTAAATTCTTCCCAGAGCCGCAAAATAACTTACAAGTGTACGCAAGACCAAAAACATCTTCGAATTTATTACTACTTTATGCATTTGGAAACTTATTTTTTTTACAAAAGTGTTTAAATTTAGAGAAGGCTCTTGACTTGTTTGTCTCAGTATTGAAATATAATGAGTAATATATAGCTGTTCTGAAGGATATTTGTTTTGGTGTGAGGCAGCTGCATGCCTATATAAAATAGTGACATTGCAGCTCAAGTATTAAACCCCTTCATTTTCCAAACGCTAGCCGGGATGGTTTTAAAATTCGCTCACATTGTTATCCTTGTTTAGGACTGACAATTTTCTTTTGCATAACCCGAAGCATTTCATAGTTGTGGGGAAAAAATATTAACTAGTTTATTGCTTTGTCATTTTTAAATTGATATTACAGCTCATTTTAATTGTTTACATGCCAAATGCCTTAAACATTTTTTGATATCACCATCTCCTTCAAAACTGTTTTTGAAATGTCTAGATTGGTGGTTGCTGCCTTTAGTTTTTGGCTCTATTAACAGATTTATTCTGTTATTATACTTGAATCTTCGTAACTTCTGTTACGCATTTGTGATGATGTCGTAACATTTTTCCTTAATTTGGAAAAACCTGGCTTTGAATTCCTTCTAGAACGAGGAATTTTAAGGACATTTTAAGTTGAAAGCGAATTAGATGGTCTGAGTTAGTAGGGTGTTTTTCTTTCCGCAAAACAGAAGTCGATCAGAGAATATACTCAATTACAGGACATAACACACTTGCTACATTAGCCTTGTTATTATTGGTCGTAATTTTTAATATATATATATTTTTATATCAGAGGCGATGTTTGTTAGGCAAACATGGCCTCTGATTATCACGATTCCAGCAGTTGGTATGCACATTTATACACGCAGACGTTTGTGAAGCCTTATTTTAGAATTTTCGTTACTCTTACCAACCCCAATTCTTATATTTTCTTCTAACGGCCTTGGTTGAAGTGACAACCAGAAATCTTTGCTACAGGAAATTGATTTTAAGGATTGATTTTTAATGCACCAAGGTCTGCGTGGATGGTATTATATTTGATCAATGTTGCTTGCCGCAGATTTTAAGTTCCATTCAGTAAGTAAATTTAAACCATCACTCATTTTAAAAATTTCCCGATGTCATTCTAATGGGTATTTTTGCGTCCCCCCTCTTGAAACTTGGGCTGTTTCTACGCACATGGTGAAAGGACTACATCATACTTAATTGTAAGGCATTTCAGTAACTAACTCTTCAAGCAATCTGTCAGGACCATAGTCTTGACAGATTGCTGCTATAGACTTATCCCCTTGTTTTTTTATTGTTTTTGTTGTTGCTAAACTGGATAAAATAATTATTCTGCAACCTACCTAAACTGCTTTCCTTGACACAGGAGTGCTTCCGTACCGTATCGCAGTCGCTAGGACGACCCGACATTGTAAACTCAGGTGTTTCATTCTTCAGAATAGTCATTCTATTCGAGACACGCGATTAACACTTAAATATACTGGCCTCTTTAGTTGCTGCTGATATAATTCCAATTATTCCTATCCCTGATACATTTGACCTGGTTGTCTGAGTAGATAGCATTTCCTCTGTCCACCCATCTTTAGATCTTTAACCTCTTTGGGTGTGAGATGAATTTCATCGCCCTACGTGAGACCACTACTCGCTAGGCCTGAAGTGGCTTGAAAAATTTCCGTATTTGGTATCTAGAATAAGGTTTCCGGTTATATGAGAGAATAAATATTTCTACTCAGGTATACTAATATTATATTAGAATCTTTCGTTGGTGGGAAGCGTATTAAAAAAAAAAATGAGATTATTGGACTCTTCAGGATCACAAATAAAAAAAAAAAAAATAATCAAAAGCTATGTTTTTTTTTTTAAAAAATACAACTTTCACCAGAGCTCTGTGGCTAGACCAGGTTTGGTTTATAATCTAAACCATTGCTTTCTTTGATGTACAGTTATCAAGTGAAATTGCCACCTCTGTAAGATGGCATTGCATTAATCTTCTCTTCAAATTTTGAGTTACAAAGTAAAAATTCATGCAAAAATTTATAATCCCTATCCTCACCTATGGTAATGAGAGCTGGGTAGTGACCGAAAGAATGCGAACACGAATACAAGTGGCTGAAATGAGGTTCCTTCGAGGGGTTGCGGGGCTGACAAGATTCGATAGAGTCAGAAGCTTTGCAATTCGAGAAACCTTCAATACTCAACCACTGCTTCTCCGTGTTGAGAGATCACGGTTACGATGGTACGGGCGTCTGGTCAGAATGTCACAAGAGAGGCTTCCCCAGCAAGCCCTCTTTGCCAAGCCAGAGGGTGGGAGGCCACGCGGAAGGCCAAGGACTCGCTGGATAGACTATATCCAAAACCTTGGGTGGCACGTCTGGGAGTCCCACCAGAACACCCGAGCTTGGTGGCGGAGGATCGTGACCATTGGAAGTCCCTCTTGCAGCTGCTACCCCCACAACCCAGTTAGGAAAGATGGGCCTTGAAGATGGATGGATTTTTAATTTGAGAAATTATATGTATTACTGAAATCAGTATTTTCATGACAATATATTGCACGTAATCAGAATTGTAAAAATAGGTTTGGGGCACCACCACCCTGATGTGAGAACAATATTCGATAATTAGACGGATTTGATATTGTATAGGAGTAACTCCTTTGCTACGTACATGACGAGAGAAAAATATTGCTTGATGTCGACGTTTCACGCCTGAGAAATGGTGTCGTGTTGAGTTATCTGAAGTTAAGTGAAACTGAATACTCTTATTTTATTGTTTTGTCGGTCCACTCCTTAAAGGTTAACCAAATAACACATTTGTCGATGTGTTTAGATAATCCTGGTGCTATATTCGAGAAACGTAATTTGAACTAATTCTGTGTATCTTTTGAAAATACAAATGGGCGATGCATTTCATCGCTGGTGTAAGGCCACATCCAGCTTATTGCAGACTTCGTGTTCCATATTTCGTTTAGAGCAGGATTTCCAGATTATGTAGCCCTTGCTCTACCCACTGTACTAAGCCCAACGTATTATATGCTAACAGCTTTTCATGAGTGGTATTCGAATTTTTGTCACCCCCTTTCATGAATTAAAATGATCTAACCAGGAAAAGGAATTCGCAATCATGTTTCTTTGATAGCTATAATAAACGTCTTTCCATATGCTATCTGATAGGTTTTAATTTTTTCAAAAACCCACGCGGTAGAACCTCGCAAATTTTTAATATGATCAGAGTTTGTTTCAAAATTTTACCCAGTTTCTTCCATTAAAATGGAATGATTGCACGTCCATATTTTTATTCAAAAAGAAAATGAAGAATAAAAACATACATTGATTTTTCAGTTCTTCAATGATTTTAAAGTGATACAGTAAATTCTGAATAAACGCTAATTTAATACGAGGTTCTAAACTCGTACCTAGGTTCTAACTCCATAGAGCATTAAAGTATTTCCAATGAATGTTTTTTTTTTTTTTTTTTTGTGGAGAAATAGAAGATCGGAAAGTATAATCACGTTTGCGTTGGAGTAGGATTACTTGCCAGATTACGCAACATCAGTACTGTATCTCCTCCCAAGCAAATAACTAACAAAGATCAGTTTTATCCAAATTAATTCCCTGGCTTACCTCAAACAAAGTGTATTAGAAGAAATAACTAAACTATGTTTAGTGATCCCTGTGTAGTACATAACGTTACCGCTAAGGAAAAAAACGATCTCCACAGTAAACTTAATTTGGAAAACCCAGACAACACAGAACGCTTCTCTTCCTGTATTAGTGACCCCCCCCCCCTTTTTTTTTTCATACTCCTGATTAGATAAAATCATGGTCTGTTTACATGTTGACTTCATTTTCAACTAATTAACTGTGAATATATTTGTGTTTATTCGATGTTTTATTCTAGTCAAGAAATGTTTAATTTGGACTTGCAACATTTATAGAAATAAATTAATACATATAGAATATTAATTACATATGTTAATGCTATATCAATGAATATATATAGAATGAGTGAGTGTTGTAATAGTTGCAAATATTGCAACTCGCCAACTTTTTTATTTTCTAACATTACATATTAGAAAAATTATTGCAATATGTCCAGAAGTCAGGTAGGGAAAAAACGGGGAGGGGGATAAGGCATTAGGAAGAAGCTTCTCGAGAATGCTGTGGCTTTAAGTGTAGTCAGAAAGAAGCTTTCTCGTTATAACTACTTCTTGAACCATGCAATGCTGACATGCGATCCTTTCCCTTCCGTTTCCCCCTCGCTGTTGGCCATCACCTTTACCACAGATTGATGGAAGTCTTTCTGTTTGTTTGCACAGCTATCTGTTGAAAGCCTAGGTCAACAGTAACGGGATAAAACTACATATAAAAGGTCTTTGCTGTAGAAAAGAAAGAAAAGGTTATATATGGAATAGCATTGTAGATAAAATATCAGGAGCACTAAATCAGTAATTCTGTTTCTCAATAGAATATTAAATAATTTATTTTTATTTCTCTCGAAGAAATTTCAGTACTCTTTCGCTCCGCTAGTTACTTAATTTTAAGTTTCTTTGATGGCCGCATTCGAAAAGTTTTCTTAGGACTGATACGCTGATAAAATGTATTGGTTTTCAGTTTGTGAATTTTTTTCACGAATGATTACATACCAAATTATATTTGTCGTAAAGTATATATGAAATTCGCAATTTTGTCTATTCAGTGAGTATTCATTTATATAATACTGTCAATACATGTGTATATATATACACACAAATTGCTGAATGCGAAACTTGTTTGCCAAGGAAACATCCATTTCTGACAACACACGAAACAATGCTTTTAATAAAGTAGATTAGTACTTTTGTTAACTGAAATTATTAAAAATTAATACCTATTAATGTGAATTTGATACATAAGTAACAAGAAAAATATTCTGAAAGTGTAAACTACAAAAAAATTGTAATTTCAAGCAGTGCAGAATCAGTGCGTGAAATATAATCAATTAATATCGCCAAAATTCGGCGTTCGGAGGCTGCCATTTCCGTGGTTGTCTCATAACTCCAGGAAATTTCCCGTACTGAGCTTGCACAATTGCTATTTTCCTTGCACTTTGTTAACCATATAGGCAGCTTGAAGTAAAAAAAAAAACAAAAAAAAAATTAACTTCCATTCTTCATATTATTCGAGTATTATTCTCAAATACATTAAGAGATTGTGAAACGGCAAGATACGTGTTTAAGAAGTCAACAAGGGGTACACGTGGTCGTATAAAACTTCAAAAAAAAATTGAGAAAATTAAAGTACCTCAATAATACCTCTGTCCCTTGTAAAAATGGCTTTTGCATTCTCAGTACTAGATCGTTCGAAGAAATACTGTTTAAAGTTCGATTGTAGTCGCTGACTAGAAGAACTTTTGAGCCTTTCTTCAAACTGTTCCCTGAGTTAGTCAACCTCTGGCTAAGTTTGACCTTCTCTTCATGAAACCTGGGCTTTTAACTCATAATCTCAAGAAAAATTGATTGTAGAACTCACTATTACAGACATTAAAAGTGTTAAGATTTAGGGCCACGAGATGTCGGCAGTTGTCTGTACTTTTCTCTCTTGAAAAGCTTTGTATTGATAGTTTGCATTCTTATTAGTCTTCAGAAAGTTGGGGCTAAAGGAGCCCTGCCTCTAGAAAATTAAAGAAAAAAAAACCTTACAGGATTTATTTTGAACTCAAAAATGCTGGTGTAATAATTTTCCAGTTTTATTCTGCGGGTGGTTAAACCTTCCTTGCCATCTGTGACAGTTGCCGCAGTTGGTTTTGAAATCTTTTTTGCCTGCCAAAAACAAAAGTAAAATCTTCGGTGCAGAGCAAATAATCCACATTAGATTTTTCACAGTAATAATGATTCCTACCTTTTACGTCAAGTTCAATTTTAGAAATGTTATTAAATATTTCTCCCTGTGTATTTCTTCAAGTATGATTTATATGCCTCAAAATGTGGAGTTTATTGCAGTGGCTGTTTATTGTTTACCTCACCCCAATATACGAGCGACCTCAAGACCTATAACACGCCAGCGGTGTGTATATGAAAGGGATCAGAGAGAAGGACGGAATCTGTTAGGATTTCTCGAAGAGTTGAAGGATGTATGTGTTGTGGAAAAACGGTATGTGGAAGACTGTTCCAGAGCACAGGTATATGGAATAAAGGAAGAGGATGAGAAGTTAATTCTGCGAGTCTGGAACTGAATGATATACGGATGTTGACCAGCATTTGCTCAATTCTACATAAGAGGGAAGTGGAGGAATAGTGACAGTCTGTTCAATGGAGCAGCGTCAATGGAAATATCTAGAAAATACAATGCACGAACAGTGCGTCTATGAGAAAATGAATGAAGGGAGATTGACAAGGATCATATGTTAGATGAATAGTTTTTAGGAGTTGAGCAGAAGAGAAGTAATGTTTAGAACAAAAAAAAAAAAAAAACCAAGATTTTTGACGCTGAAGCGGATATGGACGTGATCCATTTACGCCAGTATATGCTTGATGGGAAAGTCGGCCTAAGGAGACTGGCTTATGAACTGGGATGTGTTAGGAAATGCGAGAGAGCAAATGAAGTTTTTCTTTGGTGAAATAAAGCAGGATTGTGTTTTGGTAGTACTCAAATTTACTAAATTATCTTCACTCCCTTTTGAGAATGGCTAGAAGATCGGTGTTTGTCATTGGCTGCAGATTTCGAAGTTTGTGCCAATGACCCTTTGGTTCAGTAATTACGGTGTGGAGAGCATTCCCAGCAACGCCATGCCGGCTTTGCAGGCAAGAAGGAAACCGGAGACTATTTCGAGAAATTGCTCATGTTCGCGGCCACCATCATGCCTTCGTTGGCATCTGTATTTGAACGTCATGCGTGCAAGTGTAAATGAAATTTCATAGCTAGCGGTTTTTTTATATTTTTTAATAATAATACAGAACGCCTAGCATTTCAGTAAATATCGTGAGATCTAAGTATCACTAAGATCTCACATATAGATCCATCCTTTCTCTGGAAGGCTAGATTTATCTATCTCCACAGGAACAAAGTTGAGGATTTTGGATGTAGCTCTTTTCCCAAGAGAGAGATTTCTCGATGTGAGACCTGAAACCTGAAGAAGTCTAATAGGAAAAGGATAGCTGCTTTTGAGATGTGGTGTTACAGAAGGCTGTTGGGGATATCATTATTGAAAGGCAGACAAATGGATGGGTGCTTGAAAGGATCGGTAGTACTTTAAGGCTCCTTAAGGATATTGACAGAAAAAAGTTGGGATACACCGGGAGGAGGATTTCTCGAAACAGTAATAGAATGTAAAGTTCTTGAGGAAAATGTAGGGGTAGCCCATCAGCGAGATAGATGGATGAGCGTGCCTGGAGTGATTGATCTTCAGAGTTTGTTTCCAGAAAAGCATACAAGACCACCTATCGAGGACGTGTGACACATCACTGAACAACTGAGTCACCATATGGCATTTGGTGATGTCCAATGAATAGATGGATGGAAGTACCACTTAGACGTCATCCCATCTTTAGTCCACTTGCGTTGGTCATTTGGAAAGAAATAACAGAAGCTAGTTAGGTTCCTTGCTTTTCAGACTTAATCTATTTTTTACTGTCTTACTTCATTTCTCAGTTTCATTCCAGATTTTAATATACCGTTATTTAATTCTTCGTTCAGTTAGTGCATCATGTAAATTGTTTTGCAGGTCCCTGAACACTAGAAAATTAATACAAAAGCCAGATTTATGTTTGTTACTTATGGTTGGCTTTTATATGAGCACCAAAACTATTTCTTAAGGCCGATTTTATGAATTTCATTGAGGAAATTGAAGTTCATAGGCGTACACCAATTCATATATTAGTGGGAAGCTTTCTTGATCCAGTGCTTTTTCAGTTTTGCGAAATTGGAAAAGTTTCCAGCAGGAAAATCTTTCCGCTACTGTATAAAACTCGCCTTAAGTTGCAAAGCCCATAAATGTTTTTCGCTTCCTAGTTGTTATTCGCATCCAGATCTTTCCAGCCAAAGGTCTTTCGTTACTAACTGAACATGTTTTTCACGTCATTGCTTTAAAGAATATGGTGCCAGAAGTCTGTTACCGTGTGTTGCATTTCGTGATATCTAAGAATCAAAAACGCGCCATAAGATTTTTGTAAAAATAGGAGAGAAATGAGTACACGAATTTGACTTAGTCAAATAAGTAATCTCAAGCGAGAGAACACAGAGAGAGTGAGAGAGAGCATGCCAAAGCACAGTATACTAATGTTTTTCTCATTCATAGTGGTGCGATGGTTTAAGATTACTTTTCACAAGGCTATTAAACTACCATTTAAGTGGTACATCTGTTAATTCAGTTTTGCCTCATCGATCATTCTTCATTTTGCTAACCGTTATCATTATAATACTTCTCCTCACGAATAAGACTCGTTGTAATGACGCTGTAGATAACATTTAACTCTTTACTTGCGATCTTTCACCGATAACGCTGATCAGTACTTTTGTAATTGAAAACAGATGAATTTTTTTACTTTAGGGTGTAAAATCATAACCATTTCCATTTTGCAAAAGGTCAGTTTATTGGGAACTTAAGATTTGGTATACGTTAATTATTCAGTGATAAAAAGTCGGTTTGTATTCTGCAAAGTATAAGTTCTTATTTCATTAAATTTAAAGTAAGAAAATAAGGTTAAATGCACACATTTAAAATTGCTTGTATTTAGTTTTTCGATACCAGCATAATGGAGGTGGGTGTGTAAGAAGTTGCACGTACTAAGTTGCTTGCAAGCAACTTAGTACATTTCACTTTGAAGAAATCGTCTCACCATACCTGCTTTACAGTTTATCAGCTATCTTGTTACTATGATTTCTTTGCGTCATTCACCATTCTAATTACTCACTACATCGAAGCGTTCAGGAAGAAATCAATCTCTTATCTCTTATTCCACGCTTCTTTTTACTATTTGTACAACAGAACTGCTTTTAAGCTTGTTTTAGAAAAATCAAGTTTACTCCCCCCCCCACTCTTGGGTCTAATAAGATCTAATGTTGGAGATGAGATCCAAACATTTCAGGGTTGGTTGTACTTCGGCTGATCTTTGTTGATAACTACTATTATATACTTTTACGTGGTGACAGTGACAGCATTCAGCATCTTGCAGTGATTGGCAACTAGTGTTGGAAAGTCTGAAGAATGAAACACTGCTCTTATGGAAGATTCTAGACATTGGATAAGATCCAGTGTTTGTTTACATAGAAAAACCAGATACATTAATTAAACAGAATTGTCTGTTACATATGGTCTGTTTGGTTTGCTCTCCAAAAGACAGACTTGGGGTTTCCCTGAATCATTGAGTCATATTACCACACAACATGCAGCCATAAGGAGGAGCCCATTGTTTCTTTTCCTCTTAAAGCCTAAAATGAAAATATGCAGTTTTGCTTATCAGCTCCCACTCACGAAAATTTGCAAACCTACAGAATATTAGTGCTGTGGGTGGACTAATGATTTGTTTCCTTTTTTATTAATTTTATACTTGTTTATATTTTCTTTTTTTTTTTGCATAGTTCTGGAGACCAAACATTGAGCTATTTTCATGCCACTTTACGCCTCCGGTAAGCTGGGTGCGTCTCGCATCAGGTAATAAAATCCGTCTCTCATCTGAAGACATTCACAAACATCCATACTCATTGTGTGTTCGAGCTAGCAGATTACTTGTAAACATGCACGCATCGGATTTTTACAAAAATATTACTCGATGATGATGATAGTAGAGGTTCAGTGTAGTGGTGGAGACCGAGAGCTGTGGAGTGGGTGTGCTTCCTCGCTGAGTCTTCAGACTCCTTGGAAGTGTCACGAAATAATAATATAAGAAATAATAAATATTATTTTTCGGTTAATGTAATTCTGGGTTTTTTTTTTTTTTTTTTTTCCAGACATAATTTCACCGAAATACCGGCCAGTTAATACTGTGATAAAATCTCTTAGTAAGATAACCTCGCTATTAGGAAAGTTAGACTGAAGAAAATTTACTTCTAAAGAAAAATCATGAAGTTCTTAATGAACGATAGCATTAGGAGAGCAATAGGACAGCAAATGAAATTGATATAACGGGGGTAGAAAGATTTATAGGCGGAGAAGGTATCAAGAGAGCGATTCTAAGTCGTATATTTGATATGGTATGTCAGAACGAACATAACAGTTACTGCCTTTCAGTCAAAATAAGTAAGTGTTTAAGGAAGTTGCAATTAAAAAAAGTAGATAGGTTATTGTATTGGTAAAGCCTTCTTACACACCCACCTCCATTATGCTGGTATCGAACAAAATGCTTTATCTGTCTACTTCGCATTCTGTTTCGCATGTGTAAACCCTTCAATAGATTGCAGAAATATACTGCAAGGACGATTTCTAAACTTCTGCACACTGTACATTGCGTGACCATTTGGGTGACGTAATCGTTACTACGTTCACCTCAGTTCTATGGTAGATTGTGAGTAAAAATGTGTACTCGTTTACTGTTTTTATTACGCGACATAACATTTCAAAATGGAGGAAGAAAACTGACTTAGGTCAGATATTGCGCAAAAAGACTTGTTCGCTATATACGATAGTTCTGTAAGTTCGCATGTGTCATTTGAAGTATTTGATCTTATGGATAAGTATGGATGGCCAGTGCTTTCCCCCCTACCCCACCAATACAGGCCTGACGCGAGTCCTCTAAAACTGATACTTTCTCAGGTTGAAAGAATCAATGCAAGTGAAACATTCCACTATCATTGAGTGAGCGATTTATCAAACACATTACCAAAAATGACCATCGTATATTTGAAGCATTTTTTATACTTATATTTTTTTAAACAGTTTAACGATACAATATACTATTATGTACAATATGCTAAAGCGAAATATTCTGTACACTCATTCCTTGTGCAAGTTTGTGCCCTGATTCCTTTGGCGTGACATTCTATGCATTCCCTGAACATGGCACAATGGGATTTTAATTTTTTCCCCAGTTTATTTACCCTGAAAACAAAGATTCGATTATGATAATACAGTTAAACCAAATTCCACGATGGATCCTATCAGCCGTACAAAGAATTGCATTTCAGGTACGCTTACGAATTCCGTCAGGGACTCGAAAAATCTTTATCTGGACTTTTCAAAGAAGGTGATTTAGCCAGTCTCATACGGAGATGAAGGGTTTTTCCTTCCAGAAATCGGATATTTATTCCTTCAAAGCAGCAAAGCGGCCATTAGATCCTATCAGCCGTACAAAGAATTGCGTTTCAGGTACGCTTACGAATTCCGTCAGGGACTCGAAAAATCTTTATCTGGACTTTTCAAAGAAGGTGATTTAGCCAGTCTCATACGGAGATGAAGGGTTTTTCCTTCCAGAAATCGGATATTTATTCCTTCAAAGCAGCAAAGCGGCCATTAGAACACACGCAATTAACAGATATAACACTGGCCTCATAGCCTGAGTTGCTTCGTCTGTAAATGAAAATCAACCAAACAATCATATAGTACTTACAGTTCCAGTAGTGCTGGAACAAGCGCATGCATGAATCCAGAAACCTCATGTTGAATGGAATTATTCTTCAGACTCCAATGGCATTTTTTTGGTTTTCCCAGTTTCAGTGTATCATTACCTTTCCCCCTACTTTGTTTAAAAACATTGGCTTTTTTTTTTTTGAGAAAACTTCGAACTTTCAATTGTTAATAGTAGTTAAATTTCTTTCCCACAATGTAACCACCGGAAGATGTTATATTTCGAAGTGATTTTTAACATTCTTTGCACAGTAGACTTAACACAAAGTATCGAAAATTCAGCTGGAAAGTGCTGCATCACTTCAGCGACAAATTGGACAAATCCAGAGTTAGCCATACGTGGAGCACCGGCAGTCGATAGATTATTACAGTATTCGTCAAGTTAATACTGTTCATTTATAAATAATTACCTATTAGTTTATTGGAGGAAATCCTGGCAGTAACTCTTGAGACATCATCCATTTGAAGTCTTCCAATACTTGAAAATTTAAAACCAGTTAAGTCGTACGTTTAGTTCTCATTTAAAAGTAAATGGGCTCTTTCATCTTTTGGATAATTCATCAGTCCGACTTTCTTTTCTTGTTAGAAAATATCTGAAATAAACAATGTAAGTAGTTCAGAGAGTTTTTGTTAACGAATTCTAGAAATAAATCAGCTCAGCTAACATCTTTTTTATTCCCGTATACGGGAGTAGGCGAGGCCATAATATAAAGAAATAAACGATGCGATATTCAGTTGTTCTGCTGTACTTTGATTTCAGCGTTATTTTCAAGTCATTAGTTGGGTATTAATATCATATTGCTCGCAGCACAAGAGGTTCACACGATAACGATAAAATTTGTTTGAGGTTGCTTTCAAAATGTAAGTCATTTGTAACGAAAGTTCAAGTTATAAAGAACGAAAGTTGCATAATTATATTTCAATCAAATTCACGGTCCATTTTTTCGAAGTATCTTTCATAGCGATGTTTTTTTTAGTTGTGGAAAAGGACAGAACACAACTTATTCGATTATTTTTTGAAGTTGGCACGAATTGCCATTAATTCTGTTCTGCGGACATCATTACCTGAAGAATTAAGTTGGTATTACAATAATAACACGCTGTTTACCCCTGTGTGGTTGCTTGTGGAATTTTAAACTAGTACATGTTGAGAATTTTATCATCGACTTTACTAATTATATCACGCTAACGCCATCGCTGCAGACCTTAAACGAATGCTTTCGTGATCGGTTAACGGTGTCAGTAGTTCGATAGCCCAGATAAAAACATTTTATACCAGGAGGGGAAAAAAGGGTATAAGGAATGGATTCACCAACTTTATTTTAATGAAACGTTTTTAAATATTTGGAGTTAGAGGCCATGCTTGTGAAAAAATTGCAATTGATTGCCGTAACCATTATTATCTTGTTTCACTCGAAGCATATCACTTATATCACTGTCCCCAAGCGTATGTGGCATTTTGCCATCAGTTGATTGCCAGAATTTTTTCATTTAGAGCCTTAATTCTCGTTGTGTGTGTGTATGTTTGTGTACTCTCTAATGAGAGTACACAAATGATTTTGTAGAAACGTATGGGAAGTAAATCTGACGCTGGTTCATTCTCCGCTATGACATGTTACTCTACTCCACTTTTATGAAACCGCGCATGTCTTGGAAATATTTCAACCTGTTCCAGTAGTGACTGACAAGAGGCGTAGAAGCTCTTTTTTTTGTAATTTTTGGCAATTTTTGTAATTGGTAGGATATTTTACCAATTGAAGACGTTGTTGTAAAAAGGAGGCACTTTCTTTTTTTGGTCGGAAATTTAGTTATAGGATGGGCTGTATGTAAAATAATATAAGTCGCTGAATAGATTGGTGTAAGAGTGAGGTAGCTCTAATAAGCCAGTGCAGAGTTAGAATGATTATACTACTTCCTGCACTCTACAACTTTGCGACTAATATTCAGGATTTCTTGTAAATATTTCATTGTAATTTTCAAAAAACTGTTTGACATTTTAATATATATATATATATTTATATTTTTATTTTTTTTATTTTCCCCATGTAAGTAATAAACAGTTTTGAACAAAAATTTGTTGCTTATTTTAATTAATTACCTTAGATTAGCTTAGATATGCAATTTAGTGGAAAAAAGTAGCTCCAAAATTTGAAAATTAATCTACCTCTGAGAGAGAGAAAAAAAATTTTACTTCAATAATAGTGCTCAAATGTGTATAAAAAAAAACGTTTCAAGTAACAATATTATATACTAGGGGGCTCTGGCAATGCGCCCAATCCCCCGAATTCCTGACTGGAAGGCCGGTTCTCCTTGAATTCTGATGACTCGAATTTTGAAAACTCGAAAAGGGGTCCTCCCCAAGTTCCGGACTAGTAGGCCAGTTTTCCTTGAATTCTGACTCGAATTTTGAAGACTCGAAAGGGGATCCTCTTCTCTGTCGCCTATGCCCCCCCCCCCCCAGGTCCGGGCTGGTAAGCCGGTTCTCTGAGCTGGTAAGCTGGTTATTTTTGGATCAGATACTCGGAGCTTGCTTCACCTTTTCCACGAGTTGCCTTGTTGTTGCACTACTTCCGTCACATTCGTTTCAACATCCGTTTCTTTTTATTAGAGAAAAAAGATTATAAAAATAGTGCAACGTTTAATATTTTTCTATTAAAAAAATTATATTATTTTCCTTAAATTTTTCATATAAAAATAATTACACTACTCACACCAATATATGTTAAGAATGCTATATTATATTTCGGACAAAAAACCTTACATAAAAAGGTTTATCATTTTATATATATATATATGGTAGACTAGGGGGGCTATGCCCCTACGGCTCCCCCCCCCCCCCGAGTTCCGGACTGTTAGGCCGGTTCTCCTTGAATTCTGATGACTCGAATTTTGAAGACTCGGCACTCAGGGTAGTCCCCGAGTTTCAAAACGTTTCAAATAACTTTACAAAAAACGTTTCATAAAAAGGCTTATCATTTTATATCTATAGTTTTTTACGATATACGAGTTTTTTTTTAAATAGTTTTCCAAAACTTGATACAACTGGAGCTGCCCTGCCTTGCTGAAAAGTCTTCAATTATCGAAATTCTCACACTAAAAGGCGCTTAGCCACGAATTTTCCAAGGACGCTTAAAGCCTAACTGGCCATTCACCGAAACTGCTTATGCTTCATATTCTACGGGAAAAAACAAACAAACAAACAAAAAAACCTATCAGTTTGATATCAATATCTAACATTCTTGAATTTACTTGTTCGTCTGTGATTTTTGTTTTCATTTTTCATCCATAAAATCAGTTCTATTATGTATTTTCAAGTTTAGCGCGAACAACAAAACATTTGCCGTTTTACTATAGGTTCATATATTCAGATGTTTTTATTTCTTTAATGTCTTTTTTTCCTGCTATACAAGAATGATGGTGTGAAGGTTATTCCATTTCAGATGTCATTTTAATCACATGATACGTATTGCAATAATTTTGTATTGCTCATTCTTTTGACGTACATGGAGATTACAGGAAAGGTCATACGCTTCTTTATAATTAATAAATGTTACTACCACAGTTGTATGAAAAATAACTCGGTTTTTACCTTTTAGGATATTGAATAATACTGAAAAACTTTTTTTTTTTTTAATAAAGATCTCCCGTGTGAAGTTGGTGTTTGACGCCTTTAGTGGAATTCAAATAAATGTAAAGTTCATTGAAAATATTTCACTAAAAGTAATCATTCACATGTTTTTTTTTTTTTTTTTTTTTTTTAGCGCACGGGTTTTTGATGTTGAAACATCGATCAGCAATGTTGTTTTCCTTTTATGAGAAAAGAGGAATTTCTATAATGGACAAAGGCAAACGATAGTTGAACTGCTGAACTTATTGTTCTCTACGAACACGAAGTTAGTAACATCGATCCGGTATACGAATTCTGCTCGACAAATATCGAGCTGAATAACCTTCCGATTTGGCAGTAGTACTTGATTTATTCTCCTTACTGGGGGCCGGACTTTGCTATATTTAAAACAAAATTCTAAAAGCACTAGTAAAAAAAAAATGTTATCATGCGAAAACAGAATATCCTGCCGAATTTCATTATGATACCAGTGTATTATTATCTTGTGTTCTTGGAAGTTTTTAAGATGAAATAGGGGTGTTTAGTCAAAAGTTTGGCTTTGCCTTGATTATTTGTTTTTCCAACTAGACATTAGCATTAAGTTCGTAAAACTTGAAATTTCTGGTCCAGTTAAAAGAGAAATTTTTTTTTTTTTTAAATTGTTAGGAGTAAATTTAATACTTCTGAGAGATAACGACTAGAATTCAATGAAAGAGGCAGTGTAAAAATAAACATTCTTTCGAAATAGCATCATCCCTTGGTAATTTTTATTTAAGAAATTGTTTAATTAATAACTCATTTTAAATTTTAATATTTTGATAGTGAACCATGGAAGGTTGTAAATTTATAGTATATTGAGACTTTAGGTGATTATGGGTTAAATAATCGTTGAACTCGGCACTCTTCAAACTGCTCCACTTTAGCGATGGTAGTCTTCAATGGGCGAGAAAAATCAGATTAATTAAAATATGATTAGCCACACATTTTCAAATGTTATTAATCGGGAGATTTATTTAATAATATAACAAAACATCTTGAGGTAAGATACTATTGCCTGTTTTTGTTGGTTAATATTTCGCCTCAGAATTGTTAATTTCTGCTACCCCCCCCTCCCCCCCACTGAAGAATTCTGTTGTATACTAAACTTTAATTAAACCACCCGCAAGGAATCCCATTATTGCACAACTTAAATTGCTTCCGGATAGAACAGTCCTTGTGCGTAAGGTCACAACAACATTGAGTGACCTTATTTAAATGAGCTGATTAAATTTACTTTATCAGTAACATAAATTAGGTTGCAAATTTGTTCTCGTATAGTTCTTTCCAAGAATTGCTTATTACCAATCAAATCATTGTCTTTCGGGCGGGGGGAGGGGGGAAGCATTAATGCCAAAGTTTGGAAGATTAAGATATATGGATGTAGCATTAACGATTTCTGATTCAAAGAACTTGAAATGAGAAAAGTCGCGTTATGCACAGAATGGAAAGTTATGTATTCACACTGCCCTGTCATCTTTTTTAAATGTTTAGAAATTTGTTTAGAGAAATAAATTATGTTACAGGAAACTTTATCGCTAGATTAGGAGTAAAGTTATTCGAGAAAATGTCTGATGGAAGAAGCACTGACAAAAATGGAAAGAGTATGTAGAGGATTTGTACAAGAAAGATAATAATATTGAAATTAGAATTTGTTATTAGAATTTGTTGAGGAACCCATGATAATGAAAAGTGAAGTGATATCAGCAATGGAATAGTTGCCAAAAGGAAAAGCTTCTGACACTCCATCAGTTCCAGGAAAAGCTCCTGGAACTGATGGGGTGTCAGAGAAATTGAGAGCTGCTGGGGATGAGGTAGTGAATATATTGACTGAAATCTGTCAACAGGTTTGGAAGAAAATATACTGGCCTAAAGCTTGGAAAACATCAGTATTCATCCCAATTCCAAAAAAATCAAATCCCAGATATTGTGAGAATTGCAGAACCATCGCTTTAATTTTACATACAAGTTAGTTATGTCGAAAGGGTTCCAATACAGATTGGAGCCATATGTGAATAGAGAAATGGCATAAAGGAACTAGAGACCAAATAGCAAACATGAGATGGATTATGGAAAGAACATGATAATTTCAGAAGGAAGTATTCATCTGTTTTATTGATTATAAGAAAGCTTTTGATTGCGTGGATTACAACAGACTGGATTGTAATGAGATCGATGGGAATACTTGAACATCCAGTTCTCTTTGATAAGAGCTGTACGACAAAGAAGCTTCAGTAAAAACATTGGAGAAACAGTGTTTGAGCGGAAAAGGGGGTGCGGCAGGGGTGTATACTAAATGTATTGTGAGAATGACTGATTTAGACAAAGATCCAGCTGGAATTAAGATTGGTGGCAGAAAAATAATTTAAGATATGCGGATGATGCAACCTTCACAGGTTGTATCATCCGCATTGCCGGGCTTAATTCTGGCATTTGAAATGAATTTATAATTGAGGGAGATAAAATAGAATTCGTTGAAAATTATGATTTACGGGAGTGCAGAATCAGAAATGATGGTAAATGTGAAGATGAAATTAAAAGGAGTATAGTCACGAGGAAAAAAAGCAATGATAAAAACCTGACAAAAATTATGAAAGATAGAAGTGTGAGTAAGGTCACGAAAGTTAGAATTGTCAAAGCAATGGTATTTCCAGTAGTGATGTAATGGATGTGAAAGCTGGATTATTGAAGAAAGACAGAAAGCGAATTCATTTATTTGAATCATGGGCCGGGAGGAGACTATTAAGAATTTCATGGATTCCAAGAATGTCCAATAAGAAGGTTTTAGAGAATATAAAGACAATGTGTCTTGGTGGCGATGATCGCTAAACAGAAGTTGATGTACTTTGGACATCTTATGCGAGCTGATGAATCATTGGAAAAGACAGTTATTTTGAGGAAGATTGAGGGAATGAGAAGAGGAAGACCATAAAGGAGTTGGATGGACAACATAAAAGAACTTGCCAACTTTCAACTTAGTTACTGAAAGAACGGCCGACTGGGATGGAGAGCCTTTGTTTACAGCATCACCAAGAGTCGAAAACGACTCGATGGCACATAAGTCATCGTTTTTTAATATAGTCCGCAGTTGTCAGATTTAGGTATAAGATTTTCTGCTCGTAAATTACCGAATAGCCTCTTCCATGTTTTTCGACCTTACCTTTACAAGTAAAAAGATTGTTTACACTGCATTGTAGTGTGTACATCCAAGTTTAAAAATTGATTTTGAAAGTACTGCGAAAACGGAGATAAATCATGCGCTCATCTAATGTAGCCTTTGATAAACATTGACTTCAGTATATGAAGAAATCATAAAATTTTTAAATGTAGCCCACGTATTTTAGCGAGTTCTGTGAATAGAAGTGGAAAATTTCACTAAATACCAGTTTAACTGTCAGCACGTATTCTGGAGTAGATATTCTTTTTGCATTTTTGTCTATATTTACTACCTGAACCACTTGAATGTGACATATATCCGAATCTCTTTCTTGCACATTCATCGTTTTCCATTACACTACCCACTAAAGCGTCCTCTGAAATAAAACCATTTTAATGAAAACCTCGGATACAATCTTTAGATAACTATTTTGTTCTATTTTGACTTGCATTTCAAATTGAAGATAGGCTCATGGTTGAGAGATGCTTTGTTTTCTCGAGCTTGACAAAAATTTCCGTTGGAGCACCTCTAAGGGGCTAACAAAACCCGGAGAGAGAGAGAGAATCTGCAATTAGTTTTTGGTTTTGATCCTCACCTTGAAAAGTAAATTTTCATCTCACAAAACAAGCAAGCCATTGCTAAAGTTTTCGAGTGTAGAAACGACGATAACCAGTTTAAAGAGGAATGCAGTACATTCTTTTAAGAGCGATTCCGCATATATAAATAAACCAAAGAACTGTTCTATAATTTACAAGAATGCTACACTGATGTCATAAGGCAATCCAACTTGTTGAAGTATCATCTGAGAAGTCAAAAATTTCAAATTGAACTACTGTATTCTATTCTGGGTATTTAATTTCTTCTATATCACGAACGGATGACAGAAAAATCATTGGGGCTGTTACTTTATGACACGTCTCTGACTTTCCATAAATGGGTCTTCGTAGGGAAATGCAGTGTCTAATAAGTACTTCTCCTTCTCTAATTTTCTTTTGAATGGCTTTTAGCCTCCTTTAAGCGATATATGGCGTCAAATTGACTGCTATGTACCATTCATCCGTGCTATGCTTTCCCTTGTGCTGTGGCTTTGGAATGTCTTGGATGATGTGAGCGATGACAGGCCATATTTGGAAAGGAGCCAAAGATCAATAAGGACTTTCAGCGTGTGCTTGCGGAAAGTTTCTTATGCCTTCCATTTGTGTGGCTTGAAGTGGATTTTTATTGAGAACGGGCTTAAATGAGTGGGAGATTGAAGTTTTCTTTACCTTCACTCTGTTATCGTGTATTTCTTGGTTCACTCTATCCTCGGCAATAGCTATTGTGGTGCAACAGTGCTTTTAAGATTTCGTCTTGGTTTCATTCTTTTTTTTTTTCTTTCCCCATCTTTTATTCTCGACTATTACTGCTTCTTTCAGTGAATGTGGAAGTTGCATCAAGAGTAATGATAGTTGTTTGTTATTGATTGAAACAATTCAGACAACATTGTCCTCAGAAATTGAGTTACTTCCTTTATTTTTGAAACTGAACAGCGTGCAATGGTAACAGCTTTGGTACTATCATGGTTACGAGCAAATTTCGGATATAGTAAAAAAAAAAAAAAAAACAGCTGAGCGCGGGGGGATTCACACAATGCACGTTCTTACTCCCCCCCCACTGTTTTCCAAAACGCTTCCTTGCTGCGCGCAATATGTAACAACTTTCTATACATTTCTTTAAACTAATACTAGAAATTTCCTAGCCGTATTAATTAATCGATATTAATATATTTTGCAGTATTTTTTTTCATTTTCTGATACTCGCCAGTTTTTTTCATCTTTTAGATCTAATTGATAAATTTAAAACTGGAATTCTGTTAAGATTGTAAGATACTTTGCGAATTTTAGAGTGCGAATATTCATTTCAAATAAATTTTCTGAAATCAGGACTACAATAGAGGAATCATACAGAACAGACTGCGCATGTATTTGAAAGGGCAAGGCTAGTAATTGCTGATCTTATCAAATGGGGACAACTCCTTACTTAATGATTTAATCAACTAAATGAATTCTGTCAGCGATGATACAAAATGCAGCGATCACACCCATGAAGTTGCGGCCTATCATGCTAATGCAACTTAAATAGTGTTTTTTAAAACGTTTAACATCCTTCGATGGCAAAAGTTCAGTGTGATATGGGGAAAATAATCATTACTGAGGTAAAATCGATATTTTCTTCCCAGAAACTCGTTTCCCTATGTAAAATTCAAAATGTTCGTAAGCAGTTAATAGATAAAATATACACACTTTACAGTTTTAGCTGTCTTGGTGTTACAAAATTAGCCAGCCCAGCATAACTGACAACTACCCTTAGTATGAGAACTTCAGCAGCCATGTTTATTAAGATATATACACACACAGAACTTTGTGTATATATCTGGCATTTGCACGTGGGAACATGTAACACATCAGTTCGTTACCCAGTTATCTGCTTATACATGATGAAATCAGCATGTTTTAGTTGTTTAGAATGATTCCAGATTTTTTTTTTGTGGGGGGGGGGGATAGAGTTAGCAATGCGTTTTTATGAAAAAGTCGATAGACGCTCCATAGCAATGCATAAAGATGGACTGATGTCAGTGTGACAGCAACAGAGCTAATCTTATTCATTTCGTACCAACGTAATGTTATTAAGGCTTACGCTCGAAACATGCTGTTGCACAATTGTTATAACATCTCCTGTGAGAGATACAGAAATAAACGGGAATAATCTGTGTGTGTTTTTGTTCAAGTCCGTGACTAATTGCCTTCTCATTTCCAGGGGAAAAAACCTTGACGAACTGTGGTTTTCCGAAATATCCCCCCCCACCTCTCCTCACACACCCTTAAAAATTCGATTTCTGACAGCATTATGGCTCATGTATTTTTAACAACGACCCTTACTTTATCCTTTAGTTATTCACATTGGACATAAACATGCATCTTATTTACAAAGAATAAATGAAGAGAATTTATACAGAAATTTCCTGAAACTTTGAGTCACGTCAAACGTGTAGAAAGGTTTGTGTTCGTCGTACACGTTGTTTAATTTTGACGAATACAGAACACAGAATTATAAGTAAATAATTATTTGACTTATTGCTGATATTTCGCTGGTTTTATAACCAGCATCTTTAGAGCACAAAAACAGTTTGTCACAGTACGCGAGACTACAACAACATTGTGTAACAAAGGGACTAGTTTAAAAACAATTGTTGCAACAACACAGACTAAAGTCCTAATTAGATACCCTTTACCTAACAAAAAAAAAAAAAAAAAAACATAGAAAGCAGGTACTAGTTGTGTCTTAAGATGACTGTCTCCCAAATCTTAGGCAAATTTATGCAGCCATATTTGTTGAGATTCGGAGTATGTTTCAAGGCTTCAGTTGCTTCTAAGAACAATCTTTCTGACTTGTAAAAGCTTCTGTGCAGTACTTTTGTTTTCTTCCAATTGATCCCGTGTGCAGGGGTATCCAAAGCGTGGTCTGCTAAGCCCGACTTGCCATAGCGATAGTGCCGGATGTATCTTTTATGTTCACCGATGCGGATGTCCACAGTTCTTCCTGTTTGACCGCAGTAAGCTTGATCACATGAGCAGGGTACTTCGTAGACTCCTGGATGTGATCAAGGATGGATACTGTCCTAGGGTGAACGGATGAGAGTTACTAATTTGACACACGGTCTGAATACAGTGCGTCGTTGATGTTTATTAAGAATTCTAGATATCTTTTCCGATGTGCCTTGAATGTATGGGATGGTGACTGTTTTGTTGTAGTTCTTTGTGGTGGATAGTGGGAGGGGTTTCTTAGGAGCATTTAATATTTTGTTTATCTTATGGGGGATTATAGCCATTGGCTAAGAAGGTGTGGTGTAAGTGAGCCAGTCCAGCAGCAAGAGCATTGTCATTGGAACAGATTGCTCTCGCTCTGTGGGGTAGCGTTTTTAAGATACCATACTGTTGAGAACGGTGATTGTTTGTGTAAATATCTTCATGTATGTGTGGGTTTTCTAAAAACTGAGAATGATGAGGAACCATCTGGAAGAGGTGCGATTCTCAGTTTTTAGAAAAACCCAGACATACATGGAGATATTTACACAAATAATCATACCATCACCCTTCTCAACAGTATGGTATCTTACTATAAACAAAATACTAAATGCTCCTAAGAAACCTCTCCCACTATCCACCACGGAGAACTACAACAAAACAGTTATCATCATCCCATACATCTAAAGGCACATCGGGAAAGATATCTGGAATTCTCAATAAACATCAACTACACACTGTATTCAGACATGTGTCAAATTAGTAACTCTCATGCTGTTTGACCGTAGTAAGCTTGATCACATGAGGAACTGTGGCCATCCGCATCGGTGAACATAAAAGATATATCCGTCACTATCGCTATGGCAAGTCGGGCCTAGTAGACCACGCTTTGGATACCCCTGCACACGGGATCAACTGGAAGAAATCAAAAGTACTGCACAGAAGCTTTTACAAGTCAGAGAGATTGTTCTTAGAAGCAACAGAAGCCTTGAAACATACTCCGAATCTCAACAAATATAGCTGTATAAATTTGCCTAAGGTTTGGGAGACGGTCATCTTAAGACATAGCTAGTACCGGCTTTCTCTATTTTTTTATTTTTATTTATTTTTTTATTTTTTTAAGGTAAAGGGCACCTAATTAGGACTTTAGTCTTTGTGTTGTTGCTACAATTTTTTTAAACTAGTCCCTTTGTTACACCATGTTGTTGTAATCTCGCGTATTGTGACAAACTGTGTTTTTGGACTCTGAAGATGTTGGTTATAGCACCAGCGAAATATCATCAATAAATAATCATTTACTTATAATGCTGTGTTCCGATATATACGTCAAAATTAAACATTTTTTTTACGTTGCTCTTAATTTGTCGGTCTTCCCATGGCTCGAAGCATTAACTGTCAGCGCTCAAAGAGAAGAATGCTTATCACCATCCCCTCCCCCCGACTTTTCTTACTATGTATTGGTAACAAGAGTGCTTTTCTTTAAACACCTTTGGCCATAGACTAAAATTATCTATTGAATATGAGGAAAATAAATGTTTAAACTTCTTAAATTTGACTTCACCTGATCTAATAATTATATTAGTACTAAGGTATAGTATACCATAAATCTACCGACAATGAAACCACTTACATTTCACCTCCTGTCATCCTTTTGTATTAATAGATCAGTTACTTTGACACAGTTCATTAACGTCATCTAGGGACTTTCAAATGAAGGTGAGTTACCTGATTTCGAACCGATCGGAGAACCACATGCCATTAATAGACTTGGTTCTCAGGTGGAAACGATGATATCCCTCGATTGAAAATAGCTGGTCTCTTCAAATCTTCACAACGTGAAGAAACTTTAAGAGCTTTTCAGTTTGAAGGTTGTCACCTCATATAGATATAGCTGAGTTTTCCTCACGATAAACTTTTTAAATCCTGGAAACTATCATCATAATTACAGTTGAACTAACTGTGGTAATGAGACGAGGTATTTTGCCTAATAATTGCATGAATTCCTCTGGCTGGTTTACCTATTTTGCGGGATGAACTCCCTGGAAACGGACAAATCAGCCACAAGGATATGCAGTTCATAGACAAACTGTTTCAGCCGGCATAAAACAGCACCTTACCCTACTAAATTCAGGTTTTGAAGCCAATGATACTTAACCGGTCATGCATTAAAAAAAAAAAAAAAACAATGAAAAAGCCAGTACGAGGAGAAGAATATACCGGCTCCAACAGCCTTAATTTCTTTATCTTGTAATTCCAACTGATTCCAGCAGCTGACAAAACAGAATATTAACACACATACATGCCAGCATTAATATTTTGAAAGTTATTTAAGTGAGTTCTTTGAGCCTGTTTGAATCAGTCATCACTAATGTAATCTAATCTCTTATTTTCAGTGTACAGGATCTAGTAAAGTTTGGTTATTTTGCTCCTCATTTAACTTGCACTAGTCTCGATAATTAGGTATAGTTGATTGACTCCTGATTTACCACAATAAGTAAATGTGGTAAATCAGGAGACCCATACTTCACTGTGTAGGCATTCTTCTTCTACAGCTTCTCCCACTTAAGTGGGGTCACTGTTTGTTATGAGTCTCCTCCACATCTTCCTGTCTTGGGCTGTCACCACATCCAAGTTCTTCATCTTCAAGTCCTCTTCTACCAGCTTCCGCCTTCCTTGCACATCCATCTGCATGACCCTTCTTCCCACATATTCGTCCTCCCTCCTCATCACATGACCAAACCATCTCAACCTTGCCTCCTGTATTTTCGCTCCTAAGTTCGTAACTTTCACTGTTCCCCTGACATAGTCATTTCTCAGATGATCCTTTCTGGTCACACCGCACATCCACCTAAGCATTCTCATCTCTGCTACTTCAATCCTGCTGATGTTATTTTTTCTCAGGGCTACAGTTTCTATAGCATATGTCATAGCTGGCCTCACTCCTGTCCTATTAATTTTGCCTTTCAGATTGATCGGCACCCTCTTATCACATAACACTCCAGCCATGTTCCTCCAACCTGCTTGTATCCTGCATCCCACTTCCTTCTCAGCTCTTCCATCTTCTTCCACTGTTGAACCTAAGTATCTAAAGTCTCTCACCTTCCTGATGACATTTCCTTCCAGCTCCAGATCTGTCTCCTGGCCACCGCCCACTGCGCAACACATATACTCTGTCTTACTTCTGCTCAGTCTCATACCTCTCTCTTCCAGTACTTTTCTCCATCTTTCCAGTTTAGTTTCCGCTTCTTCTCTTGAATCTACACACAGCAAGATGTCATCTGCATACAACATTGTCCAAGGTGCATCTTCTCTCACCTCTTCTGCTACCACCTCCATCACAATATTAAACAGAAACGGACTTAATGCTGACCCTTGATGCAAGCCAACTGTTACTTGAAAACTTTCTGTCTGTCCCAAACAGGTCCGAACACTTGTCTTCACATTTCTGTACATTTCCCGCACCAACCTGACATATTTCTCTGGCACCTTCTCCCTCAGACACCTCCAGACTTCTTGCCTTGGCACTCTATCGTATGCTTTCTCCAGATCAATAAATACCAGATGTAGCTCCCTTTGTTTCTCTCGATATTTTTCCATCATCTGTCGTAACCCAAAGATAGCATCTGTTGTTGATCTACCAGGCATGAAGCCAAATTGTTCCTTTGTAATCTCCACCTCCTCCCTCAATCTACCATCAAGAACCCTTTCTAGGATCTTCATTGTGTGGGACATCAACTTTATTCCTCTGTAATTTTTACAGTCTTGTGCATCCCCTTTACCCTTGTAGATGAGAACAAGATTACTCTCCCTCCATTCCTCGGGTATATTTTCCTGTTGGCAAACTTTCATGAACAGGTCCCACAGCAGGTCAATTCCCTCCTCCCCAGTGCCTTCCATGCCTCCACTGGAATTCTGTCGGGGCCCACCGCTTTTCCATTCCTCATCCTCTTCATGGCCTCCGTCACTTCCATTCTACTGATGTTCTGCACCATCCCCTCAGAAGGCTGCCCATCTCCTCTGTGAGTCCTTGCATTTTCCTCATTCAAAAGTCCCTCAAAGTATATTTTTCATTTGTTTCTTATGTCCACATCCCTCCATAATACTCTTCCTTCAGCATCTTTGATCTGCCTCACATGTAAGATGTCCTTAGCTGCTTTATTTCTACATTTCGCTAGTTGGTAAATTTTTCTCTGTCCTTCCTTTGTTTCTAATTGATCATACAGATCTTGATATGCCATGGCCTTCGCTTGTGCCACAACTCTCTTAGCTTCTTGCTTTCTCTCTTTGTACACCTCTGTCCTCTTCCACTCTTGACTCATCCCACTTCTGCTTTGCCTTCCTCTTAGCTGTCACTGCCACTTGTACATCATTATTCCACCACCAACCCTCCTTCTGCTCTCTAATCTTTCCAGATGTCTCACCAAGCACCTCGATTGCACAGCTCAGGATTACTTTTGAATTATGTTTCCACCAATCTTGTACACTTTCCAGTCCATCCGAAATCCTCTCTAACACTCTCTCCCTAAAACGATTCCTCACACTCTCCTCTTTTAAGCGAAACCACTTAATTGTCTTCATCCCATGGCAACCAGAAGTTCTTATCTTCGATCTTATTTTAAAGTATGCGCAGAGCAGTCGGTGTTGTTGTGCTACTTGATCTGTTGGAATTACTTTACAATTTGTCACAACCTTAAGATGTTTTCTTCTAGTCAGAATATAGTCAATTTGTGAGCTGTTGTTACCACTTCTAAATGTTATCAAATGTTCTTCCCTCTTGAAGAAAAACGAGTTCACAATTGCCAGATCAAACGCTACTGCAAAGTCCACAACCCTCTCTCCTTCCTGGTTCATCATTCCCACTCCGTGGCCACCATGCACCCTTTCACAGTCTCTATTCTGTCTTCCTATGTGCCCGTTCAAGTCTCCTCCGACAATCACCATCACATTTTCTTCCAATTCCCTCATTTCTTCATCTAACACGTTCCAGAACTCATCTTTTTCCTTTGCTGTACAACCAACTTGCGGGGCATATACACATAATACGACCACCCGCTCTTCTCCAAGACCCAATTTCATTCGCATGATCCTGTCGTTCCTTCTACCCATGTCCAGTACTTCACCCTTCATTCTGCCACACACCACAATTCCTACACCATTTCTTCCCTCGTTATTCGCTCCAGAGTAGAACAATTTATATCCATCTCCCAGTTCCTTTGCCTTTCCCCCTTTCCACCTTGTCTCCTGCACACAAAATGTCCAACTTCCTCTTCCTCATCATGTCTGCCACCTCTCTTCCCCTTCCAGTCATGCTTCCAACATTCAGTGTTCCCACTCGCAACATCCTCTCCACCTGCTGGGTTCGCTTCTTTAACCGCACCCGCCCTTGATGCGGTAGCCCTCGTCCACTTCTCACAGCTGTAGGGCGATGTGGCTGCGCGTCGCTTAAGGGGTACGCCCTAGCCCTTATATCATTTTCTCTTCGATTCATAATCATAGTTTGAGCTGGCAGTAAGTTTTCCGACCGGATGCCCTTCCTGACATCAACCCTCGCATTTATCCGGGCTTGGGACCGGCACCTATTGAGGCTAGCTTGCCTCCTTCGGTGGCTGCATAAGACGAAATGACTTAGCAAGATAGGAAAGACTCACCCCTAGCCCTCGAATACTCACTGTGTAGGCATTCGTAACCGAAATTATAACAATAGGTAGGCTAGTCCTTATTCAGGAGTGTTATGTCTGTAGATGTGTTCACTAGGCCGGTTTGCCTGTTCCGAGGGACGAAAAACTCGAAGTTACAGTACTGAAATATAATTCCAGATACACATAAAATATTACCTTAGGCATCCCTGTAGTGTAGTGCAAGGACGACGAAATATTTACTTTTCAGGAAAAAAGAATCTTAGTGTGAATCATCTAGGAGCGAGGAGCATTTATAAATGACTTTCCACTTTGAAGGCGAATTGTCTCATGCGGAAGTGAGTGTTTTTTCTCATTGAAACTGGAGTTTTTCCTTTTGGTAAAACATGCAAACCGACCTGCGAACGCTTTTAACATATAATCTATTTGCATCATAGTTTTGGTTATAATATGATCTTCATTCCTGATCATTCATTTTCATTTCTAGAAGAGCACGGCCTAGAGTAATAATTGCCATAGTCCCCCCCCCCCCCCACACACACACCTTCTTTTAAGCATCTATTAGAGTAATAATTGCAGTGCAGTAATTTCTACACGTTTGGTTCCTGAAAATGTATCCGTTTTACTCCACACGAAAAGCACCTTATGTGATTGCCATGTTAGTCCGATTTCGGATTTTAACATGGCAGTCATATAAAGTGCTTAAGCGAACGTGCTTCCATTATAAGCACATTTAATGGAAGAATGCCATAATATTATTGACACCTCCAATGAGTCCAAGAACTCATCGCGGGAGGGCGTATCATTACGTTAAGTACTTTACAAAAAAAGAAAAAAAAAGGGGGTCTCCTTTTCAAAATATCCTCTCACCTATACTAGCTCTAAACACGAATTAAAATAAGCACCTGCGTTACAGTTACCTGTAACCACAAAAGATTGTGAATGGTCTTGATTAGATATTACTTTGAATTTCAGTAGGCTAATTACAGTTGAGTTATAATATTAAAATCACTTCTGTTTTTTTAATCGGTTTATACAGCTGTGTTAAAACTGAATTAAGAACTGGAATATAAAAATTTCATCGATTATTAACCACACAACGCTGTTTGATTAAGTTGCATTCATATTTTAATGATATTTATTAATGAATATTAATAATTCACGTCATGCATACAACTATGACTTTTGCCATAGCCCCCCCCCCCCTCCCCAACCACCCACCCACACACCTTCTTTTAAGCATCTATTAGATTCGGTTCGTACGTATAACTCGTCGGTGCATGTTGTTATTCTGGGACTCCAGTTGACTAGATTTCATTGGATTTTTTTCTGTGGGGAAAAAAAAAATGAACTACTTAAAGTTCTTATTTCAAATGATTTTCAAATCATTTTCAGGAACCAAACGGGTAGAAATTACTGCATTAATTCTACTCTAAGCTAATGGAATTGAATAAAAGTTTGCATTTGAATAGATATTAATTTTGGAATTTAGGATGTGTTTTTTAATCGTTTAGTTTTGATCGTCGTCATTCTTACATTATAGCTGTTGCATTTAGATAGGATTACTTGCCGATCATACTAGAGCACATAAAACTGAAAATTTCTTTTGACTTGAATAATTTTCTCATATTTCGAATTTAAGATTTATTTAAAATTAAGGTAAGTAATATATAAAGAAAAAATTCAGTGCAGCTTTATCTTGGAAAGCTACAATGCATTGAATCTTTTATTTTTTTATTACTGAAGTTTTTCATTTTTTTTTTTACTAAGGCTCCATCTTTTTATTACTCAAGTACAGTGCATCTTTCTCGTGAGAAAGCTGCACATTTACGTCACATACACCAGTGTCGTATGGAAGAGTTAAGCTTAAGAGGGACTTGAGAAATAAGCTTTCAGTAATAAGAGGTTCCTATTTTTTTTATATTAATATGCTATGCATTAGTAACAACATTCACTTAGTGAAAATATTAGCCAAAACTACAGAAATAAATCAGAGCTATCATTTTGGTATTTGATGGTATTTCGAATCCTCTCCATGTATTTTTCTGATATGCATCTTTTTTTAGCGAAAAATGGTGATTTAATTATTCTTTAAATCCTAAAATATATAAAACATGAAATAAAAGGTGTCGGAATGTGAAAATGCACGATATGTAAGTCAGAAGATATTTTAATTTGTTTAAAGAAAGCCTAGTGTTCAGCTCCACGATCTCTTACAATGCACTATATTTATATTAGCTTAACATTTTTCACTGCTATTTTTGATGCTTTTTTTCCTGTTGACTTTTAGCGATGAATAAATGTTGCTTATTTACAAATGCCACTTTATCATTCATGTTAATTTCTCGTGGGCTTTAGTTAAAAATGGGAAGCGGAAAACTTTTTTTTTTGTTGAGTAATTTCTCACTTTGTTGAAAGGCTTAAGGCTATTTCATTTTCTTCCTCTAATGACGACGTGGTGGGATAGTTCATATTGATTATCTGCTTCATTTTTGAATTTCCTACAATATGTTGACAGTATGTTAAACTTAAATTGTGGATAAAATCTTCAATTTCATTTTTTCTTTGCGTTGTTTTCCCCTGACGTATATTTATGCAATTTTTACTATTTTTTTTTTTTAATTCAGTGTTCGCGATTGGTTCTCTGCAAAAGAATTGGTATTACATAGAAGATTGCATTTATTTTGTAATTAAGCGTATATTGATATCTAACGGCGACTATATGTTTAAATGTATGAATTTTTCGTCTACCGTGTGTTACCACACGGTAGACGAAACGTTTGTGTATGTAGACAAACGCTGATAATAGAAAATGTTTAGCTGTTAATCTCGGAGTGTATTACTTCGGCAATTGCCTCCATTTTCTTCGAAGTTATCTTAAGTTGGGAAGTGATTCGGAGATTGTTTTATTCGCCACTGCATTATGATCAAATTTTATTTGCTTTTCATTTTATGAATTGGAGTTTCGTGCAGATCAACCTTGGTAATTTCCATACGCATTCTTTGTCTAAGATAGAATTCGAGAAGTTCTATAAAATGCTTTTCTCCGCTGAACAGTCACGGCAGTAAACTGACACGTGACTAATTTTGAGAACGTAGGAAACCAAATCGTAGCGAGTTTAACATTTCGATTTCCATGCGTAGTAAAATTTCGAAACGATCCGCATTTTATTCATTTGGAAGAAACATTCCGCTTTGCTCAGACTTCGATTTTCTCCTACGTTGAGATTTGTCTGTATACATCTTAATGCGTAGACAAATCGGAATGAAAGAGTGCATAGCAGTGGTAAATTAATAAATTACCGTATTTTCCGGCGTATAAGACGCACTTTTTTTTTTTCTTTGAAAATAGGTCTGAAAAACAGGGTGCGTTTTATACGCCGATACTCAGTTTTTATTACTTTCATTTCCGGAAAATTTCTCTGTTCCGAGTTACGCGATTTCTTTCTTGCTTCCTTGCTGTGTGTGAGAGCATTCCGGTTACGTATAATTCAGTGGATGCGCATGCGCTGTCATCGACGATCACAGCTGTGTTCCTGTTCGTGTAAACTTTCCAGTTGTTGTCGCTGTTGTTGTGAACGGTGATAAATTTATGCCGTTAAATTTTCTCTAAATTTCTTGGCTAATTATGGCTGAAAAATGTCGGCATTGCTACAATATTGCATACACGCTACTTGTGATTGCGTATGCTAAAGAACATGGAAACAGGGTTGCAGAGAAACATTTCGGGCCACCCCAACTGAGAAAATAACAAGAACTTGGCAGAATTAGGAAGAGGATCTAAAAAAAAAAAAAAAAAAAGCAACTCACAGTAAACATAACCTACGATAAATTTCTAGGTTTTTACGAAGATGATTAAAAGGTGGGTACTCTTTCCTAGTTAGATTAGGTATTTGTTTGAAAGTAGACCTACTTAATTCCTTTATATTTGAAATACTGTGAATTCATTATAATATTCAGTGATAAAGTTTTTTTCCTAAAAAAAAAAATGTGTACAAAAAAGGGATGCGTCGTATTCGCCGTCAAATACGGTACTTTTAATTATTTCTATCATAGCACTTACCGTTTGGTTTCCTAATCAACACTTTCAAAAATAAGCCACGAAATATAGCTAGGTTAATCTAAGTGCATTCTAAGTTTTATTTTTCAGATATGTAAGAAGCAACTAAAATGTCAGGTATTATAATAAGATCAAATATTAAATCAGTTTATTTTATTAAATATGTGGCGTATCAATTTGGTAGGACTTAAGAGATGAAGCTCCCATTATAAGTGTGCATTCTTGTAAAAAATAATGCGGAGATCAGCGGTTTGGGCGATGGGCAACTCTAGAATAAGGGCGTTTTGTCATTTAAAAAAACTTCTTCTTCTCGACTTCAAGCTTAGACATTCCACTGTAGAAAATTGATATTTTAATTTATTTTTTACTCTTTCATAAAATCAAATCTCACTAAAATATTTTAATTAATGAATAATTAAATTCTTACGAGGGATATGTATTAAATGAAAAAAAAAAAAAAAACAATAGCTTTGCTAAAGTTGCAATCTTTATCGAGATTGGAACATTTACAGGCAAGGGATGAATTCCACGAATCGTAATTAACATAACGAATGCGTCTTTAACTAAGATCTTGCTATCACTAAAAATCCAGCAATTGCTAAATGTAGAAGTAAAGTGAATTATCTGAATATGAGGATATTTATGTTCGGCATGCTGTTCTTTGGAGTTCAACTATTAATTTCAATACCATATTTCTTTAGCGGTATCTGCAGCCTAAATGCGTGTATCAGAGTTCTTTTTAGTACTTAACGTAAAGATTAGTGTTGTACGAGAACTTCAAATCATGCAGCGGACCTGGTCCGAACTGATAACATTCGGAAATATTAGAATATCTGGTTACTCTTCACACGTTTCTCTATCGACTTAACTAAAATGACGAATACGAAACAGTACATCTTCTGCATCACTGTTTACTCTCTTGCACTTTCAAAACAATGCTGTGCAAAATTTTAATTCTTGGATTATCGCACGTACGAGAAGTTATCGTCTTGTTTATATTGATGGAATATAAGCTGCAGCTTGGTGCCATGTACTCGTGTCACTTCGTTATTGCTTTCGATATTTTCAAGGCATTTTATTTGAACTCGACACATTCCCCAGGGTAAATCTCTTCTGTTGGGTTTTCTCTGCATTTTAGTTAGGTGTATTTTCCCTTCTGGTTTGCTCTTGTTATATATGTAGTTGGCTATTTATCCTCTTCTTGCTAGTTCATTTACTATGTATATATCATGGTTCTGTTATGTACTCATATACAAAAACGATCTTCTTTTACTTACTGATTACAAATCTGATTTATAACTTTGTTCTTGATTTTCATTTTAGAAATTTTTCGGTGTACAAAATAAGGTTGCAAGATTTTCTAATCGGAAAACTCCATACAATTCTCCATTGTATATGAAGTTTAATCCTTCTAAAACTCAGCATTTGCCATATTTCCCTTAAAGAATTCTTGAATTCGTTCTCCGCAGAATTTAAATAAAATGGCCAAGAATACATGTAATTTTTGATGTGCTAGTCATCCTATAGCGTCAGTTGCTTTAGTAATCAAAAATGGTATCATGTTCGATTCGGTCTGAGATCTCTTTTTTTGGAGTAACGATGACAAATTTCTCTTCATAAACACAATTATAGTTACCCACCGCATTCAAAAAGCTGTTTGTATTCCTCCCCCTCCCCCACTTCTCTTCATCTCGAAAAAGTTCTTCCCTCAGCTCCCAATGTATTATAGCCAGTGGTGAGCTATAAGGGGCTCGCGCGAGCCCTTTGTTAAATTTTTCTCAAATTTGCGAGTCGCTTGTTCTTCTTGTTTACTTTTTTATTTTTTCAAAAAAAATATATTTTTGAAACATATTAAGCACAAACTCACACGGTAACCTAACAAACATTAGTCTATTCAGCAGTGTATAGATTATTTGGAATTATTGTTTCAACTCCTCTATAACGAATGCGCCCAAGTTTGAAAATAAAATAAGTGCATGCGCTATCTTTGCCCTTCTGGTAGCCAGTCGTATGGTAAAACCAGGAGCCAATCAAATGTTTTATAAAAGATTTCATTCTTATTATATTTTGATAGTTAAAAAATGTTTTTCTTATGTAAGATAAATTAACACAGTTGATTGTGTGCAAATATTTCATATTCAGATAATGAAATATTTGTTTAAAAATGATAGCCTTTAGAGGTTGATTGGCCTCTCATACTTTTTGATTGGAATTTGTACACAAGCTGTATTAATAAAGTTTTTGTGTGAAATGCGGCTTTTTTTTTTGCTCGACGATGCGAGCCCTTTATTGAAATTTCCACAGCTCACGAATTTATAGCCCCCATGTTTGTTACTCTTACCCGGGAAAGGTTGCAAACTCTTAGAACATTAGACTTAAAGACCCTGGTTTAGAGACTTGAATATGCATTATTTTCAAACCACTTGTAGCCACCATTATGCATCAGTCTTAATCGGACTGTGAAAATTATCCCACCGCCTATAGAATTTCCCACAAGTAATTCGAACCCATAACTTGTTTCCTGGAAAGCTATGCAATCTAACAGGCGGTTCATTGCAATAATAGCTAACAAGTCCTATTATTGATTCACTTCAACTAACTCCACGTCTGCTTCATGGTAAACGTGGAGTTGAAGAAAGAATTATCCACAATGAAAATATCAGCTCACTAGTTATCTCTGAATTACTGTTAATCTCATACGTCTCAGTACTTGGCTCAACCCCCCCCCTTTTTTTTTTTACATGTGCAATTTATAATTTTTTTTTTTTGAGACCACCTATTTTTTATAGGGAATAAGTAAAACAATTGCCTACTAATAGATCAAATCTTCCAACGATTTTGTAACTGTCTGAAGTATCCCTCCTCCACTATAACCCTATCTTCCAGTTTGGCCCATTGTGTGGAAATGGTCAAGGGACCTTAAAGTGACAACTATAAATTATATTCGCTTCATCGAAAACAGTTGATGTGAAACTATAACAGCTTCTGAGAAGTGATTCACCCCCCCTCCCAACCCGTGGTATGTTACATTCTGGGGTTTTTTCCCCCTTGTGTATAAGGGGAAAACCTAACTCTCCAGAAGTAAACTAAACTAATCTCGAAAACTGCAGCCTTAGACCGACAAATGCTTGGTAGAATAGCCATCAAGTGATTCATATTCTATCACTGATGTGATCCAACAAAAGCTGATAAACGTGTCACAATTTTCACCTTGAATAGATTTGTTCGCATATAGCTTCCTCAGTTTTTTCCCTCGTACTTCACTGTTTAATATTTGAATAAGACATTTTTACGTATTAATTTTAATTGTCCTGAAATAAATTATTAGTAGTACTAAATGTGTTCAAGAGTCCTACCTGCATATATCGTTCCTTTATCAGTATTTATATTAACTTGTATAAAATCTTTTAACAACTGTAATAACCGCAACAATCTTGCTTATTTACCTGTTAGTCATCTAACTAGCCACTTACCGCTATATTCACTACCATTTAAAATTTATGATTATCATTGAAAACGATAACTTGTTTAACAACACGCTAGTTACTTATATTAAGTACCCTTCTGAGTAATATTAATGATTTATTAATTTGCCGCATGATCGCCTAGTGAATAGCGTCTCTGCTTATCCAACCACTAAGTTACTGTTCGAATCCCACCCCCTGGCAGTTTCCATGTTTAGGTGGAAGTTGGATTTCATTGCCCACTTTGAAATCAGCATCCTGCTTAAATTGGCTTTAAAAAGTTCCATGTTTGGTCTGTAGAGCAGGGTATCCGGATTATGTAAAGATCTAATAATAATAATAAACTTATCCCACCCACGGTATTGGTTGGTACTAATGTATCAGAAGTTTACAACTTTTCTTGAGTGGGAGTCACAAAAATGAAGTCATTAATTTAACTTTTTGATTACTTAAACTACTGATACTTTTTCATTACATAAACTATTGAGTTAATTTATTCTTAAATTGTTCGCCTTAAAAACACTGAAAAGTGTTTCCTATACTAAAACGTAAAAAAAAAAAAAAAAAAAAAAAAAAAAAGGTTTTAGTAGTATACGAAAGTATAGGCTCGTAAATAGGGATGAAGTCATATTAATTCTAACATGTCTGTTCACTAATTTTTAATTGTCCTTTAATATCTGGCAGTCATTTGTAGTAAAATTTGGTTGTCCATGTTATATATACCTGAACTGCATTAATATGGATTAATATTACGGCCAAAGCAACTAGGCTGCGACTTAGTGGTTTACTGCATATTTTATCGGCTATATTGGGGGGGGGGGTGTTAGATTTTCTATCAATGTTGTGATAGCGTAGTCTCAAGCCTTTTTGCAGAAGCGAGAGCATCCGTGAACTAACTTGCATTAATATTGATTGATATTACGGATAAAAGCAACTAAGGCTATGAATGAGGTCACTATATTATGCTGTCCTTCGCTCGTGTTCCCTGGTAGTTTTTTGCAGGAATGAAGGAAAAACCCTGCCATCAGTACGAATTTTTTTTTTTTTTCCAGTCTGGCTCGTGAATAGTGATGAAGACATTATCCACAGCCTGTTCGATCGCCCCTGTAATAAGCGTCGATCCAAATGGATTTAGTTCGAATCCCTCTGTAGAACTGGATGTTTGTGAATATCTTTGTGGGAGATGCATTTCATTACATAATATAAGGCAAGTGTCCTGCATGAAGTATCTTCTTAATCCATCTTTGGTCCTTTTTTTTGTATATATGTATGTGTAACTCCCGTCTAGTAGAGAAATCCCTATAAAGGTCCCTCCATTCGAATCCAAACTGGAGTCAAAGGACAAATGACATCGTTTTCGTGACTGCACTCTAGAATTAATTGTATGGATTTTGTGAGAATCGCAAGTGTTGTATTTTCTGGTTTCTTATATAGCTGACATCATTTATGGATGAGTGATGTTGATAGCTCCATTGACGAATGAGATTATTTTGATTCTTCACCTAATTTAGCTGTTCAATAACTAAAATTCATAAGATCCACTTGATTGAGTTGTCAGCCTTTAAGTAAAATGCGTTTTATCCATTTACGATAATCCCACCTATTAAAGGTTGGTAACCTTTTATAGTATACACTAGAATTTTGGTTGTTAACGTTCCTCCAGTAAGCAGCAATAGTGGTTTCAGTACCTGGAAATGAAAAATCAACTACCACCCAAATATCTGTAATTTAGAAATTCCATCTGTAGAAATCACACTAAGCCTCCGCTGCATGTAACAGCTGGTTGGTTACAAAGCAGTGAGGTTATCAGCTTGGCCACCTCATTAGGCAGTGGTATCAATGTCGATTACTGAACAAAACGTCACTGTAGATAATTACAAAACACGAGCTTCATAACATATATCATTTTATGATTGAATTTTGTCGAATGATATGTGCATTCGAATAACTTGCTGTGTTTAAGTTGCTACGCTGTCGTCTCTGGGGAGATGGAGGGGTTGCAAAAATCCTTTGACTAGTAGGGACAAACTCATTATCCTTCTTTATAAGTCTGATAGGGCCCAATCTGGACTATTGTGCTCACATTTAGTCGCCTGGGTTTCTTGGTAATGTAGAGGTGGTTGAGAGGATTCAGAGGAGGGCAACTAAGATGGTTTCGAGCCTGTGGAATCTTCCGTATGAAGAGAGATTGAAGATTTGTGGGTTACACAAATTTGCTGAAGGAAGAAAGGTGACATGATAGAAGCGTTCAAGTTACTGAAAGTTTTGTAGAATGGAAGTGGAAGAAATTATTCACTATATATGACATGGGAGGGGTAGAACAAGAGATCATCATTGGAAGTTGAATAAACCTTTAGCTAGAAAGAATGTGAGGTCTAGATTTTTTGCTACCAGGGTGGTGAATGAGTTGGAATGGGTTGCCTGCGGTGGTTGCTAGTTCGTAGTGAATCAGTAAGGCGAGGTATGGTTGGTACTGTGTGAATACTGGTTAGCTTCTGCGACCTATCATACCATCCACAATCCAATGAGAATTTCACCATGGGGAGGCAGAAGCTAACCAGTGTGAACTATGCTATGGTCCTACGCGATCAGTCTTTTCACTCCATGGAGATACCCGTTAACAATAATTAGAATTTTTCAAAATCCTATTTTTGACAAATTCTGTAATGCTTCTTTTTACTACGACATCACCAAATGCATGGCGAACTGTGCATTTATCTTTTCACAAGCTTGTGACGAAAAAACATGTAAATATCTTTACAAAAGCACCAAAATAAGGTGAAACCAGATCCTAAAGATTAATGCCCCCACCGATTAATACCCCAATCTTCCAATTACTTCTTGCTATTTATTATTTTACTTAGAATTTTCGCTGACATGCTAGATAATTCTATAATGTCAAGGAAAAAAAGTAACTATTTGAATATGAGTCTTCGATATTCAGTAAAGAATCTCGACTTAGGTAAATAAAAAGTTACTTTTGGAGTCGGCGTATTTAAATTTTTAAGTGATAACTAAACCTATTTGAGACATTAATTTACTTTTAGTTTCTGATTCCCCCCCCTTATATTTAATACTTCTTAAATTTTTCTCTGCTCATTTTTCTTTACGAATTAAATACTTGCTTTGCTATAAACTTAAGATAATTAGCATTAAAACAAGCATCTATATATCTCATATGTATTGAATTAATACGACAGAAGTCGATTTAGAAATAGCGTTCTTCATAGCAGACCTAGAGGTTTGTTAGATAAGCATGCAGCATAATTTTCTAGTGCCGTTGACTGTTACTTCGTCGAGTTCTGCCATTTGCGATTACTAAAGGGGAAAATCGTATACCCGCATGACAATAATTGAAACGCGAGCTTGCTACTAAAAGGATGGAAACAGAAGAGTGCAAAAAAAAAAAAAAAAAAAAGCGTTTTTCATTCTCCTGTTTCCATCCAGCAATTTAATTTTCATATTTTTCCAAAATAGCTCTACATAGAGCTTCCCGTAACGGTTACGGTAAGCAAATTTCCATCGCCACTATTGTCTGCTCTGGTGACTCGTTGATGTTGATTGGCAGTATCACCTATATCGGAGATTGTTTTCACAAAAAATGAATGAGCGGTGTCAGACACTACTGATCACCTCCAAGTTGAGGCAAATTTTGCCCATTTTTTGAAACAATAAGTTACTTTCATTCCTCAGTCATCGTTGCTATACTTTGATCACCTTTATAAATTCTCCCTTTCCGCAACTACAACAAGTGATTACAATTAACGTTTTCTGTTCTTCTCCTTGCATTATGAACATTCACGGAAATAATTAAAATGGCCAGTTGCCCCGAGCGGTTGGCTCTGTAGGATCTTTTTGTAATTTTATGCAAATCCACTCAACTTTCGGGTTTCTGAAGAAGGTATACAGTGCAATGGTTCGAGATGTCATTTATTGAAAAAAAAAAAATTAAAATTAGTTACCTATTCTTTTGTTTTGGGCTGTAAATTAAAGTCGCCACCTTAGTGGCAGGTTGAAATTACATCTGGAATTTAGCACACAGTACACTTCTGAAGAGAAGTGTGCTCACCGTTGAATAACAGGCCATTTAATAGTACGTCTTATTTTACAGAAATTGAGCAGATGGACTACAATCAAGAATTTTTTGAGTTATTCAGAAATGTAGAAGTAGTGCAGTGGTCCTACATCTTACCGCAATACTTTTAAGTCATGCTGTAGCATGGGCTTATTCATTTCTTCTGTCCATGTTAGACAGGCGAGCATATCAAGAGATGTGTTTGTGTTATACGTTTATCTTATTTGTTGTGTTTTTCCAAAAAAAAAACCCTGAAATGCTTTTTGGTTGAAAAGTTTCTGTGTTTTAATTCCTAGGTAAGGTTATATGTCAAATATTCCATCCCTTTATACATGTGTTTACTTAAATATCTTCAGGAAGTTATGTGTTTAGGAATTTTTTAGTTTACATCCTGATATTTCGGTTTATTTTTATTCTAGCTTTTTTTAAAATGGGTTGTTTATTACCGAGAGAACTAAAGTGAGGGCAATGTGACAGTTGTTTGATTCTTGACTTTTCTCTATGATTGGCTGTATGTAAGCTTACTTCCATGCTGTGGGATAGAGTTAAACAAATATGAAAGATAAAAACCCTTTTTATAAAAAGGAGATTTCGGATTCACCCTTCACTGATGGGATATTTAATTCCAAGAATGAAAAACTGTTCCCAAATCTCAGCGAATGCCCTTACATGACTGGTTCTTCAAACCAAACATAGTGATTGTATATAAGCGCTTATATTCGTCGATCGCATAGTTTTTGTTGCCCTACTTTAGTAGGTATAAAAATGTTGGCTTCTGCAGCCTTTCCTATTCAAATATAAACGTTCTGGATTCCATTGTATAATTTCTTATTTAAGCTACTAAGTCTGATTGATAATGTTGCTAGATGCCCACCCACGGTACTTGAATGTACATTGCATGCTTCCAACTTCTTATAGTGTCGGTTGTCATCAAAAAAAAAAAAAATTCTTCTTTGATAATCGTGGGTTTTAAATTTGTATAGGTGTTAAATTTTCACGGAACTACTGACAGGCTGCTGGGAAATAATGCTTTTAAACTACTAAGCAACTCTTTATATATATATATTTTTTATCTCGCTATTGTCACGCATCAGTTTATTCTTGTTTTGTCGTTACTACAGTACATAGTTTTTCTGTCATTTGAACCTAACCTTTCTGCATTACTATTTTTGCGTTGGTAAGTTGCACTATTACTCAGTTGATTAAGTGAACTAGTTCAGAGAATCCTTGAATTATGTAGTAGAGCTCATTTTATTTTTAATCTTAATATTTTCATTTATAATATTCAAATGTCACGTAAAATTATTCAATACGCAGTAGTTTGCAAACCATTTACAAGCATCCTTTTTGCCTTCGTTGGTTTTTATATAACAGTACTCCCCAATACTGTTTTAGCACATATTGGTAGTGTTATTAGAATATAAATGGAACGAACACACACACACACACACACACACACACACACACACACACACACACACACACACACACACACGTTGCTACATATTTAAACTGCGTTCTTTAACCCATTCCTATGTTTAATACTTATTGGAAAACATTACTTTGCTGTTCACTGTACTTTTCGTTGACACATCCTGTGCAAATATCGGAAGTTTAGCCTTGTAACATCTGTCTCAAATAGTTGCAACAGCTGTGATCACTACAAAGGCTGTTATTGAAGTATTAGTTATTCTTGAACTAAATGAAATGCTGAAATGTGATTTCATCAAATTCTAACATTTGATCCTGTGATGACAACATTACTGTCGTTACATCCACAGTTGTTAAACATTTTATTTATTGGTTTTATTACCTTAGCGATTATGTTAGAACTTGAGGATGGAACTCTGGATAACCAGTCGTAGATATCGGAAGAGCAGGTCTAAGCGAATGCATTGTAATGTTTCCGATTGGTGGATCACACTTCCACCAATCGACTAAGCTTTGGGGTGATGCTCTCGTCGCTCCGTATCACACATTCCACTTTCGACTGGTCACAAATGTTCTTTATACCCGTGTATTCTGTCCTGTTGATTTCTATGGTTTGATTTATGTGCAGCTTCTCTTTCACATAAACCGAGACTGCGCAGCTCCGTGCAGTGCACTATTACTAACAACTCCTGATTAATCTTTCGAAATTGGAACTGACGAGATTTATGCACAATTTTTCCATCTGCCATTTGGAACATTGATAACTTCCATGGCACTTCGCAGATGAGGTGGTATCCCTTGCATTTCCATCCGCTTATATGTTCAGTTAATTTTCAGTATGCAGTCTTTTACCAATATCACGCACTGATAGGTCAATGATATGGCATCATATGATAACACCCTTTCCAAGTCCGCGAGTTCTTTTCTGGTCGTCGTGTTTATTGACAGTATGTTGATGCGCAGTTTGCCTTATGCTGCAGTACTGGACACTTGTGAAGACAGATATTTCTTGTATATTCCATTCTAAAATGGTGATAGGGGAGGGGTTTAGTGTGTGTACATTGCATGTAGGAAGAACTTTTTGTCAGGTAAATCTTAAAAATTTATTGCGAAACTTTACAGTGAATTTATCTCCGAGTGGATGGTTTCATTCACAACAGTAACTCGCTTAAATTTGCTTCCGTTAGCATTTGAAGTGAGGTAGGATTGCTTTCCTACTTTTTTTCCCCCCTCTCACTTGAGCGTTTTCAGCTGAGTTTAGCGCCGTGATTTTAATCCTATCGCAACCGTCCGGAGAACACACAACTGACAATACGCGTGGTTCATGGCTTAGTTGTTTGATTATTTAGTATTAATCAGTCAAATAAAACGCTTTCCTCTGCGTTATATGCTGCATGATGGTTAATTCTAAACCCCTTTCAAGTTAACTTTTCAAGAATCCCTTACTTTCTCAATGTGGAAACATTAGTTGAATGCATCAAACGTTTCACTTTGTTCTTGTTGCTCCGGAAGCTCGGGTTTTTCATTCCATAAAGCAAGCATGCTGGTCAGAAGAGCAGAGAGTGGAACGTTCAGTTCAGTGACATAATATCCTGACTTCACTCTTGGTTGCTTCGGTTGTAATTCAAAACAACCCAACTTTATTTTCGCATCAAGCAGTATCTGCCACAATTGGTTAGGAATCGCTTCTCCAGAACAGATGTATGATATGGAGAAATTTGAAGTGATCTTGGAGAAACTGACGTTAAGTTGCGGAAACGTTAAAGATCTACTGTTTAGAATAGAGTGGATGTTAAACTTCACGTGTTGTGTGCATGCAAAAACATTGGTTTGTGGGACGAGTAAACGTTTTGATTCCTTGCAGTGATATACAGTCATCCCTCGACTTACGTCCGGGTTCCGATTGCGAATCGGAATCAGAATTTGCATTCGTTGCATTCAGTAGCCATAGCGAATAATAGATTCTTGGTAAGTCATACCCATTTTCAGTTGTTTTTAAATCATAATGTTATGATTTCGAAATGTTAAAAGGACAAACAATAATGAAAGTGTTTTGTTTTAATTTAATTACAGAAGCATTGTCGCTAAAGGTTCAAATACATCTATATCAAATAGATGAGATATAGATGAAAGTGAGCTGCCGATCGCGTAAATAACGTTCACGATTACAATTTAAATGCATTCATTTTATATATAATGTGAGCAGTTATAATTTAGAATGAATACTGAGGATTTAATTATAAACGTCAATTTAATCTTTTCTTGAAGAACTTAAGTTTCTGAAAATCCTCGCATATATCTTGCATCACGATTTTTTAACTTTAATTTTTGGAAAAAAAGTGCGAGTTATATTCGAGTAAATACGGTATGTGCTTCGGCGTAATTTTCCTGATGCTATTCGACTTGACTGCTTTTAAAATGAAATGCATAGGCTATAAAGGCAAGTCAAATTCGATTTACTTTGAATATCTCCTAAATATTCTGTACTTCCAGGCGGGAGGCGAGTAATTTGATAGATTGAGTTCTTGAATGAATGCGGAAAAGTTGAAGCTAATCGATATCGCATTTTAGTTATGTTGGTTATAAAGCAACATGTTGAATATATTTTCTTCCCGCACTGACAGTAAGTTAACAGAAATTACATTGAAGACCGTTGCCGACAGTATATTAGTTATCCGAATCCGATATATTCAATTTCCCCCAAAACTTCCGTATTCATAATGAATTTAACTATGATCATGCGCTATGAAAATTGATATGTATGGAGCCTCCGTAGCTCAGAAGCCCTTTTGGTCGGAAAGACCTGGGTTCGATTCTCGTCAGTGACGTGAGGAACCCTTATCTGGTCTCTTTCGTCTAAAGCAGTGTTTCCCAACGTTTTTTGGATCATGCCCCACCTCAACGCTTCAAAGATTTTGATGCCCCCCCCCCCCCCAGCATAATAGTCAGCCAAGTTCTGAAAAAGTATAGTATAAATATGTACATTTTAAATAAAAAAAAAAAAAAAAAGGAACATAAGTAAAACTGTTTTTAATTTGACTTTCTTCAATGAATATAAATTTTATATTACACTTTGTATATTATAAAACAAATCGAACTGAACTCTGGAAAATAAAATCCAAGTTAATGCGATCCTTGAGCTTGATGTCTGCTGCAAAGAGTTTTTATTTGTGGTACTAATTTAGTCATTTTAAATCTCAAATCCCCCATGGTTTGTAATATCCAGATGATTTCTTTTTTTTTTTTCAGTAGCAACTCATTTACAGCACTAAAGCCACAATCAACTAAATATGACAACAGGAAGAGCAACAGTATTTTTTTTTTTTTTTTGCAAAACTAGTTTGAATTTCATTATTTCGTTTGTCTCGTCAGAAAGCCATGCCACTGTTCTTTTTATGTTAAATAAATTTCTATTAGACTCATCATTTTGCTTTTCTGAGAGTTCTTCTTGATACGGTATTTATGTTGACTGATGTACTGGTGTTAACTTTTTTCTCGGCGATAAATTGTTGATGCAACACCAACAATTTATCGCCAACAATGGTGAATTTTTTTGAGTATATCGGTGACGAATGCAACGTCATTTTCTAATTCCTCCCCCGTGGAGCGTACGCCCCGCGTTGGGAAACACTGGACTAAAGGTAAGTTATCCGGTCTCATACGGCGGTGGAGGGTTTTCTCCCGGGTTACTCGCATTTTTCATCTCTCAAAACAGGCAAACCGGTTCCTTGAGCACACACGGCTACAGTCATAAAGTATACTACGGCAAGGAAAGGCAACGGGAAACCACCTTGCTCATAATCATCTTCCTAGTATTGGTGGTAGTATAGCTGCCCCCACCATCCGTATGGCTGAGGGAATAACATAGGAGCGGATTATATATGCTTTTGGCCTGGTCAGTTCTTCAATGAGTGAATAAAGCGTCAATAGTGCTTTATTGAGTCTCTAAACTAGTTTTATAAGTAGCATGGTATGACTATTTTTCTATTTTATTTCTTTTTTTATTTTGTGTGGGGGAGAGAGAGTATATAATCGATTATTGTAGGCGCATTTGAGTCCATGACTCCTGTAATCGTGCTGTCCTTAAGACATATTACCCTCCAGTTTGATGGTGCATTGTCTACTTGCCATTTTTTCTTGCATCTCTTAGCAGTTGCTTAAGCAACTGCTAAGAGATGCAACGCTTATCCACTCGTCCATATTGTGACAGAAAAATCATTCATCTAATCTGCCAAATAAGTGCTTACTAGACTCTTCCACTAGACTTCATTGTTCTAGGAAATTGGCAGGTGTTTGACATCAGGCCAAAATCGACCGTTTTGTCTACGTATATTATAGCAGTAGTGGAAATGCGCAGTTTATGAAATGCGTCTACCGAGCGTATTGAGCTGGGAAAATTCCTTATTTGCACTGTACTATACTCGTGAACAGGTGACTGTAGTATATGCTATATCTGTGATGACGTATGACGAAAAACACATGTGCCTTTTTCTGTTGCGTTCGATGTCTGCGTGCTGTTTCATTTCTGAAAGGTGATTGGATGAAATAAACATAGGTCAGCTTTAGGCACTGTGCATTATATTATCTAACTTCGAGTCTGTTCTTTAATTTTAAAAGTAATTTTAACATGTGTAATTGAATTATTAGTAATTGCATTAGATTATGGTGCTTTATATTTTCTTAATTCAGATTTAATATTTATAGGAAATTCTTTTTATATAATTCTAATATAAAATATGATACCTTTTTCATATATCCAAAATACCACCTCATGCTACTGAGTTGGTTATATAGCAAAGTCAAAAATTTCAGTGATTAGGGTTTTGATGAACCTTTAATTTGAAATCAACCTGATGGAAAGTAGTAAGAACGTGACATGTCTCCAATAAAATAGCAGTTTTTGCTAGTTTATTGGATACATGTTTATCAACCAACATGGTATTCTGAATATTATATTTAGCCAGTCACTCGTTCCCACTGAAAAACTGGCCGATAGCATACGCTGTTCTAGACCCACGAATTACCTAATTCGTCAGTCGTACATATCTTTTCCATTGATGCAAAAAAATAAAGCGAGCATAAAGGTTATGTAAGTGGTGTGGAGTGTCCTATCGATATGAGTCTTGGAACTGCATGGAAGTATCACGTAATGTCTAAAACGATTTTAGGTTCCGTTGTGATAATGATGTTGTCAAGAATTGTAATCACAAAACACGCCATTTTTCTAATTATTTCCTTGTTTACTTAGTATAGGCAGAGGATAGCAAAAGCAAATGGATTCACTAAAAACATCGTTTGGTTACTTTGAATTTATTTGTCTGTATGCGTATATTCTTCTGGTCGATTTGCTTGTTTTTGTGAGACTAAAAACTGCCACCTTCGTTTGAAGCTAATATCAGTAATAAGGTATTGTTACTTGAGGGATAATGGTCGCTACGTTAACCACAGTTTAAGAACATTTGCTATTAGATAGCATCTTCTGCTATCGTGTATACTTGTGTAAAAGCTACATTTGATACGTAACTTTTTTTTGTTGGATGGTCTCATGATGTCTAATTCTAGATGGATACGTATTAATTTAGTTAACTGCTTATAGAACAGCGTAATGGCCTTTCGCAGTATTTCCCGAGACTAAATGAAAGTAGGAAATATCTGATAGGTTTTTATAATTAAACCAAGGTTCTTGAAACTACCTTTCATAGTCCACACTCAGTTCTCGAGTCACTTTCGATCAGCATATAACACCGTACGTAATTATTACCATGAACAGTTGTATTTTTTCCCCCTTCTGCTACAGTCCCGATGCCAATTTAATCAACTAAGTTGCCTCCTGCCTCAGTAGTTCAGTTGATAAAAGCTATTGCTTGTATACTGCAGAGGTTGTGGTTGGAGTGCAGCTTAAACATGGATGTTTGTAAAAGCTTGCTCAGACGAGTTTGTATAGTTCCCCGAGTTTGTCTTGTATAAAATAAGACACCCAATCTTGAGTTATTTTTTAATAAATAGTTTTACAAATCAAGAGCTGGTTATCTTAATGTCCTTTCCACTTGCCAAAGAAGATCATATACACATGACTACAGTAAGACTATTTTCCCATATACGTTTAATTTCCTAGATCGTATTGAAGTTGGATCTTTTTAAATATTTCATGTGAGTTATGGAAATGTTTCTTAATTTTGCAGTGCAGCGTTATTATGTGAAAGTAATATATTGAATTATACACTAGACGCAAATCCTAAAGTTTCACAACAATGCAAACTCTTATTTCACTTGAATAATCTTTTAAAACTTCGTCATAAACTGTTTCTGGAACATTTATTTTAATAACAGCCAAGTTTATTATTTTGTGTGACGAAAGCAAATGACAGACTGATTCAGGGAAATGTTCAGTGTTATTCCTGTAATTAATCTGGTCATAAATTTCATCTCGAATTAGAAGGAATTAGCTTGTCAGCTTTGCGTAAATCCGACTTTGAATGATTACCTTCATACATACATTCGTCAGCTAGATTTTGACAGCAGTTCATCCTGAGATCGAAAGCTGAACGAGTGTGAAAAACTTTGATTCATATACATTATATATAAAACGAATCGATATCGGAAGAATCTGTAATTCAGTTATTGTTCAGCATTGTTAAACTGAATTTCGTTAAATTTTTACTAGATAACTTTACTGTTTCAAAAGCGTTTCATCCAAGAAAATTTTGTGGAAAGAACGGGAGATATGCTGCTGATATTCAGTAGAAAATTTGATTAATGTGCCTATTATTGGAAGGAAAAGAAAAAAAAAACGCCTGCTGGTGTTCAAAATCTCAGGACGAACGCATTCAGACGAAAGGCAAAATGCTGCGCTAAACGAATTGTATTTGAAGGAAGCGCTTTTCATGAAGAAATAACGCTGCAAACTTGGATGTCTTGTAATGTCTCAAAAGTCGTCATCTCGATGATTTCACTCGGGAAAAATTATTGGGAAGCTTGAAGAAGGCCGCAGAATTTAATAGCGTTGTATACAGACTCGGGGCAGCGTATCGAAACCAATGGAATATGTTCCAGACGTTTGCTAAAAGATCACCCTCGCTCTACCACGGAGGATGAAGACAGATTTTTGGTTATAACAGCAAGACGCAATCGACGCACCACGGCAGGTCAGCTTGCAAATCGGCTCCATTCAAGCACCGGTACGCGGATATCGACAAACTGTGGCACGACGTCTACGACAAGCAGGACTGTATGCCCAAAGGTCTGTAGTATCTGTTTATCCATAGGTCATTGTTTTAGCACGTTTTCAGTGGTGTTATATCCATAAAAAGTGGACACCACACCAATGTACTCTTTACAGATGTGAGTCGTTTTAGTCTTTCCTTCGATTCGAGATAACACTTGATCTGGCGTGAAAGTGGTACAGCTTACCATTGCGAGAATGTTCTTGAAAGGGATAGATACGGTGGTGCTGGGATCATGTGTGGGGAGACTTAATAGGCGCACCGAGTTACAAGTGCTGGAAAAAGGGACTATGACTGGTGAACGATATTGCAACACAGTTCTTCAACGTCATGTTTGATTTTTAATTAGTGCTTTATAAGGCGAAGCATTTTTATGGATAACAGTCACACTACATCGTACACGAACAGTGGAGATACTTCTGTAGACCGAGGATTTTCATCGAATCGAGTGGCCAGCAAATTTAGGAAATTTGTAACTTTGGTAATTAAAAAAAATTTTTTGTAACTTTTTAAATTTGTAACTTTTCGTACATATTTAATTTGTACGAAATTTATGATACATTTTTTGTGTAATATAATTTATTATGCTGGCAATAAATTTATGTCCACATTTGGCTGTAGTCATAAATTTTTTTCATATAAGGTAAAAATGTGGTTCGCCTTAGTTTTTGGACGTGTGCGTGTGCGCGCTGCTTTCTTTCACCGATGTCATGCCGGTAGATTCTGATTTAGAGTTGCTTCGATTAGCTGTGAGTCAATGGGTGCCATCGATATTTTAATTATCATCCCTGACAAAGTGAATTTTAGACTGGGGGATCTGATGATAGCAGACCAAATAGTAAGGTTCTGATGTGTGATACACTGTTATTTACTTAATGAATTTTGGTCTTCACAGAATGCTTCAAATAAGTTATTTCTAGAATTATGGAAGCTGATTAATCACGTTATTTATGGTTTTATCATATTACAAAGCAATATGATGACATAATTATAATAATGAATTAAAATAAATCATCGTGTATTACTTTATGTAATGTTCTTATTTCTGCTCTGACTTCAGATTTTGCATTCAGGATTGTGGTAATTACTCGTATGGGTTAGGCATCACGGATAAAGTTACCACCATCTCACTGCAACCTAAAATTGCATTGATATATTCAATTAATTCAGCCTGCCTGAGAATTTATGAAAACACCTCACTTTTTTGGGTAAAAACCAGTAGTATACGGGAATTTCTGCGAGTGGATAAATCACATAGGATGGATTGGTTCCTCTTGTTGAATGAGGCATGGCGAACACAATGACGAAATTATAGAAAAATCAATACTATCACATAACCACGACAAACTATTAGGATTCCTTTCGTCTAAAATATTTCAGGCGCAGAAATAATATTTTAATTTTCATCCCCAACAAAGTGAATTTTAGACGCGTGGGTCTGATGATAGCTGACCAAATAAGTTCTGATGTCTAGATACGTATTATGCCATTAGCAGATATGAAATTTATCAGAAATTCTTTTAGTAAGATTCGGCAATCAATATATTACTTTAAGATCGAAACATAAGTTTATTGAGGTGTATATAATGCAAGCCATGACGACCTTCAGTATAACCGTTATGTCTGTATCGAACTGCTTTTTTATATTTCATACTCTTTGTAATGCTAATTGGAATTAGAATTTTTCACTTGAAAAATATTTCATTCCAATTAGAATTACAGAAGATCCAATTAAATTGTACTCGTTTTCATGGTGTCTCCATTTATACTTCAAGGTTTTGACTACCCAAACGCTCATTTTGGATCCATTTGTCGATGAATAGTTGTAAAAGTCCCACTGATTACAATCAAATATTTACAGCCTGTGTCATGTCGAAAGTATTAGTCTGCTTCTAAAGTTCTTGCCCAGTTTACCATAGAAAAGTTAACTTGATCCAGTGAACGCTTCTTACTTGGCATCGATTTTTTTTTTTTTTTTAATTAAAGGATCAGAATCTGTTATTAGAAATCATGGAAGCAGGCATCTCAGTGATAAATCCTAACGCATATCATAATAGGCAGCATAGTTGTCTATTGGAAAACACTAAAGCTGAAAATCGCCAGTTTTCTAAAATATACGCCATTACACACTCGCATTAATCTTGCAGCTTAATCTTAACACCGTGATTTTCAAACTACTTAAGAAAAAAAAAATCTTGTGTTCCCCTCTCCCTACGCTTTTCAGAAAACAGTTTCACCATGGTGCATGGTATTCTTAGTATGCATTTTAATTTAGTGAAGTTATGATATTCTTAGTTTTTGTACTGTATACAGTTCTACTTAAAAGCAAACTAAAAGTATAGTAGCACAGTTATTGTAAATTTCTAACGTAGTATATTAATGACAAAAGTATTTAATGAGATGGTTCGGATTGCTTGTTCTTCGATACATTTTTTTTTTCAAAACGTGGATTGTTAATGTTATTTCGTATTGAAATAAGTAGATGGAATTATCTTTCCCATACGATCTTCCCCAGTAAGCCCCCCCCCCCCCGTGTGGGCTCGCCTCAAAGTTTGAAACCAGCGTCTTAACTTAATGTTTTGATTGCTGTTGCTTGATAAAAGGATTTCTAAGTTTTTTTTTTGTTGTTGTTTTTAATTCCCTAATGATTTTAAATATTTATTTGTCAATACCCCTTCACTTGCTCGGATTATCAATACAGTATTTCATAAATTACTTAATTTATGGAGTGCTTAATGTTCATACAGCTATCTAAAGCGTGACGAAAACTTCATTGTTCTCAACTTGAATGATGGTACTGTCAGGTAATTACGTATCACTGTTGTGCTAATTTTTCAGTGGTCATGAACACGTGTCCCCACAGCGTTCCGCTTCCTCAAGGAAGGATTTTTTTTTTTTTTTAATAAGATGCATCCCACACGGAAAAGATTTTAAACATGTCAGCATTAATACCATGAGTGGACTTAGTTATATAATACATAAAAACTTAATTAATCGAGCATGGAACTTTTCGGCTACTTCAAAGCCTTAAGTAATCAGTATGTCTCGCACCAGCCGATGAAATTAACCTTTTAGATACATGTGTGAGTTCATATCGGATAAACTCGATAAGCTTCCTAGTAAAAGATAGAAACAAGTTTTGGATTCAATATTGGAGATACTTGTACTTAGTTTTTTTTTTTTTTCCTTCTTTATCGTACAAATAATATAAACACATTTAAACATACTTCAGTTGGAATTATTTCATCCATTTGAATCTAACTGCTATGCAGCTAGGTTAAAAGAACTACCAAAATTTATGGACCACTCTGCAACGAGATAAAACGTAATGTATATCAAGACAACAGCAAAACGTATAGAGACATGTGAAAGTTAAACATTGCTGAAAAGAGATGTTACAAGGATAGCGAGAGGCTACTTAGCCTTACCAAGTGAATCAAGTTCGCGTTCTCTCCTGAGCGAAAGCAATTTCCAGTGATCACGATTCGTGTAAAGCCATCGGTATGTTTCGGGGATAAACATTCAAGTAGAAGTTTATTTACTTGATACATCCTGGTGTTTGCTTATGGATAGTTATGCGGTAGCAATCAGAAGAGAAGGAAATAATTTGAAGTTTTTGGTGAGAAATAAGGAAAGTTAAGGGTGCCATCTTGAATGGATCAGTCTTTACAAAGAACATCGTGATAAAAAAAAAAAATAAATAACCTGATGTATATTATCTCGTGACTTAAATTAATAGCCATTAATGATTTTTAAAATTTCATTTAATTGTAGAAATCATTCTAGTTTAATTAATAAAATATTTTAAAATCAAGTTTTATAGTGTCACTTTTTCTGCAGTATATAAAGAGTTGTCAGTCTGTTGAATAACATAACATTTACTTGTATCCATAGAGCCACTTTAAACTGTGGCCATTTGCCAGCACTATGATTAACTTTGAATGAGAAACGACTGTGCTAGCCTAACTTCAAAAGTATGTTTTCTGGTAGAACGAAGTGGAAGAAAATAAGGACCGCCCTCCTAGCTCATATTAAAACTTATCACCATTAAGTTCTTTATCCATATCTGAAGTTAACTATCTGTTGGCAATATTCGGTCTGATTTTTGAGAAATAAACATAAAACATTTTTTTCTTCTTCAGCGTATGCATGAATTTCTATATCTTTCCATATTTATGCTGTCCGTCACTAAATATTTTTAACTTGCATGGACAAAATAGGTCGTTTTTTGTGATCGTGCTAAGAAGCACAGACCACATCGATGGTCACATGAAGTTAGGTTAATCCTCTTTACGTTTATTATACACACAACTTATAGAGGCATATTATACTTCGCATCTATAAAAATTTCGACCGTCTGATTAGTTAGGTAGATAGTACGCGATTGAAGAATGTTTAAGTGGAACAAGCCGGATTGAAGTTCGCTTCCAGCGTAACCCTAGAGTTACTGAAAGTAAGGATCATTAAAATCAAATTTTCGGAATGGTTATACTCGTAGAACAACACGTACTTGTTTTTCATTTCACTTCTTACGGAGAAAAAAGAAAGCAGTGAAATGGAATGAAAAAGAGAAATATGAGATGTTGAGATTAAGAAGAATTATTTGAAAAACGAAATCTGAGGGGAGTAACATAAAAGATTAGTCCAAGAAAATTAGTTCAGTATTTTTAAGTGTTATGTAATTATAGGAAATGCGATGAAAGGCTTCCATTGTTGGATATATAACTGGCAAATAAAAAGTTCAATGCGGACCTTTTATAAGAGCATCCCGCAACACATTCCTTACTTATCATTTTCATACTGTGGTGTGAATTTAATACAGTGTTAAAAGGTTCATCATTAACCACGTTATAGTTGGAACCCAAACCAAAAGAGGCAAATTTTTACAGAAAGCTGTATGTAATTGATATTAGGAATCATCAGAAAAGTTAATTTCTTATAAATCGTTCTTGACGAATAAAACGAGAACTTGTCAAATGTAAGCAGTGCTAAGATATGAAAGAACTATCATATTATGTAAATGACTTCATTCTCATATCATCACTTAATGATAAACATTTTAATATTAATTTTGTAACTTTGCATACTTCATTACAAAATGTTTTCTGAAGTGCTTTTTTTTTTTTTTTTAGATTAAATGAAATGTATCAATTTTAGCATACGCATTTTGTCCTCCATTCGTATATTCAATGTTTTTCAAATTAAGTTCTGTTTATGCAGTATGGACTATTTTTATTTCTGATCTTGAGCCTTCATAGTTCAGTCAGTATCGATGTTCTTTGGCTGGAAATACTTGGGTTCGAATCTCCTTCTAGGACGCGAAGAACTTTTATGAGGGTTATTTTCATAGGCGAGTTAACCAGTAGTTCCACTGATTTTCCATCCACTGAACAGGCTGTGGTAGAGAACTCAATTTACACGCAATACACTGGCCATCAGTTGCTTCGGGTGTAATTCTGAACTTCATTTCTTTCTTCAGTCGTATATATGGGTATTGCTATTTACATAAGAGAAGACAAGCAAGTTAGAGAACATTTCAAATTAATTACTTATTATATAAACAAGTGAAATACATTTTACGCATTTTTGCCTTTTGTAAAGTTGTAAACACACAAGTTTGGTTGTTAATTAACCATATATATAATATACTAACAAAAATATTTGCTGGAAATTTAGATAATGTAATTTACCATTCCTAACTTGCTTACAATATGAATTAGGTTACAGTTTGAGTGAATCGTATTAAACATTTATTCATTTTATGTACACCAAATTATATTAATAACGAATAACACATTGTTTGTTAAATTATTACTTATAAGTTATTTCCAAACAACTATTATTTTGCGTATCCTTGTGTGAATAAGGTTTGGAAAAAAAAAACATCGGTGTGGTGTAATTTGTGATTTTAAAATTGTTTTCATACTTCAACTGAAAAGTAGGATTCTCAGCAATAGATTATGAATATTATTCAGTGAAATGTGGGAGAATGCAGATTAGACTACATTTGTAATGATTCTGTAATAATTGCACTAACTTGTCACCATATTCAAATATGCTACTTTTCAGTTGAAGTATGAAAACAATTTTAAAATCACAAAATACACGACACTTATGTTTTTTTTTTTTTTTTTCAAAACCTTATTCACACAAGGATACGCAATTTGGAAAAACTTAAGTCCTAATTTAACAACACAATGTGTTATTCGTTATTAATATAATTATAATTTGGTGTAACATAAAATGAATCAATGTTTCATAAAATGAAACGTGTATCATTCAAAGAATCATTGTCAAAAATGAATCATTCTTTGTCAGTAAGAGTTCACCGAAATCTTTCGGCTACTGCATTGTTGTTTCAGACCTTTAGTGTCATCTTTTCGCAAAATTTTGCTGCAAGATTAATAATCTGCACACTACTATATCTGCAGTGGCAGCATCTTAACATCGAGGAAAGCGTATAAAAATTCACTGAGAGATATTGCTATTTTCGTGGCTTGAACATTATTTAAGTGATTGATTGACGTTTCCTTTAAATAGCAGACAGTCTAACGCGAATACTTGGCGGATGTTTAGATAAGATTATTTATAGTCTTTATAGCGAAAGCATAAATATTTTTATGTAATCGATTCGTCTTTGTAAGCACTAGAACAGGAACAGACTTAAAAACTGCATGTACGATACTTCATTTTAGATTTGTTACCAACTTTATCAGTAGTTGAAAATAAATATGGATGATGAAGTACCTCTCATCTTGGTTTAAAACTAAATCCTGTACAATGAAACCTTTGGAGCTGGCCATTTTTATATCGCGCATTTGACAACCATTTCTTTTTTGTTCATAGAATACATCGGTATATTTGAAGAATAGACTGTTTGAAGTATAAATAGATGTTAGTAAATGCGTAATATTACTAATTACCTGGATATTATTTTCTTATTCAAACAAATGTGCCCTGTATGATGTTCAGTCTTGGAATTTTGCAAGAATTTTATACTGGATAACTGAATCGTTTTTTTTTTTGATAGATCCGTTTTAGGTAAGTTATAAGCAGAAGCATATTCGTTATATTCGTCCGTATGTAATGTACACATAATTTCGTTCTATCTCGATGAAATCTAGTGATATGTGGTATTCAAGGATCGGTAGTACAACTTGTCCAGCCCTCTCATGTTTGGACAAATTATACAAAACGACTTTAGGCTGTTGTTTTTATGATGTGAAATACATTATGACGAACCCACTTATTAATTTCCTTTAACTGTCTCAAATCATTTCCATACTTGTTCTTGGGACCGTTTAAATATTTGACGGATGTTAGTCATATCCAACTGTCGTTGAATTGCTCATTAGTGTGCTAAGGACTTTTCACTTGAAGATGAGAGACCGAGTTTCATAACTTTAGTTGCTTCGACCGTAATTCTTAAAACTACGCTTATTGTATAATCAACATTACGAATTAATGCTCAAGGAGGATAGGTCCTTCTCTTGAATTTTCGCTGTAACAATGAAATAAAGAACCAAATGTATTTCGAATGGAAACTATTCAGTAGTTTTTTTTTAATATATGTATGTATGTCAATGTTAGGTTTTCCCTTTTGAAATATCCGTCTGATACCACGAGGCGATAACAGATTTCAATTCCAATGCTTAAAATAATTTGAAAAGTTTCCTAGAATGTACCCTTTCAGATTAATTTCTTTCGATTTCTATGATGACCATAGGTCATACACCATTGTTTCCCAGTTCTCTTTTGACTAACATTACGATACTCCAGTAACATAATTTTGCCAACTTTCCTGGCAGGAAAACGTCGAAGGATGTTTTGGTCACTATTGTACTAATATATAATGATTTTGGTGATATAATCTTGTGTATCATTTATTTCATTTCTCGAGCACAACTTAATCATATAATGAATAGATGCTCTAACAGTTTTTTATTTATTTTAATTAAAATGTTTATTTTTTGTGTGTAAAGGTGTTGGCGTTTCTTGTTGCGTCCGGCGTTAAGCAATTAGCACTTGTTTCCCACTTTAGCTAAACTTTGCTGTTATTTCTTATTTCTGAAGTAGGTGTGTGTTCACTTAGTGCCAGTATTTGTTTGGTGTAATCAGTTGGTTATTTGAATACTCTTCTTTCCACAGTATATTAGTTCTGGTCAGAGATTAATGATTGTAGGACAGATTCACCACTCAAACAGTTAAGTTCAGAATTTGCTTGGGCGGGTTTTACTGAATGGATTTTTACATTGCCAACATAATGGGTAGGCTTCTGCAAATGCCATCGTTATTAGTTCAGGTTGCAGTACCAACTTGAATCAGTACGAGGCGTTAACCGTTTCAACTCATTTAGAGATTACCTTCTGGTTTGGTTTTTTCTTCACATCAAAAAATATGTGTGACGTAAGCTGCACTCATAGGTGACCCGTTCAGAAGTAGTAGATAGCTACTACACTTATTGCTACCACAAGCGGAACCTATATTGTCATTATGAAAATACACCTCGAATCAAAGAAAATATATTGAATGATTCAAAATTCTAATTTATTGCATGAGAAATAATTATTACCAAATATGAATTAGCATATTCTAAATCTAAGTACTTTATAGATTATATAACCATGCAAATATATAAAAATGTAATATAAATTATAAGAAAACTGTTATTTGATTAAAACATTCACAAAATTAGAATAATTTTGTTAATGTTTTCAAATATTAGAATAAAATTTGAAAACATTCAAATATTATTCAAAATATTAGAATAAAATTTGAAAACATTCAAATATTATTCAAAATATTAGAATAATGCGAAAATAAATGCGCAAAAATTAGTCAAAGAGACAAATGAATTAGTACTCTGTTACATTCCCCTTAGCTTATATGACCGTAAACGGTTGGGCATATTATTTACTAGCGGTTCAGTCTTTTTTTTCTTTTTTTTTTAAATCAAAACATGCTCATGTGGTATGCAGACTAGAAACAAGTTCATTATTGTCTCTTGAGACAACTTCTTGAAGATGTTTCTTCAGAACTCTCCACAAGTTCTCAGTGGGGTTTAAATCTGGTGATTTCCCACCCAAGGAATTGCATTGATTTGCTCTTCTTTGAGTCATCTAGTAGTGGTCTTGGAAGTGTGACGAGAAGCTGAATCTTGCTGAAAAAGGAAATCGCCATCACAATAAATCTTCCGATGCCGGTAACATAAAGTGCTCAATTCCAAAGTGTAGAAGAATTTCTTGGTCCACTTTGGAATCGACTCTTTCGTACACAATACACAGCCTACCTGTAGTCAAACCGACCGTCATGCATTCTATATCAAATGCTTCTTGCTTAAGATGTCTAACGTATTCCTTGATGACCGTGCGACACACACAAAACATACTTTCATCGTTAAAAAAGTATCCACTGCAGTCCTTTATCCAGTCTTCTTGACCCCACAATAGTCTTTGCTTACACCATCGCACTCTAACTGCCTTTTGCTTGGAAGTCATTGGCGGCTTCGTCTTAGGCACACGTGATTTAAAACCTAATTTGTGAAGTCGTAGATTTAGACACATTCACACCTAATTCTTTCCATCTCATGTGAAAATACCTTACACAGAAGCGGTTTTTCTTCACAATATTCTTCAATCTCCTGTCATCTCTTGATGTAGTTATTACCTTTCGACTGTATTTCAGCGATTATTTTGAAAACTCCGGCTATTAGAATACTGTCTCAATACTCTGCTCCCGCTTGCTTGAGAACATTTCGATTCCTTAGCTATAAACTGAGTTTGGCCTTCTTTGTCGACGCCATACGAAACTTCTTAGCTTCCGATGTCACTCGTTCGACCCATGTTTAGCAACTGATTAATTGAAATCCACGCGCAAACGATTTCTCACACACGAGTCAGTCCCGCAACTACTGAAATATATGCTATTTCTATGCTTTCCTCAAAACCAATCGGAAAACTTTGGAATATTATAATATTTTGAGCCATGAATATTTTGAAAAATTATTCTAATTTTGTGAATGCTTGCAAATAAGTTTTTCTTATAATTTATATTACGTTTTTGTGTGTTTACATGGTTATATAATCTACAAAGTACGTATATTTAATGATGCTAATTCATATTTGGTAATTTCTATGCAATAAATTAGAATTATAAATCATTCAACACATTTTCTTTGATCATTCGGATGCGACAACGTATTAAACATTGTCGCATCCTTCTTAGAACATAATTATATAGAGAAACACGAATGTGTAATATTAATACCGGTATTACAATCCAAGTATAATATACTGTACCTAGAAAACTGTTTCTGTACAATCAATTTAAAAAAAAAAAAAAAAAAAAAAAAAATATATATATATATATATATATATATATATATATATATATATAGATTGTGTATATATATCTTATTGTTTCTCTGATTTTAGTTATTTGTTGTAACCATCAGCATACTAATCGCAAGTCTATTTTCACCGTGTAATCTTTACTTAATATATATATATATATATATATATATATATATATATTAAGTAAAGTATCCAGCTCCAACATTTTTGTGTCCATCATGCATAAAAGTGTGAAAAAAAAGTTTATTCATTCATTTAAATCTCATCCATCTAGATTGTGCGTGTGGAGGATTTTAAACAGTTCTCGGATCTTATTGTTTCTCTGATTTTAGTTATTTGTTGTAACCATCAGCATACTAATCGCAAGTCTATTTTCACCGTGTAATCTTTACTTAAGCTTCCATAGATTTCACGGTTTCACAGTGCGTCCCTCCGATATCTGTCTTTGACTTAGAGGAAGAATCTTCCTGCGATCTCGGTGGACAATATTGTAGTCGAAATGTGCGTTGATGTTCTTCTCGTGGATAGTTTTCTGTGCCGTTAATACTTATGCAAAATACATGTTATTCGCGTTTCCGAAACAAACTCATAGAATTAAAATACGTCAATAGAAATACAGCTTGTAAAACCAAATAATAGTGAAATTCTCACCAGCCAGCATCTTTAGTACTATGTTAGTACTACACCACGAATTTAATTATAATAATTAAAGCATTTACCACTCTTTCAAAAAAAAATGCAGGAATATTACTTTTTTCAAATTCATTTGGAAAGCTTGATCAGACTGAGGAAAGCCGCTAAACATGTTGAAAATTAAGTACATTAAATGGCATAAAATTCTCTAGTAACCATGCGATGTGCCATTCCAGTAGCATCAACTCAAAAATAGGGATATTTTAAAAAACAACGTATTTTAATTTTACCCAACGCTTACAGATGGTTTTGTTCTTGAATGAAGATTGCTATCCCCTCCAATGGTACGCCATCGACTACATCACCAGGGTTAGTGTATAAGATTGCTAATCTCAGATTCCAATTCGAGGATGAACGAAATGTTCTCTTTTCAAGCAATAGTTTGAAACGCTTTAACTGAGAAATCCCCCCCCCCCGCCTACGAATACCTAAGAATCGCGGACGCTTAGTAGCTAATCCAGTAACCACTGCATGTATCAAATAATAATTACAAATCTTAAATGATTAAAACATATATGGATTATACCGTTTTCATGAATGCGAAATTTCAGAAAGCCACATCGTTTAGGGTTATAAGTATTGAGGGCTTTTACATCAACCAGTGATCAAAAATAATTACACGTTAAGCTCCTGTAGTTTGGAGACAGTTATCCAGGAAAGGAACATTAAACTTGTATTTTATTCAAAAACTGGAATCATATTATTTTTTATTATGTATTTTTTTGGGGGGGGGAGAGCGTTTAATATTTTTAGTGTAATTGTATACCCGATTTGATTTGTTTTTTTCAGCGGTTTTCTTTCTACAGTGATTACGTGAGCTCTGATGCTAATATAATATTTTATTCCGTTCGCTTATTGCAAAGTTTAGTGTAAAGTTTACTGCACGACTAAATATTGGCTTTTTTCCCATCAGATATAATCATTAGTGCTTTTCTGTAAGAAATTATTTCAAAACAACTTGAACTCTTGCTAAAATAATTATTTTAATAGGAAACTATTGCAACAAAACGAATAATCTACTCCCAAACAGAGCAACACAAAAATATCTAGTAGGACTAGAAAAGCACTGAAGCTCGAGAGAAATGGCCGTAAAAGAAAACTGCGCACGACCACTCGAACGAATATCTGCTTGGACACTAAAATAATTTTTCAAGAGCACACAGTTGATGTGCTACCAGATGCACAAGGATAAGCCACTTTGCTGACTGCGAGTTAGCGACTTCTTTCGTATACTAATTCTAGATTTCTAGAAGTATCTTTTTGAGGAAATATTTTCTTTAAAGACCCCTGAAATAATTTTACCGACTCCCATTGGCTTCATTAGGAGCTAAAGACCCCCTCTAACTTGCCCCCAAGACCTTTCAGGGTCGTTACCGACTCTTTTGGGAATCTTTGGTCTGAATCATGTGAAAGAAAGTCTTTGCAGTTTTATTTAGCATAAAATTAAGGCATACAGATTGCCATGACATTATAGCAATAAAAGATTAAAAACTGTAAGCATTACCTACCAAAAATGGTATGAATTGTCGCATGCTTTCCACGTATTGATTTTCTTCTCTCCATCTAACCAAGAAATGAAACGCGTTGTCGATCAGTATTGTTTTTAATGATGAGCGATTGGTCTTGTAATATATTCAGATCTAGCATATCGCCACCTTAGCTCATTTGTGTCATATTTAGACACCTGTGTGCTATCATTAAAATCTAGATGATTAAATAATATTTTATTAAATATACTGTAATAATTTTCGCCCGTTATTTTTGATGAACAAACAAAGTGACTTCATTGTTCAGTTTAACCCCACCCCTATTTTTTTCTATATTAATCTTTGACATTTTGGGATATGCTTAACTTCACACAAAAGAGAAAATTAGCTTTTTCCGCCGGATCTCCTTGCTATCACGGCACTCTTGACCATTTCATTTTTAATTTTATAGATAGAGTATTGTTACAAATCTTCTATCAATTTGTGACCGCATTTTATTTTGTTAAATTCGCAGTAAGTTTCGCAAATGTCTTGCCTCTTATCTTCCGATTGCAATAGCCATTTATGACAAGAAATAGCTAGTACATGAAACGGATATACTTGCTATTGTTCATCGTTGCGTTTTCATAAATAGCCAATTGCGTGTCTATAAGTAGTCCATGTCAAGATGTTAAGCTTCAGGTAGTTGGGTCACCGCCAGGTTTAGGCAAAAATATCGAATGAATTTATGCTTACTAATATTAACTTTCTCATTTTTTTTCTGTTTTCAATTAGGTTTTTTGGCTTAAGAAATAAATTTAAATGTGTTAAACTAACGCACGGCACTGAAAAAACGTAGGGAAATATAGCATTTGTGCCCATTTATGAATATTTAATTACCACATTTATGACAGCGAGAGAGAGAGAGAGGAGGGGGGGCATAAGTCACAAAGGGGTTAAACATTTAATAACTTTTTTACTTGTTAATTATTTTTATTCTTTTGCTGTTATAATGAAATACAGAACCTGGAGTTTTTTTTTTTTATATTAATTCTGAAAACTCGCATTTAAATGCCTTCCATTTTTGGCTTCACAAAGAAGTGCCCTTTATATGGCATATTCCATGACATCCATTAATGTTTCTGGCTACAGTGCACGAATGTTCTCCTTCAGCTGTTGGATTGCCCGGGGCTTGTTCACATACACTTTTTCCTTCAGGTAACCCCATAGGAAGAAGTCTGGAACCGTCCCATCTGGAGAACGTGATGGTCAGTTAATTGCAGTTTTTCGTGAAATTATTCGCTCGCCAAAAATGTGCCTTAATAATTCCATCGTGACCCTAGCCGCTGTGGAAATTTGCTCCATATTAAAACACTTTTCGGTCTGTCCTTCACATGTCGTACAAAATTATCAGTCTTTCTCCGTTTTCGCTCACTAGTGACCGATGATTCCCTATGACGTTACATCTCAGCAGACCGTGCACTTGGGGAGTGGGGTACATTTCACGCTGGAAAACAATCCTTGGATTCTCCAAACCCCAAATCCTGCAGTTCTGCGTATTTATGTGAACTCATTGAGATGAAAGTGAGCCTCATGGGACATAATCAGATGGTGAATAAAGTCGTTTTCTTCTCTAGCGAGTTTGTTGAAAGTGGACTGCGTTGCTGACTGTCGGTTTTAATTCCTGTATCAGTTGGATCTTGTATGGGAAGAAGCGTAAATGATTTTAAACTGCGCTTCAGTGATGTCCTAGACACACCCAACTGGCCAGAACGTCTTCGGGTCGACGTTCCTGGTTCTTATTTTTCAATACTGTCCTGCACACGTTGAATGTTTTCCTCTGCCCTGGCTGAACGGGGTTTTACAGAACCGCAGGTTAGTTACTGGAAATGTTCAATCAAGCGACGAATCATTGTTTCAGAAGGAGCATTTTTGACATTAAAATATCGGCGATATGCTTTTTGCGTTAGAAAAGTTGAATGCTGAATTTCAAAATAAAAAAATATGCACGCTTTTTGCTCGTTGTTGGGTTGTGAACTTTCCCATTATTAATTTATCAAATGTTCTTTAGAATACCTGAAAAAATAGAATGAGAAAATGAATACTCAAAAAAAGTTATTCACATTTTAATCTCCTTCGTGACCAATGTGTGCCACCTTGTATGTATTTTTAGTCTTTTGCAAGAAAAAATAGCTGGAGAGAGAGAGGGTAACGGTAATATATGTGCGGCCACGATGTGCAACTATGTAGCATCTAAAGTGTTTTAGTACTATTTGGCTAAAGTGTCCCTGTAGATGCGCCGTTTGGTTGTAAAATATTTTGTTTCAGTTTTATCATTGACGCGAGCTCTTCTCGTGGGGGTGGTTATTTGATGGAGAATTAGTCGGTATCATACACATTGTGGTTTATTGATACAAAGCAGCAAAACCCAGCTGAAGAATACACGTAGGTAACAAAGATACGGTTAAGGAGTGAAGTTTCATTGAATTCATGATCTGTTTCAGAAAGCAGTGGAAACAAAGGTTTTGAGTCTGTTGGCAAACACAAGAAAAAATGGAATAAGAAATGTGAACATAAGGAATATTTTGGGACTAGAAAGTGAAGAAATAATTCTTGGGACTTCTCGCTTGAGGTGTTTGAACATGAAATGAATTTAGAGAGGATACCAATAATGTATGAAATGAAAATTAAGGGGGGAAAGGCAAAGAGGAAGACCACGGAAAACGGAAAGAGACCAGGTAAGAGAAAAAATAATAAAAAAAAAAAAAATTAAATTGAGCTCCGAGAGCTTTCATGGAGAAAAAATATGGGCGGATAGAAAGAAATGCAAAGTTTTGGCCTGCCTGAACTGAAAGTTTTGTTGGAACGGTTGCTAATAAAGATAAGCTGTTTCTAGCTAAACAGAACTTGATAAGTGACTTTCACCTCGTAGTAAAGAGGTCCAGGTCACAAGGACTCGCGTTATCTATTTCGAGGATCAGAAATTACTAGCCATGTTCGATCGCGGTGTAGTGTACGGAATCAATGGATGTATAGTAATAGCATGTGGAAGAAGAATATTCCTCGCATTACTTTTTTTTTTTTTTATGTTAATCGTACACATGAAAGATTGTTAATCTTATAGTACCATGGATAGACACAGTTGAGGAGGAAATTAACACACGCACACGATCCGAGATGTACGTAATGAACTTTTGGAAACCTTTTAATCTTTAATTTAATGTTTCGGCTCCATTTCGTAGGACTTGACTTATGTCTCGAGTATTAAGTATTACGCTTTCGAAATTATTATAAATTTCACTTTTGAACCACTACCGTTGATACCCTTTTGTTGAACATCTAGAGCAGCGGTCGGCAACCTTTTTTGGAGTGACGACAGAAAATTTTTAACGGAAAATTATATCTGTTAAAAAAAAAAAAAAAATTAGGGATCCGCATTCAGTGATGAGCAACCAATGATCCGCGAGCTGCATGCGGCCCTCTCAGGTTTTTTGTGCGGTCCACTCTGTTCGTTTTGTACGGTAGAATTAGTATATTTTAATTAAAAATCTATTTTATGAATGTTGATTTTTACATGTGGATTTACTTGTGCAGGTTAAAAAAAAATTAAAATAAACCTAAATAATGGAAAATAAATTAATACGTTCTTATCAAAGAAAAAGAAAATATTCTTTATGCGGATCGAACCCAGTATTTGATTTACTATTTAATTGCTCATCACTGCTTTAAATTTAGAAACTACATTGAACAATATTATAATTAAATTATTTATTCATTTTTTTTTTTTTTTTTTTTTTTTACACGTTATCATACTTGTAAAACACAGGGGTGGCATGTCACACGAAATTGTAATTTTAAATATTAAATAAAACAAAGATTTCTTCCTCCTTACAAAAAACATACGTATAAAATTCAATAACATACTTATTTCTTTAAATTTTTTAATTTAAAATATCTTCTTAGTGCGATTTTTGGGATAGTTTCTCAATATGCGGCGAATATGCCTTAATTTTCATTTTCAAACATGACGAAAGACTCGCGTTGTTTAGTTGGTTTTTCAACTTTTTAATAAAATTCATATGAAAAAATATTTGCTCACAGAAATATGTCGATCCGAAAATTGATAGAAGTCCAAATGCGTATGTTTTTAAATGAAAAGTGTCCGGTAAACAATTCCACGTGTCAAATACAATCTGATCTTACTTTTTAAGATCTTCTATTTCAGACCATTTTTGTTGTATTGCAAGGGTAGATTTTTGTCTTTCCAACTCCTCCAGGTGAGCTTTAAGATTTCTAAATTTTGAATTCCACAAATCCTTGGTTTTCAGGTCCTCTAACTCAAGTTGAAATGCAGCCTCATCAATTCCAGCAAAAGGTGAAAAATTTAATTCGACAGGATTAATTTCAAGCGGTCGCAATAAAAATGACATAGTTGCCTTGTTCTTTCTAAACTCCTCAAATCTCCTATTAAATTCAGATCGCATATTTACCACAATTTCTTTGAAAAAGGTTAACTTTATGGAATTATCAGCTTGTTCTTGTTGATATTTCTTCAACTTAGGAAAATGTTATAATGTGCCTTTCTCTAAGTCTGTCGCAAACAAATATAATTTTTGTTCAAACGAAATCACTTCTAAAAGCAAAACTGTTGTATTTCCCTTTCCCTGTAGTTTCTTATTTAGTGCGTTTAAATGGGAAGTCATATCCACCATAAAGGAGAATTTTTGTAACCAATGAGCATCTTCTAACTATGCATATTCAAGGTCTTTTTGTCTTAGAAAAAACTTAACCTCTCCAAGGCAGGTGACAAATCGCATTAACACTGCACCTCTGCAAAGCCATCTTAATCTGTTATGCAAAAGAAGATCGGAATATTCGTAATTGATTTCTTTAATAAGTTCACAAAATTGCAGATGATGTAGCGGTCTTGCCATTATTTTGTTAACAATTTCTACAACCAAATCCATCACTACTGTTATCTCTTTTGGAAAAGTTTATGCACAAAGTATCTCTTGATGGATTATGCAGTGAAAGGAAAACACGTCATGGAAAATTTGTTTTTTAAATAAAGAAACGAAACCTTTTTTTTTTTTTTTTGTACGTTTCGTGCTCGGCGCCCCATCGGTCGCAATAGATATTATTTTGTTAATATTAATACCCTTACTTTTCAAGCAAGTGGTAACAGCAGATTCAGTGTCTTCTCAACTAGTTTCTCCTGTAAGTGGCAGTATATCGAGTAATTCTTCCTGAGGTCCTTGAGAGTTTACGTATCTACAAGTAAGTACAATCTGTTCAATGTCATCCACATCGCATGATTCGTCACAGGCAATGGAGAATCCTGGTGTTGAATTTAGATCTGTAACCTGCTGATTTGTTATATCTTCTGCCATTCGTATAGTTCTGTCCCTTACAATCTTAGCAGATAATGGCATGTCTTATTTTTGTAATTATTTCCGCTTTGTTTTTAAAATCGCAGAAGAGAAATTCGGACATTTTAATAAAACATTCTTTCACATATTCGCCGTCCGTAGAAGGTTTTCCTCGTTTAACAACTTCTTGAGCGGCCACAAAACTAGCAATAGTTGTATTTCTTGCTGCTTTTATCCATTTGGAAGATGAACATTTAGTTAGGTTTACTTTGCGTTGCAGCTCTTCTACTGCCTTTTTTCTTTCATCTCCCTGTGGATATGCTTTGTCAAATGTATCGTGTTTATTTAAAAAATGTCCTTTTATATTTTATTTTTTTATTGTTTGAAAGCTTTTCATGGCATATTAAACACATTGGAAATCCCTACTGTATTTGCTACAAATGCGTAGGTTTCGGTCCATTCACTTTTAAACTCCCGATTTTCTTGTTCTATCTTTCTCTTCTTTGCTGACATTTTAAATACTATAAAATATTTTTATTTTGTTAATATTTAATTAATGTTACAATATTCACGTTACCTAACACAATCACCAGTAAATGAAAGCACTGCAACGTCCACTACAAAACCTCTACTTATTTTAACAAAGTGAACAGATTTACAGACCGCACCTGCACTATATGCGAAGACAATGGGCCCTTTCAGACAGGCAAGCGCTACATGTGCTATCCTAGCGTGACGTATTTGGTTTAATAAATTAAAACATAAAGTAACTTAAGTAATTTTAATTGGCACGAATAATTAAAAAAAATATTTTACAAATCAGTGGGTTTATGAATTTTTGCATTATCCATGATAATCCAAGACGAATAAAGAAGGATTATCGCGTATGATTTCAAAGAGTCCAAACATGAAAGTATTAAATTTTTCAGCATCGCTGTGCTATTTTCAATTGTAAAATATCCTTGACTTTATGTAAAATGTCCTGGATTAAATGTAAAATGTCGTTAATTTAAAATGCTATATTTAGGGTTTTTAGTTTCTAATTTACTACCGCACAGATACATTAAAATAGTCAAAATGACTATAATCTCGCTAACTAGATTCTTGATGATTTAGGTTTCAGAATTATTATATTGATAGTATAGTTTTCATAATGTTAATTTCAAAGCTCAATGTTTCTCTTTGAAATTAACGTATCTGATGCATTCATTAAGTGCACTTAATTGTGCCCCTCTACTTGGAATCTAAAGGCATTCCGACGCAGCGCTGCACAATGCAAGCAATTTTAAATTCAGTTGTTTCTGATATGGTATGATGTATTGTATTGCTACTTTGATAATAACGAGACAAAATCGAAGTGTGCCTGACAATGCTGGTTGTTATAGTTTATTGCAATTCTTTCCAAGGAAGACTATGAAAGTTCGAAAATTATCCGTCTTAGTCAAGTGTGTTGATCTACAAAGTTATTGTAGCCGAGTTTGCTCTTCTGCCAGTTAGAGCTTTTTTCTGAAAGGGGAAAAAAATGAAATAATCTTGAATACACACGGCGAACTTTAAAAAAAAAGCTATATTTGCAGGCTGATGCCTCCTTCAAAGGGAGGCAAAGACTAACCGTATATAGTACGCCCACAGATTTGAGACCCTTCGACACTTCTGCGCATGTCACCAGGAGAATCCATTCCGATAATTGGGTAATCAGTCCGTATTGTGGGATGAGCTGTTTATTATTACACGTCGGAAAATTAACTTCTCTTTTATGATCATTGTAGTTAACTATATTGCTTGTATAACAGTTGGAAAATTTTACCTATAAAGCACGTGATTTCGCGTGTTGGCGACCAATTCGTACGACTTTCATTTCTTTCTTCCCTTCAGCTTGAATCGACTATTCTTGGCAAGACGCCAAGCAGAGATCTACAAACAGTGGGCGAACTATACTAATATACATATCAGTTTTGAACCATGCGGATTAGTTTGCTAACCTACTCTTATTAACATTCTCCTTCCCTCCTTCCGATTCTATCTTCAGTTTTTCTTATCCACTGCATTTCAGCAAGCCTAACAATTTTTCGTTTTACCACCTCTTCCATGGTTTTCCCCTTTGCCTACTGCCTTCCATAGGTGTCCATTCTGTCAATTTAGGATATCTTGTATTGTTATATATTACAATGTGTCCGGCCCATCTCCATTTTGAGTATATAAAGTAACCGATGACGTGTTGATCTTATCAATTGGGAGGGCACCTTGTCTTTAAGCGTCACACCGAGTATATACCTTTCTAGGTCTCACCGTTATATGTAAACGTGGCGTTACATATGGTAGTGAAACCTGAAATTTAACTCAAACTATGACACTGCTATAATAAATATTGCCATAGGTTAACATAACTTTTTTGCTTGCCAGTTCTGCACAAAACGAAACTTGCGTGAATGCAATCATTCACAAGATATCCTTAATTTGTCTCAATGGACAGATGCGAATTCTGGTGGACACGACATGCTTTTTTGCGCATCAACACATGAATGGTTTATTAATTAGTGAGCGTTACTGTTTTGTGATCCCAAAGTATATTCGTGAAATATTGAAAGAGGAGTTCTGAACGAATGTAATTGTTTGCTTATTTGATTTTTTTGAGGGAGGGACTGGCGAAAAAAAAATTAACCAAAATGACAAATATCAATCAGTCAATAAATAAATCAGTAGGTATTCTTCAATTAACTTTGAGGCTATAAAATGTGTTATTTACGTACTTGCGTTCATATATTAATGCATTCCCCTGTTCTGTTCTCTTCTCTTCTCCCCATCCCCCTAGAAGTTATGACAATAATTAAAAACAATTTTTTAAATACTTAATTGATACAATTGGCACTCACTATTTTTCTTATTATATAATGATGATATTTAATATTGACAGATGATGAGGAATTCTGGAGAGAATGTATGTGCGCACACACGCTTTCCTTCATTTCTTTCATGTGTGGGGGGGTTCCAAAATTGCATAAAACACCTCACTAAGACCAATTGCAGATGGATGGACATCCCCTACGTATAAGTTATCCAAACATGTGGCAGAATTATTAAAAACTTATACAGGTTCTTCTAATTCCTACATAAGAATTCCGAACACTTTGTTTCCATGATTAAAGAAATAAATCTACAAAAAAGATGAAATCTCATCCTCCTTTGTCACTTTTCTATTTACTTAATGTATCCACAGAAGTATTAGTTCTTTTACAAGATATAAAGTATTTTTTAAAAAAAATCATGACACTCTTAAGTCACTATAAATACAAGCTATTTCAATTTTGTAAACACGATTTACAAACAAAATTACGGGGGTTAGCCATGGGCAACCTTCTATTATCTGTGCTAGCATATATATATATATATATATATATATATATATATATATATATATATACTTAGACGCTTTCGAAGAGAAAATTATGAATAAAATGATATTGAAGTAACTGATATAACCACAGGAACCTACTGATAGCAGAGCTATGAAAGTAACTTATGTTTTTTCTTGTGGTTATAGCAGTTGCTTTAATATCATTTTTGTTCTAGGTGTTTATCAGAACTTTCCAGACCCCCCCCCCCTCGTATATAGATGATGTTTTCTTGATTTGGCGCCATGGTCCAGATCCACTCCAAGAGTTCTTGAATCATGTTACAACCAGCATCCTAGGATAAATTTACAGCGGAACTAGAAGTTAACAGTTCGCTTCTTTCTTGATGTAAAACTTACTCGTTTATTTGAAAAACTAAAAATCTCCATCTGCAGAATGCCTACATATACCAGATATCTTCATGCTGACTCGCATTATTTATCCGCCTCAAAAGTTTGGTATTTTTACTTGAAGAACCCGTGTGTATACTCTCATCAGCGATGATGAAGAAGAAATCACCAAATAATTAAAGCTTAAATTTTTCAGAAGAATGGTTATCATAAACAATTGATTTCTAGTCGATTTATTTAATCCCCCTATATACAGTAATGATGTGAAAGTTATTACCATTCCGTATATCAGCTTTATCTCTTAAAAATCCTCAAATATCGGATTCGTACCGTATTCACCCCCTTAACAAATCTTTGATCCTGGCTTCAACCAGTAAAACCTAAACATAACAATTTGAAGTATTCAGGTGTGTACCGTCTTTGGTGTGTCGGTATTTCTTCGCAATATGGACAGAGAAATCAATTGAGCTTCATATCAAAGAATATCTTAGAGATAAACATCTGTGGTAGAACCAGGGCCACGGCTTTATCCAGTCATGTTCTTAATTCTTCTGATTCCAATGACCATCAATCCACTATACACTCAGTAAATTGGAATAGATCCGAAATCATTTACAAATGCTATTGATGAACTTGGAAAAAAAACAATCTTAGAATCAACAGAAAAATGCACTAATGTGTCAACCTCAGTCACAACCTTTGTCACTCCTCTCCTATTCAGCTATGGCGGTCTCGAGATCACGACCTCGTGCACGAGAGCAACACACTTATTCCGTGAATTCATTCTAATATGAGCAATCCATTAGTAATTTAGAACTTTGGTGTACCCAAGTAATGTTTTTATGTATACTGTTTCCACCTTTCTATGTATTATTTGGAAATTAATTAGTTATTTTCTATTTTATCATTCGGCTATATAGTCATTTAAGTTATTTTCGTTAAAATTATATATACTTTTTTTTTTCTCATTAGAAAATAGTGTTCTCTCTTGCTTCTGATGCGAGAAACTGATATTTTGTTTAAAAAAAAGTTTTAAACCATGTTACTGTTATGGTTATCAAAGCGCAAAAAAGGGGAGGGGAAGAATAAGACACGCTCAATCGTTACAAAAAGCATGATATACCTGCTTATATACATTTTAGACGGTAAAATCGCCATCTGTGACGCCAGTTGCACCACCTTACTTGGAAGGCCTCAGGTGGCTTTCTCTACTGCAGAAGTATCGGATTTATCTACCCCTTGGTGTATAGTCGCACTGCTAAATATGTTGTAAGTTTTTGCAGCCTTTAGAGGTGAGATTGCCATGATCACACGTCAAGATAGAATAATATAAAAGAACGAACAGTAACTGTAGGTATAAGTCGTATGTGTATGAGCAATTTATTAAAACCAAGACAAGTTAAAATAGGACTTAAAAAAACAGAAAATCACTAATGCAAATTACTGATATCTGGCATAACTTTTTTTTCTAGAGTTTTTATTCAAGTCTTCCCCCTGATAATGTAAGTCCGACGACTTACGAAACTTGTTGGGTTATAGTATTTATTTTAATAAACCTATTTTATGATTAGAAACATGTGGTCGCGATACGGGAAAAATAGAGTGCAGGAAGCGCGATCAATCTGAATCATGTAGAACCATTGAAAATAACATTTCATGGTTTGGTCACATGAAAAAAAAAAAATCACTCGTATGAGAGGAAGAAAGTGGATTACTATCAGTAACTCGCTATTCTTACTTTCCGTCCTTCCTCATTGTAAGGGAGAGAAGTGCATGAAAGTGAATTTTCACACATCTTCAAACTTTTGTTTCCTTTGTTTGTAACATTTATATGAAATATTCACAGTATGAAACTGCATTGTGTGAGGATGCTCTGTATGCCCACAGAATATAACGAAAACCAAAGCTTAATTTTGCACAAAGTCTGGGCTGCATTCATCAAAAATCCAAAAACCTTAGAGCCTGATATAACACACACGTTATACCACAGAAATGGCATTGTTCCAACGCTTGCAGATCAGTTAAAACAAAGTTTTTTTTTCTTTTTTTTCTCCCCTGGTCACTTTGTTTATATATATTGGCTTTTGAAGTTCTGATAACATCTGCTATAATTTTCTAATCTTTTTTATGCAAGTCTTGTACCCCTGATGGTGTTAAGTCCGACGAATTACGAAACTTGTTGGGCTATATTATTTATTTTAATAAATTCGTTTGATTAGAAACATGTGGTCTCAATACCGGAAATTAAATTAACATAATCTATATATATTACGTTAATTTTTTCCATTCAGGCCTCCAAGCAGGTTGATGATCCTACATCGGTAATGAAATTCATTTGCTGCTTATAATTATAACTATCTAATTACTTTCTCGATAACATCCATAATTCAGATCAGCAGACGAAAATTATAGGTTGGATTCTGGTAACCGATTAGAACTTTAAGGCCATATTTCAGCCTGTTTGCATGTTAACTGAATCTTGGAGCATGTAAGTCTATTTCCCCCCCCCCCGACCCCTCAAAGCAACCATTGCTTTTAATCTCGCAGCTGAAAAACGGCCGAAAATCCCTTAACATATTTATACTCATTAGTATTAGCTATAGAAGATGCGGCAGTTGTCCGTATTCTCGTGTTATATCCTCTATCCACGACAGCTAATTATCCTACCAGTCTTCTGTCGATGAACGAAGGTGAGGCCGCCAGTCTATTTCTAGAAAATGTTGCAGCTAAGCCCACCCATTGAGTAATGAGAAAGTATAGAAGATTCATTTATCTTTAATTATACCTATTTTGGTGCTCATATCAGTATCTTTTAAGCCGACAGCACTGTGTGGCTCTCAGCGATATTGTCAGCGAAGATGTTACAAAATAAATCATAAATACATAGCATGCATAAACCTCTGCAGTTATACTAGAGAAAAATTTAGGGGAAAAAAAAAAAAAAACTTCTGTCCATAATCACGGTACGAAACGCCGGTCTGGTTGCTGAGTGGTTAACATATCAGCTCTCCAAGCAACATGCTGCCGGTTAATTGTGTGTAGTGAAAGATGAATTTCAATGCCTAGTATGGGACCACTGGCCTGCTTATTAAAAACCTGAAAGTGACATGAAGTAGTATGTTTCTCTAGAGTAGGACTACACCCCACTTATAGAAACCACCGATGCAGCAAAAACAGCGACAAACAAATGACAACAGAACAGAAAGCATAGTTTTTAATCATTCATTCAACCATTGAACATCTGCTCTAGATAATGTCGACCCTCTTTATCCAGAAGAGCTTGGAATTAATGTTGGTAGGTCCCCTAAATAATCGGTGAAAAAAAAAAAACTGTTCAACAGATATATTAGAGAAACAGTGAAAAAAGCATTCAGGGCTGCTCCTTATCCCCCCCCCCCCCCTCCTTTCCAATACAACGTTATTTTTCCACGGGAGTAATGTTTGAGCAGGGCCTTCTGTGTTCTAGACGAAAAGATTTGCCCTGAACTAAAAGATCAAGCAGTACTGCATCCTGAATCCTCTGAGATGCCTCAAGCGCAAAAAATACGGTAATGCTCAGATTGCTTATCGTATCCCTGCCATCTGTGTGTGCGATGTAGCAGTAAAAAGCGTGAAACGAAAGTTTCACGCTTTTTACTGCTGAACAATTTAACGCATGGACTGTGAAGAACAGGTAACTTAAAAAAAGACTGAATAGTCTATATCCGGAGACGACGAAGAAGTTTTGACAATCATAGGAAATCCCGCTTCTGCTGAAAGGTAACAGCTAAGAAAAGCAAGAGTATAATTAACTCGCATGTGTTCCATCTTCTCGCAATTATATTATCCTTGAATGTTATGATCTAGTCTGCTCATCATTGCAACATATTAAGGATCTAATTAATATGATCTGTCAGAAAAAGTGATTGTTACACAAAAAATCTCTTGATTAAAAAAGAGCGTCGCCCATTACACAATAGCCTCGAAATATCCCACCCGAAAAAACAAACTAAAAAAAGATACGTTTGTATTCCAAGAACGATCTCAAAATTATTAAAATTCTCAGCTTCCTGGACGGATTTCAGTTTGACCACTTCTCGAATATTTTTTACTAAAGAAGTACACTCGTCAGTTCTATAGAAGGTGGGGGGGGGATATTAAGACGTAAAAGCAATATATCACAAAATCAGAAATGGAGCGATTACATCAACATAACATATTATCCATAGATTGATTGATCTTGGATTTCGCCAAACATCCATAACGTCAGACATATACTCGTAAGCATATAGCATGCCTTTGTCTGCAGGAGATTGAGGTGAAACCTGTGGAGGATCTTACATTACGATGTGTTTTTGTGAACCATAAGTATAGCGATAAGGAGATAGACCATGGTGAAATCGGTATCCTTGTGGACAACTATATCCCATTTTGATGAGTCCCACTTTTTACAAGTCCAGCTTGTCACGCACTATTTTCCTTATTTACTTTCCTCATCTTCTTGATGGGAGGGAATGCGATCATTGGTCTACCACGAAGGCTCTCGAAACAAAAACTTTGGGTTGTCTATAGATTCTCAAACGTGATATCAGGTACTTCTGTTTCTGCGAAACATTTGATTGGTTATTACTAAATAATCACACACGCTTTAATGTATAGATTTTTTTCTCTCTCTCTTGCAATGTTTGTTGACGAAATTAGTTGTGCATACTTAAAATACTAAAATAGTGATTTTATTTTTTTAAATCTCTGCTTATAGTAATTTAATTTATTTCAATACACATACACACACACACACACACACACACACACATATATATATATATATATATATATATATATATAACCGATTACAAATCAATTAATTTTTTTTTAATATTATGCATTATTTTTTGCAGTTAAGATAATCACAGATAACGGAACAATGGATGTCTCTCATACCAGTGAAGTTAAAACTTAATTGCTCTGTCAAATGCATTTAATCAAAATTCAGTTAATTATTAAGACAGTTCAAGTAACTACGATCTTTAATATATTTTTAATTGCTAGTGCGTAATATTAAAAATCTGACAATTCGATAATGCAGTTATTAATTTGTTCTTTACTAATGTATGTAATTCAGTATAGTGATCTCATCAGTAGCAGGTGTATAAATCTTTTATAGAAGGCAAAAGGAGCAGTACAACCTCGGATTATGAAAGACACTTCCTTTATGAAGACAAACGCTTGTCATGAACACCGAGATTTATTGACATTTCGTGCAGGTGTTCTAGTGTCATTCTTTTCTTAAGCTGGAGCGAGAATGCTTGCGTGTAATGGAAGTAATGTAAAATTTATCTTTCATGTCAAAGACTGGAAAATTTTCAGGAGATAAAAGATCTCGACAGGTGGAACTACCTTGCAGAACTGCCCATTTTTGACGTTATGTGCTTAGATTTTTTTCAATTACAACAGCTTATTGGAATAAATCAGACTTTGTGCTTTGCATGAAAAGTAGAGTTCCTAATTTATGCGCGCTGCTGAATGCGTTTTGCTCTGTTTCGAATTCATCAACACTATTTTTAGTCTGGTATCATTGGACCTAACTGTTCCCTTTCTGAGGTGATAAATTTGGAGAATAATTTTGCATGATTTTGAATTCCAGCTCTTAAGGATACAGTGTTGAAGAGCAACTGTTTTGCTCTAGACAGACGTAAAGATGAGTGTTAAGTGTTTGTATATACCTGTGTCCAGTATACTGTCGCCTAGTTTTGCTGAGCACTCACTACTCCGGGATTTAGAATGTAATTCAGATGTTAGTCGTTGTCACCTTTAGCGATTTTAATATTAAATTTTCCGAAACTGCCAGCTGCAGAGCACAGTACTGCATGTCAAAACCTTATTCTACTTTTGTTCAAGCAGAAAAACTGAACATATTTGGAACAGTTTTAGAGACCTTACAAAAAAAATTCCTAAGTAAAGCGTAAGGTACATGTTACTGGAAAGAAGTCAACGGACACACCATAGTGGAAAGAACAAACAGCCATGGCGCCCACCTTAATAAGATGTAGGATCTCCTTTCGTTGCAACGACAGCAGCAGTCTTACGGGGCATACTTTCCGCAAACGTAAGATGGCGATCAATGGACCATTCTTCCTGTAGGCATGTAATGAAGTCCAGGACTGTTGTGGTGCGGACGTCTCTTTGCTTCACTCGACGCTCCAATTCAGCCTACAATGTTCATTAGGGTTGATTGGACTGGCTCTATAGAGGCCAGTCAAATGTGGTGACGTTCATGTCCACAAACCATGCAGTTGCAGCAGCTTTATGACACGGTGTATTGTATTACTGAAAGAGACGATGGTCAGTTCCGTAAGAAGCATTGCATTGTCCAGCATGTTCAGATACCTCTCGGAGTTCATTGTTCGTGGCACCACAGAGATCCGACGCCAAACTAGGAAAAGCAGAACCATACCATCACAGCGCGACCTCCGAATTTCATTGTTGGTGTTACCCACTCTTGTAAGAGACGTTCACCGGGCATCCGCCACACTCACACCCGTCCATCTGATCGGTAGAAGATGTAGTGAGATTCGTCACAGCATAACACAACTTTTCAAGCTTCCACGTCCCACTGTACACGCTCTCTGAAGGCGACGCTTCATTTGGTTCGGGTAATGTGGGGGCTTGCATATTGCGGTCCCACCATGGAAACTCATGCTGTGAGCCTCGGTTCTGAATGTTTTTGTGCCGATTCCTGTTCCAATCAGTGGCTAGAACTTGGCTGACGAATGACGGTATTTACATATTATCTTTCATAGCACCCTATGGTCACGTTCGGTGAGTGTGGTGACTCGTCCTCTGAGGGTAGCACTTGAAGTTGACTCCCTGCGCTTCCATCTCAGTTTGGTATCACTGATTATTGACATGGAATGGCCTAATTTGCCGAACAGATAGGCCTGCATCATAGCATCACAATGCCTCTTTCAAACTTAGTCAGTTTCCTTCTCGCAGCCATTTCACTCTGACACAAGTTGCACTGACTTGGTAACATATTCCTTCAATTTTATGCCGGCTACAAACACATGGCTCGTTACATGTCACGATGCAGTTTGCCCATGCTGGTGTCGGTTGACTTCTTTTTAAGCAGAGTACAGTATATGTAGACATGAATACAAAGGTTCTGTTATGGATGTACCGAAAATAGACCGTAACAGACTTCCTTGAGTTTTTTTTTTTTTTTTTCAGCTTTTGCTTACAACAGCTTTACGAATTTAGACTTTTGGAAAGGCACTAAGGACAGATTCTCATATATGAGAGAGAAACCACGCTTAGATATTTAAATGTAGAGGTAAACACGAAACTTCTTTGCTATCGGTTGTATACTCGTATGAATGTATTATTTTAGTTCATCGCAAAATATTTCAATTATGTCAATCTTTATCTCTTTAGAAACATACGTTGTAGTTATTGTAACAGACAAAAATTTACATAGTTTTAATTTTTAACTTACCTAGAAACAATTTTCAGAAGTTATTAGTAGAAACAGAATATGCTGTTGGGTATGGAGATGTATGTAACTTCAGTTCGGCTTTGCATTAATTTCCTTATTTCAGTACTCTTCCCCATTCATCCTACTGTTGTCTTAATCGGGCGTGTAGATTTTTACTGTACAAAACTGTTTGTGTTCTTAATATCTTCGTCGCGTGTGAAACTACGACCTTGGAAGTCGCTTTGTAGTTACAAAATAGCATTGTCAAGCTGTAGCGTACCGTAATGATGAAGATAGCTATCAGAATGAGTTAGCATTGCGAGTTGTAAATCAGTGCCGATGGCATTCAATTTATCTTCGGTTACTTTCTATGTAAAATTTAGAACCATAAATGCTTTTGATAAGGAATGATTATATATCTGGGTCATGTTTAGCTGCTGAACAACAACAAAAAAATCTTTAGAAACCTCTGCCTTGAGATTTAGATATTACTTAGTTTTATTATATTACATTACATAGATATTCAAATTATTTTCCTGCCTCTTTAAATAAGTGGTTAGTGCATCAGGCTGCGTGATTTGAATCCGCTGTAGGCATAATGTTTGTGATTGTCTTTAGGCGGGGATGAATTTCATCTCCCAGCTTGTGACCGTTCTCTTTATTTTGGAGGCCTGATGTTGCGCCATGTTTGGTCTCTAGAGCAGGGTTTCCAGACTATGTAATAAACAAAGTATATACTGTACAGAAATATATATATATATATATATATATATATATATATAAATAAAATTAATGAATTAAAAAAAAATCCTTAGCCTACTCCAGGCACGAATGTACTATAGTTTTACACACACAAAATCTTTCGTGGTGTGAGCCACATAGGAAAAAAATTACATAACATATCTTATGTAGAAAAAATGCTTTCACAGCAATTTTATTTCGAAATCTCTGAAACAGAAATTTTAATCGACGCTCATAGCAGTATATGGATGTGCGCATATACTGCTAATATTAATATTATGGACATGAGTTCGTTCTGGCTGTATGGTCGAATGTCATCTCCTGGTGAGATTCGAATCATTTGCTGAAATAGCTTATATCAAGTTTGATCTGTAAATTATTGTTGCCAGAATGCTAATTGCTTAGTCCTACTTGGGTACGATAGGTGTACTACCTTTCGTAGGAGTTATCCCCAAAACACGAGTCGTTTCACACACGTGCAACATTTTTTGTCAGTAGCTGATCCCGTTCGAAATTTCGTCTTCTTTATCCCTCTGGAAGTGTGTAATTACAGAATGTTTATAAATATTCTGATCTGGCACTTAGAAGTATACTTGTTATTCATATTCTGTTATACATAATTAAGGTAAGATAATATAAATACTTGATTGAAAGTTCTTTTTTCAGCTTAAGTCATCGGTGCCGTAGGAGCACACACGGACTTTTGAATTGCATCTCCCGAAAGTGTATCGGTTAGGATGCGCTCCACTTCAGGAAAATACTGCCTACGCTACTGATCTCTATATAGTTTTTGAACATTTCACAAATTAATTTAGATTATATGTTCATACGAAATCTAGTTACTGAACAATGTTTTAAACCAACTATCGCTGTTATAATCTTACAAATGCGCAATATCCTTCATGCTCATACGAAACCTAGTTACATACTAAATATGTGAAAGTATTCAAGTTGAAACAATTGTATAGGTTCGTTAAGTGAACTTGTGGCGTGATATTTATAGGAACCTCTACTGAAGATGAGTTAACCAGTGTCTTATAGGAGGTATCATAATTTTCCTCCCGGAAACTTTGGTTTTTCATTTCAGGCAAAACTAACCAGAAAACACCCAATTAATAGGCATAATATACACTAGTCTCATAGCCTTGTTTGCTTCAGTCGTGATTACAAGTAAACCGAAGTGACATCATAATTGGTTACTTTCAGGCACAGGCAGCAGAATGCATTGCTGTCGCTGCATTATTTACAAAGGCATTCAAAGTATAAGATTTTGACGCAATTTAGTATTTGGAGGCTTTGTCGTTATTTGAGAGAATAGGATTTCATTTGACAGTTTGAGCCATGGTTTAAAAATGCACATGCAACTTTCTTGTATGTCATGGAATGACTTGCAATATGGAATTAATTATACCGCTCAGTTTATGTTCTGTATATGCGACAAGTTTCGTCCAATTTCTTTAGGCCACTGCTAATCTTATTCCCTTAAAGATGTAACGAAATGCACGTTGCCCGTGAAATTAATGGCAAATAATCACATCCATTAATTCCGACTGAACATTGTAATATGCTTTCAGCTTCGCCGGCAGCGTTCATCGATTCTCTTCCGATGATTACGGTTGAACAACTTTGGTCAGGAGAATGTTGTTGGATGATTACTTGTAAACCTTAGCCTACTCCGTCAGTGGTTACAACTTTCGTGGTAACTAAATTTTTACTATCACCTTTTGAACGCATGCTCACAACATACACTATACACAGTTTTTTAATTGTGAACTTGCCAACTGCAGTTTGAACAATAACTATCCTTGCTGTCGCACTGAAGTCGACATTAAAAAATATTCATATAAATATTGTATTTTAAGTTTGCGCATTGCCGTAACGTTATTTTAATGATGTAAAACGAATACAAAACGGTGTATTAACCAACTCCGTTTATTAAAATTTTACTGCCACGATGTCTCTAATTTAACATCATCTGAGCAAACTGTGACAAAGCAAACATTTAATTAACATTAAAATCGAGACTTTTAGATAAATTCATATATAGGTGATTTGATGTGAATGAAGAAATCTCGCATAGTCGCTCTAAAAATGAGTGTAGGTAGATTCATTTCAAAGTTTAGTTTGGATGGTGCAGAATTACCCGTAAGCTTCAATGTATAATTCCGGTCTGTTGCTTCTATTTGCAGGTCGATTTGACTTCCACGATTTCCTTTGTTAAAATTAAAAAAAAAAACTAAAATAACAAAAAACCGTCGCTGCTGTCTGAGATTAGCTATGCCTCTTGTTACGGATTAGATAGTCCTTGCGTCTTTATTAAGCTATATCAGATTCTAATTCTTACCCTTAATCAGCTTATGTTTCTTCTGCTGTGCTAAGGCATCTTGACAAAGTGCGTTCTCAGACGTATTATAAACCACCGAAATCTAAAATTATTATACATTAATGAAATCTTAAATTTTCTGTTTAAAACTATTGTCATACTTCGCCTCATACTTTTTTTTAGGTGGGAGATGAATTTTATCGCCTGGTGTGAGACTATTTGCTTATTTTGTGGAGGCCTGAAGTGGTGTGAAAAATTGCATGTTTGGTCTCTAGAGAAGGATTTCTAGATGATCTAATCCTTAGCCCGCTGACGGTACTAAATGTCTGGCAATAGCTCTTCGTGGAGTTTTGCATATAACGATTAGATATCTTCCTTTCACGGTATTAGGCCCTTCATGGCGGGTCACACTATCACCGTTTTTTTTTCTTTGTTTATAGTTTTTTTGTAGTTTATTTAGTTTATATAAGTATGTGACATACTTATTCACTCGTTGAATTCATTTGTTTCTGTAATTATCTGTTTGTAAAACTTGTAAAAATTGTGTTTTTCTTATTTAGTGTGTCCGGCTGTTATTTTCAAAATTTTAATTTCTCTGATTTATTCTCAGTGGGTGGGTGGGTGGGTGTTTGTGTGTATGTGTTCATTGTTCGTGTTTCACTTCCATATAAGTTTGGCAGCCGAAACTTTGAAGCTAAAAACATAAAACGACTAGTGACTTCACTCGTATATAGAGAGGGTTCTCAAACTGTAAATCACTATTTAAAAGAATCCCACACTTCCTAAGAATGAATTAGAATATTAATATTTAAATATTAAAATTAATTTTTATCTAATTTTATTTTTATTAGGAATTCATATTTTATAATTCTCAATTTTAGAATAAGGGTTTCAGAGTATCAGACTTTGGACTATTGATTTATCGGATAATTGCTTAGATTTACTTTTTCAGTTCCCAATACTGATAATTCATGGGTGTTTTTGTTTATATCAGTTACTCCTACCTCACCATCGGTAATTTTTCCCCGTGCAAAATATAGACATTATTGTGTAATATCTTTACAAATGATGTTGCCTATCTTCTCTTAATTAAGCTACTCTTTCTTTCTTTTTTTTTTTTTTTTTAAATTTATGATACATTGCTGTATCCTAAATTAAATGCTGAATAGCTAATATAGTTGAGTGATTTCTGACTATATTAGCTATTCAGCATGCTGTCAAAGGTTTCAGCTGGTTGGGTCTCCTTTTTGTTACCTCCCGTCTTAATACCACGGTTCGTTGATATTTTCGATTGGGCGTCTTTGATACATCATGCGTTCCTGTGTTGAAAACTATTTGTGTGCGTTATACTCTTTTCCCAATAAAAATCTGGCTAGATGTACATTGGACTAAAGCACATTATTTAATGCACAGTGTGTACTTCTAAAATTTGCGTGTGTGTATATATATTTAAGTATTAAGTATTTCACTAGGTGAGGATATTTTTTTAACCCTAAATATGCAATTATTTACATACTAATGGTTTAAAAATCGTTTCTTTTCGTGTTACAACAAAGCTACAGGAAATCACAGAAATATAGTTGTGTGTGTATCCTTAAATATGATACAAAAAATTATTAGTTTAAACTTTACCTTTGGCTCTAAAATGTGCAAAAATATCGCTTATTATTTCCCGCTCCGTACTTTACTGTGGATGAGCAGAAGTTAGAAGAAACTTATTTTCCCTTTAACTTGTTGCACTTTACTGTAGGATTGTCTACCATTTCATTATATTTTTTGGTCTATCAGTTTATCTTTTTGTATTCAGTTTCGGATTCTTACAAATTTAATTTAGTAGTAGGGAAGACGACGAGAGTGGAGACACTGTGACACTCATTCCACATGAGATGTCATTTACAAACAAGCAGGGACCCAAGAACAGAAACCTGGGGCGCGCCGCTAGTTACTCTCCTTGTTTGACACGCTTCTACATCATACAATGTTTACTATTAATCATACATATATTTATTATTAAGTTATAAGTATTTAAATTCTATTGTACTGTATTTATCTCCTTATAGTTCGAATTTATCTTAGTGGTTCCTTTGTTTTTATTTCTTGTTATTTCATGTTAAAATTGCATGTTTGTTTGAATTTCAATAATTCCAACAGACATGCAGTTTTAACATAGAATTAATCATTAGTTGCATGTTAAAAGCTTCAGCGATAACTATGAGCATTTTGAGAGCGAGAAAGACAGCAAATGAATATAACGAAATGCGACAAGAGAATTTTGAGCCAGAGTAAATCATAATAAAGGTATTCTGGGTTTGTCATTCTATGACATGGAATGTCAAGTCTGACAGCTGTGTAAGTGCCACATTTGTGACTGAAAGAATCATGCAGAGCGGAGGTGTATAATAGTTGCGACCAGTTTGGTGTGAAATGTTACCAGTCAGTTTTAGATGTCTGACCTGTTAGAAAGTGGTGGTGCACATCGTTTATGTTAAGCCACCGTTTGTGATAAATATTTTTTGTATGGATTTGGTTGAAGTCCTTTTCAGTTCCTTATGTGGGAATTTTTTATTTTTATATTTTTGTTTATTTTTTTCATCCACAGTATTACTGTGTTCATGGCTTGTGAAGGAAATGAGATCAAGATACACTGTGGAGATGATAGATTCGCAGACATCTCCCACTCAGAGTACACCTAGCTGTGCAGGCCACTCCATGTATGGGTAGCGCAGCTACGTGTAGCACATCTACTAAACTCGTGGAGTACAGTAATTGTCTTACATAAATAAATGCTACCGACCACTTCACCAAGCGACACAACTGCTACTACGAAAGTAAACCACTCACCTTTCATATTTCTATATTCTTTTTTTAAATTTAAAAAGTGTTTAGGCCGGTTGTCCTGAAAATACTTAATCCCATATTCTATTAATACTATACCACTGTTAAACACAAGGTGAAATTTATTCTGTATTTTCTATTCTCGATTTCTTGATATCTGTACTTTTCCTCTCCGCCAAATCCTTAACAGTGATGCGACACTGTATTCTTCCCCATGAGAATCCTTAACTTAATTATCCCCCTCCCACTACTATTTCCTTGCGGCTAATCTGATATTCGTAATTACAGTACTTAGCTTGTCTTCAGATAAGCTTTCCATAATCTCTAATGAACATTTAGCTCTTTCAAGAAAGACGAAGTTATCTTTTCTTTCGTCTTAACCTCACAACACTGATGTACCATAGGTTTTGTGACCTTTTGTGTTGTGGGTCATATAACACACACGAAGCGATTAAGTTTCTAGGAATTTAACCTTTCCCAGAAAAAATAAACGGGCCAGGTAGATTGAAGTTAGTTTAGGGCAAGAACACTTTGGTACAGTGTCCTAAATAAGTTTAATACAGTATTATAGTTTAGTTGGGCATTGATTAGTTCAATAAATTAACATATTAGTTATTTTTATTTATGATTTCTTTTTGAAAATACCTAACAGTGAGGAACATTAATTTTCAGAAACAATGCATTTAAAAATATGCAAGGAAGAGAATGATAATCTTCATAGTATGCAAAAAGGAAACAGCGATTTGGACGGTGTTTTCTGAGAAACATGAGTTTTAATAAGAGACTCGAAACTTGTGGTATATTTCGATATGTTGTTCATAACTTGTTAGTGTATGGGCCTGAAAGTGTTATAAACAATACTTTGTTACTTAAATATTTGTTAAAGCCATTTCTGTAAATTAAGCTATTTGGCAAATGTCGAATTTTCGTCCTTAATGTTTTATTATCATATATACATGTCCTCAAGGAATATCATGGGTACTATCTGGCATGTCTATTATTGCATCTTAAACTGTCTCCCTCCATGTTCTAGATAATAAATTTTATTCGTCCACTACGCCATACAAATGATATACGGCTCGGTCACCATTCTTTTATATAAAACTTCAAGTCATTACTTATTATTTTTGTCCTCTCTCTCCAGCTGCGTTTTAATCTTTCTTATATTTGTATGATTTTATTGATCATTCAACAACTTTTGTCGTTTGTCTCCTTTTCTATACCAACATTAATTTTCCTCGCTTTACCCTTATAGCACATTTCACAGCTCCATGATTAGCAATCACCTAAGGTTAAAGTTTGTGGCCGGTAGCATGACCTTTACTAATATAAATCATCCATTTTTAAAGTAGGAAGGTTCTTAAAGACTTCATAATATTTCCTATGTTATTGCAGTGCCTTGAAAATTTCCACAAATTAAAAAAAAAAAAACTTTGCAAAAAAATAATAAAATAAAACGAGTCCCCTAAATTAAATTTCACTCATAGGACCAAGTTTCTTGGTGCAATGGAATTATCACTGAATATCTCCATAAGTCCTAGTCTTACGACTACAGATAAAGATGCAAATTCAATAATAAATGAGCTGAAATACGTCAAGGCAAGGCTTAACATGACGAAGATATATCTGGCATAACTGAAACAGCAAAAGCACTTCATGCTATCTAGTCACGGCCAGATTCGTATCTCAATCTGCCGGTGGTGTAATATTTGAAATTTAATGGTTATCGAGATCTTTTACTGACTGAACGATGCGCTGAGTATTTTCATGCAATTCCATCTTGTCCATCTTATCAATCACATTTTACCGAAACTGACAAACTTCTTGCCTAGAGCTATATTTGGTAGGCATTTAAAAATCGTGTATGAAAATATTTCCTTGCGTAAGAAACTATTTTGCATAAGACAGTCTAATTTAGTAGGCTCGCTCTCTCGGAAATTGTTGGTTCAGTTATACACTGATAGCGATTGCCACGTTCAATAAAATACTGAACCGATGACAAGTAAAAAGTGACGATTGAATAAAAATTAAATGAAATTTTATATTGGGCTGCTAGGTAAAAGTGGCTATCCTTTATAGTGCATGGAATTTTCCTGGGAGTTCGTGTTTTTAATATTTTCTTGGGTAAGAAACTATTTTACATAAGACAGTCTAATCAACCTTTACCATAAGGCGCGGGGGGGGGGGGGGGAGATGAGCTTTGTTACCCCATCGCCGGATCTCCGTGTGACTATACACACTAATTTTTATAAATTTGCAGGACGAATTTATAAAAATTCGTGCTGCAAATTAGTTTCGAAGTTCCTAATTCAAAAGTTGTGGAATTTGGTTTTATTTCGCTTAGGACATTGAATCCTTTATTCAATACGAAATGAAAATTTTGCGTGATTCGTATTTCATTTTTATGTTGCATATACTATGTTTTGACATTGGATTTAATATCATATTCCTTAATAATATTGTAGTGTGTAAGCTGTAAGTGGAGAACCCTCTTTACACTGATAATGGCATACCAAGTTCTTCACTCTCTTCAATTCTGTTGACATGCAACTTTTGTCTAAGCTGTAAATCACTGAGGTTTCATTTATATCATATACGTTGTTTTCAAGTTAAGTCTTAAGTAGATTAAATAACTTGCAATGCTTTTTCTGTTACGTTTTAAATATCTGGTCTTTATATCACCTATTTACCTAAACACAGTTCGTTATATAACAACTTTTTCTTTTCTTCAGCAGTTGTTAGCCTTGTTTCAATTATATTTACGTGAAATTTGTCCGGGAGATTCCGCACAAATTCCTATACAGTTGACACATTCGTGTTTATTTGTTGTTTTCTAGATTGGTACGCAGATCTCCAATCAATGCCGGTTTGACTTGCTTCTCCAGCCTTCTGAATTGTGTGATATAGTTACCAAAATCTTAATATCCCCAATCGGGATATTTGTTCGAATGAAGAGCGTATCCACTCTCCAACAGACTGCGGGTTGTGGATTCGAATCCCACCAACGAATATGAAGTTTTGTGCATGTTTTTAGGTGATGAATTCATTGCCCGGTTACCACCATCCTTCTTATTGGAAGAGCAGTATTTCAGAATGACCCAGACTTGCCTACCCACGGTACTACTTCTATAGGATTTAACATTTCCTTGGTGGGATGCTCATAAAAGCAAGCATATCAGGTCGAATAGAATATTTCCATTTTATAAATCCCCCTCATCATTATAGAAATGAGTAAGTTTTAGTGAGTAAAAAAAAATCAAGTATGATTGAATTTACTTTCATTTTTTACGATGTAAAAAGTGAAACGAAAATGAAATGTATTCAATATTTGCATTCCTTTCGAATATTATTTGTTTGCAAGTAGAAAACTAGTTAATCTTAAATTTACAAGAAGTGAGTCTATTAAAATGCAAATAATGTGTTTTAATGTTAAAAAAAGGTTTCGGTTCTTCCTGTATTCATCACCAAAACTGATTACAAAAATTGGAATATTAAATTGGTTTAATTTTAATTGGTTGTCAATGATAACTGTTAAAAATAATGATTCAGTCGCTTATCAAACAAACGTGATAAGTCCAACCATTGGAAAACTGCTTATATATGGGTCATTACGTGTAAAGTTAAGTATTTGTAAAACGATAAATCGCACTCTCTATTGAAATTAAATCATTGGTTGACTTTTAGTAAGGATCCCTTATATTGTAAATGCACTAAAACATATCGAGGAGTTTGAGCGCAATCTGCGACACTAGTGAGAAACGAGTGGACAGTCCAGCTATTACTTTTATTTACACAGAGAGAGAAAGAGAGACAAATGGCTAAATTGCAATTGTCATCCAATTTTTATTGAATTGGACAACTGAGGGTTTGTTCTATTCCTTATTTATTATTATTTACTTAGCATTTCTTTCACAGTTGCAGCAGACTGCAGTTTTGCGACTTAAGTGTTCACACAGTTAATATTAGAAACGTTGACTAGCGAAATTTTTATATTCGATATTGACGTTGCCTGTTATTAAGTCGTTAGATGGAGAAAATATCTGATCGAAATAACTGCGATAACCTTTTCTGCTCTTGATTTCCCCTTAGATTTGCAGTTAACTAGAGAAAACTCAAATTGCATCGCCCAACTTAAAATATGAAATCAATATTCTTTGTCCTCTTCTTACATGATTTGATACGATGCTTTTAATGGTAATACCGTCTTCAGACATTTTCCCCGAAGTAACATCCAATTGATTTCTGTGCCCTATATAAAAGGGCGTAGGTAAATGGTCACCATGTTGGGATTAGTGATTCTCACGAGTATTATTTATAGATCTTAATTTTCACTATGATCGGAGTTCATTATATTTCTCATTAACCGTGCGAAGAAAGAATGAAAGTAATAACATCTTAGATTAAAATTTTTATTAAATGACGTGGTTTTAGCGCACTGATTCCTCAAATAATTTAATAGTGTCCATTTTTTAATGCGCGCTCATTCTTATCTGCGGTAACCAATCTTTTTATTATACAGAAGTTTTTCGGATTTAATTCACCGCGTGAAATGAGTTTGCGTCTAAAGCAGCCGCACTCAACAGGTCGATAATGAACTTCAAGTAGATCGCGGGTCTTCGCTTAATATCTTCCTTATTATTGATTACGCGGCTACGAATAATAAGATCCGCAATTAATAAGTCGACTGTCGGTTTATTGAAAATGAAGTGTACAATACCTCTTTGGAAAAGGCTGGATAGACCTTAGCGTGTCATTCGTTACTGCGATCACGATGCATTAAATTAAGCTTCCGGAATGAGATCCCACTTAGTACATTTCATGAGATATTTTTTCGAAAACGTTTAACTTTTTTCGATTAAACTGTAACAATTTCTAGTGCTAAATTTTCATTATACTGATATGGATTTTTTTTTTTTTTTTCAAAGTATTGCGCATATGTACATTTTCCATTTCGATTTAACCATTCGAAAAAGTTTTCGCACATGAAACCATATAGTTACGACGGACTGAAGTAAATGCATTTTTCTCGTCATTAATATATCTGAACTATACTTACTATTGTAATGTACTTGCTCTCTTGAAGGTGTATACTAAGAAATTTACTATTGCTCATCAGAAGCATCATGGCACATACGTAGCTACATGGATGTTGATCTGTTAGCAGAACATAAAAATGCTTTTAAAGCTAATTATACATATGTACTACAAACAGAAAGCACCCTACAAAATTTTTTTATATACCGTAAACTATGACACAAGTCCGCCATTGTGATAGTTTGCAACACTAAGGGAAGGAAAATCGTTATAACCGACTGGCCAACTGGAAAAAAATTGGCTTCGAGTTAAACAGCAAATATATGTAAGCTAATTGTATATTAACATTTATACCGGAATAAATTAAATTAAACATGATATTTGTCTTGCTGACTCTTTACGGTCGATGAAATTTTTGCGTATTTTATAACCGCGGAAATTCATTCCTCGACTGTGCCATAAATAGACATGGCATCTATATAGTGTAGCTCAATACGAACATTAATAGTCATCTGTATTTTTATATACATTGTATATACTTTTTCTGTACTTTTTATTATTCTAATACATTTCGCGCGTTTATACTAATATAAAGCAATATTTCAAATGTAACTTATATAAACAAATAATGTTCACACGCAGCATCAATCCTTGTGCCCTGGACTGATATACAAAACATCGTATTAAGAAACAATGGAAAAATCACTCCATTACAGGAAAGAAACACTAGACAATATTTTCTATCACAGGATGAATAAATGCAGAGGGTAAAACTGAAAATGAAAATATTTATTCAATGTACTGGTATATGCCATCATCATCAAATTCCTGCCATGTACCCTCAAGGGGTGTACAGGATATATATGTATGTATGTATGTATAAATAAATGATTTCAAATTGAATATGATACTAATCTGCACAAGCTGCTGCACGAAAGCAGAAAAAAATTAGATATTTACTGGAGAAATTTTTATAAATTACTAATAGTATCTGATAATGTAACTGCATAACTTAATTTCAAGTAAAATAACATACAAAACAGATTCGAGTTATTTTTCGAGATTCGAACTAGCTATCGGATGTCTTCATTTTACTGCATATATTGAAATCGTATGCGATACTGTTAGCAAGGGCTTTAAGCAGTGGTGAGCTATGGAAATTTTAACAAAGGGCTCGCATCATCGAGCAAAAAAAAAAAAAAAAAAGGAAAAAAAAAGGGCCTAACTTAGCCCTTAATACTTATATTGTGATTTTGTAGAGTTTCTGACAGATATCAATCATTAATGCTAGATCTTTTAAAAATTCCAAATTGAGAAGTCGGTTTAAAAAGCCCTTATATTTATCGTTCGATGCAAAATGCTTGCATAAAGCTGAGTAATTTCTCCACCAAGCAAGAGCCGTTCGCAAACTGCAAGCTGCCCATCGTGGTCCAAACACACGGCCGGTCTTTAAAATTTCGATACCAAGGTCTTTTACAATCGTATTTAATTCTCGTTGATTTTTTGGTGATTGATAAAAATCATATAATTTATCCACAAATATTTCCAAAAGATTTATTTCTTTAATGTTTTTTATCGAATCATCTAATGCTAATTGTAAGCGATGAGCGCAATGCCAAATCACAACTTTGGGAAATTTTCGTAGAAGTTTGATTGCAACACCTGATTTGTTTCCTAACATTACACTAGCTCCATCAGAACAAAATGCAATGAGATGATTTTTTATATAGTTATCAGAAAATCCATATGAATTTAAAGTAGCAATTATAGCAACATGTATAGATTCCATGGTGGTAATTTCTAGTTCTATCTCCAAGATTATTAAACAAGAAGAACAAGGGACTCGCAAATTTGAGAAAAATTTAACAAAGGGCTCGCGCGAGCCCCTTATAGCTCACCACTGGCTTTAAGTACGTTTCGTTCATATAATCCGAAATAATTTTGACTATACTTATTAATCTCAGTTGTCTCGTTTCCGTCCTCAACCTTTTTTTTTTTTTTTTTGAAAATCCCTCTTTAAACTTATGTGAGAAGTACAGAGGAATTTCCCTACTGTGTTCCAAGTAAGATTACAGGTTAAAGTGGAATTAAACATGGTGCCGAAGTCAGAGAGATTGATCTCGGCTCTTTAACGTGTGCTGATGATATTTTACTTTTAAATAGACTCGGTATAACAACTCTTCAAAAGGCTCTTTAACTAAATTGAATAATCGCTGTAACAAATTTAGTATGAAATTCAGCAATAAAAAGGCTAAGACCATGAAAATAGGTAGAAACATTGAAAACACCAACTGCATTCTTAATGAAGTCCAATTTTTAGAAAGGATGACAAATTAAAATATAGAATAAACAAAACTGACCTTGGTTGAGAAATTAGTATAAGAAAAGTCTTCAAACCAATTTTAACTTGTGAATCTGAGTTGGATCTGAAATACCGAGTACGTTGATTAGAGACTAGACATATGGAAGTTGAGAGAAGAATTAGGGTAAAGATAGATGATACAAACGGTAGAATCATCTTAAAAACGAAGATATTAGAAATACGCTTCCTTATTACTGTTATTATCTAAGGTCATCAAACGAGAATAGGAAAGCGAGGTCAGCAGGACAGGCATGATGGCAGGATGACCCAGAGAAGACAATTATCTAGATGGATTGATGCAGTTACGTTACTAGTGCTTTGCAAGATTTGGTAATATCAGAGGAAAGTTTTTTGATGGTAGATGAATTTTATCGCCGCAGTGAGACTACCACCCTTCCTATTTGGAGGCCCTTAGGTGACTTGAAGAAATTCGTTTGGTCTCTGGAATAACTACGAGCACTTATTCAACCTTCCGTAGGTGCGATTCACATTAAAGGAGTAGGGGAAGCAAAACACTGCAGCGAATGACTTTTTAATTACAAAAATCATATAGGTGGAAAATATTATTTGCTATAAGTCCGGCTCTAATTTGAATATTATCAATGTGCCACTTTTATTCTACACAATATTCCAAAATTAAAGCGGAAAATTAATAAATCATGACTACAGCACTTCGAAAATATCGAAAAACACCGAAGCCGAACGGAATAAAACGATGATTTGGCGTTTTATATTCCTTCGCCGTTCAACGATTTCGACCAAGTATGGAATATAGTTGCTTCTTAACGATATTTGTTCTGAAAACTGCAGCTCAATGCTAGGGAGTGGGGGGAGGGGAGATAAAGGATGGGAGAGGAGTTAGGTCATTGTATACTCATGCAGGTCACCTCGTTTAACCAGTTTATTCATTTGTCCCTTTTCAAAGTCTGACATGGATTTATTTATTTATTTATTTTTAAGAACTGTGGTGTAAGCTAAGTGCGAAGCTGAGATTTTATTTATTTCATCATTTGAGATAGGCTTAATTTTTATCATGTGCTGTTTTAGCACACTTGTTACAGAACGAAGACTTGAAAGCGGTCATGAGTTTTATATGGGGGATGGAAGCCCTCATATTCCCCTTAAGGATTATTTCCGTTATTTGACCAGAGCAAATGTTTGGATCAAAAGATCGGAAAAGGAATCGGTGTAAAAGCTGCGTAGAAATCAGGTCATTGCAATCGGTACTATCATTGTAATGAGACAGCAGGAGGCTGGAATTGATAGTGAAAAGGACACAAGGTTACGGTCGGAGTTACCAAGTTGGAGAGCTGATATCTAGAATATATTTGGACGGAGAGGTGACTAAGAAAGCTATAAGATGTTGGAAGAATGAAAATTATCCAGTGTTGTAGTCGTAAGATGGATAATATTTGTTTTTGATCATTCCTAACAACAGCTTGGTCTGTGAAGTTAGAGAAAGGAAAGGGAGTTTGAATTATGAACATTGAAGTCTTCACGGAGGATATATAACTGGATAATTAAGAAAATGTTGCAAAAAATTGAATCGGAGTAGCTCATAAAAAGTGAATTCAGTACGTAGCCATATCTGGCATTGAGCGACCGATTGACAAATGCACATATCTCCTTCTTACGGAAGGAATAATCTCACACGCTGTGTGAGATTCCAGTAAATTGGCTGAAAAAAATCTGGCAACATCAGTAATTCTGCGGCGGCCATCAAGCTTTCCAATAATTTTTTTCCGCAGGAAACCATCTGGATGATGTCTTTGATACATTACAAGACACGTAGGTTTGCAACTTTATTCCTTCACAAAAAGAGCTTCCTCAAGCAATTTGCTTAGCGCAGCCTTTTATCCTGTTGATAGCTACCACGTGACCTCTTTGCGCGCCATTCGAAAATTTGAATGTGTAGTGTTGAAAGTTTATTTTTCACTTGGTTAGACTATAATAAATTTAGTTTAATCCTTTATCCAAGGGAGCAAACAAAGTTTGCGCCTGAAAATATCTTCAGGACTGGGGGTAAGGTAGTACAACCTCGCCATTGCTTCTGCCTGGTATCTCCACTTCTGGGCCTGGCTCCCACTGAAGAGACCTCAATAAAGGTCGAAACTAGTCTGGGTAGTGGCCCTTCCCTTAATGCATAAAATTATACATCTCCGCAAGGAGATGTGTTTTGCATTATGGGAGATACTGAGATGGGAGTGATGTCAGCTTGGTCCACCTTTGCTACGAGTTTCCCGGTGTTGTACTACCTTACCCCAGTCCTGAAGATATTTTCAGGCGCAAACTTTGTTTGCTCACACCCAAGTGTGAGGATTAAAGGATTAAAAGGAAAAAGGATAAATGATTAAACCTAATTTATTATTGAATGTGTAGCGCTTTCTGCTAGAAATCGTTAGTTATACAAATTGCCACAAGCTGAATTTGCGGTTGTAATTTTCAGAAATAGTGTTTGTCCTTAGGTTTTGGACACCCGTGTATATAGTAGTGTGTGTATGTATATGTGTGTGTGTGTGTGTGTGTGTGTATGTATGTATATATATATATATATATATATATAAACACACACATATATACATACATATATATGTGTGTGTGTGTAAATAAGAAATAAAAATACATTATTAATAATATTATTATTATTCTAAATGTGTTATAATTTAGAATAATAACATATTATTCTAAATGTGTTATAATAGTCCCCTTCTCACTTCCTCCGTAAGTGGGATGCGGACCATTCTTTTTGCTTAATCATTAGAGATTATTATTACAACATGTTTACTAATTTCTAGTATTAGTTGCATCATGTCTTTCTTTAGTTTACGATATTCATTACTTTAGTTATGGTATCGAAGTTACTTTCCAAGGAAACATTTTTGTATATCTAGGATGCTGGTGTTTACTGAAGTGGCATTGGTCTTGCTTGCAGAAATTATCAAAGTTTAATTACATTACTTTCCATAAAAGACGGCAGCTACTAGTAATTAACATCAGTGCGGATGCTTGTTTCTAAAAAGTATTCCGAGAAGTAATTTATTATGCTAAACGTCTCCTATTACTAGTAGCAGTGATAAACCGAAACTCCATTAATCGTCGACAACTGAAAAATTTAACATCGTACCTGTTAGTGTACGTTTAGCGACACCGCTGTTTTAGTTCAAGTACTCATTTTTAAACTTCTTGTGCTCCAGTACCGGTGCTGTTATTTTCTAAGGAAATCGATACTAATTCCATCTTCACGCTGACCTTGGCACTTGGGAGAATTGTACTAGATGCACGTGCACTTGGACATGGGTATGCTAAGTTGAAATTAAATCTAACGAAGCTACTTAGTTCGCACTCATTTCACTGCAAAGGGGACATTCTTTGCGAATTTAATCATAATAGCAATTTAGTACACATTCCATTTCGAATATAAGTTGTACCAACTGGGAATCCAGAAATAAAGGAGTAAATACCATATGTGCATTGGTTTCCACGTTGTATTTAGCTATTTCTTGTCTATTATATTATTACGTTGAATCAGTATCGTCAGGAATTACCCGTTTAATATTTTGCCCTAACATATCGAAACACTTCATATAAAGGAATATTTAATATCTAAGTTTGCAATGTCCAAATTTGAATCCAATAAGAAAAATAGTAACATTTTATTTAATTCTTAAATGTACAGGAAAAATAGTTGAATAAGTTTTAAAATAAGTTGTGCCAGATTTTAATTTTAGTCATGAAGATTCATGAAATGGTCACTATCGAAAATAGTTTACAGTATATAAGAATCCTAATGAAAAAAAAATATATATTTGACTACTTGCCTGGCTACATTAAATTTCGAAGAATAACTTATTTCCATATTGTTATTGCCATGGAATAAAATAAATAGAAAAAACGGCATTATGCTTATGGCACGATTATCTTCTGATTCGATCAATATAATGGCAGTCAGAAGTCCGTTTGTACTTCTGACTTGCCGGATCTCTAAGAAACATGAGTTTCTTAGAGATCCGGCATAATGCGATTATGCAGGTGCTAACTAGACGAGAAGAATAATTTACATTTTTTTGTAAGTCAGTAATTTATTTTTTATGGGCCTAGCAATGTTCGCTTCCCACCCCCCAGTTGAGGATTATTCTGTGGCCATGTTGATTTATTTTTATTTGAATCTTTTTCTTTTTTTAAATTGAAATGATTTGGAATGAATTGAAATGTCACATGGTAGAGATGTTCTGAAATTCGAGGCCAGGTTTGGTATGATAGGGTGGGTGGTAATGGTGTGCTGGTTGTTAAATTTTGAAGAAATTTGCGAACAGTTGACTGTTAAGCCGACAATGGCTGTGAACTGTAGAGTGGCACACGCTTCAATCCATTTGACATTTGGCCGATAAGCTTCTATGTGATGGAAAATTCAGCGTGGCACACTTAATTTAGCACCCATTACACTTCATCTCCCCCCCCCTCTACGTGATAGCTACTGTAGAAATTATTTGTGCTAGCAATTTCACAGCTTTTTTTTTTTTTTTTTTTTTTCCCAACATTCTGGAAACACGTATTTCTTATCCGCATATAGGCAAATCCGTCAGAAGAATATACATTTTACAGACGAAAAATACTAGTGGGTAGAGAGGGGCAGTGTATGGTGTTGAGTTTAGAATGTGGTTGTGGATTAATTAGTGGTTAATGGAGATAGCGAGTTAATTGTGTATTATAGAGTGCCATTTCTCCACGAGTCCTTGGAAGTGTCACGTAATAATTTTGCCCGAGCCACTTCTTAAGGTACGAGTACATTCATTCCCATTCTCGACGTCCATCAAAGACTTCGTTTCTGGAATTTTCGTGAACCTAATAAGGTCATCGCCTTAAGAAGTGACTCGAGGCAAAATTAAGTGGACGCTTACTGATAATAGAATTCGTTTTTCGGGTCGAGGAGTTTGGAATTCTCACAAAGGAAGAACCTGCTACATCTATTTTATCGAAACCCTCCACGAACGAGTTCCTCGCGTTCGTGGAGGGTTTCGAACCCTGGTCTTTCTTTCCACCCGAATCGCAAATATTGCTTCCTCTTCACAACTGCGTCTTGGCTTCAGGAAGATGGTCTGAACGAGTGAAGTACGAGTAAGAATGCCATAATTTCTAAGTTGTATATTATGAGTTATTTAAGAATTAATATATGTAAAGGGTAGTTAAGATGGTGGTTGCTCATATTTCTGAGGATTCTTTTTTAATATGGGCATATGAAATTTTGCAAAGTGCTTTTTGGTAATTGAAATTGCGACCTAACCGAAAGCGTTTATACACTCATTTTAAATTGTATGTTTCCGTCATGAAACTCATCTTAAGTTAATGTAATTTTCTTAAAAAGTAAGTGATTTAGCGGTTTATCCGTAAGTGATGTATGGCACTTGCATAATGCTGGATTTCTGAACTAGTGGACTGATCTTCTCTTCCGAACATTTCGTAAAAACATTCGATTTGTCAGTGTCTCTTAATTTTCTGTGCCTGCTTTGAACGAAAACTCTGAGCAAGCAAACACTTTACTGAAATATGTTTTGACAGAATGAAAATTAGTGGAAGAATGCAAAAGAGAGTGACTGGGGAAACCAGTGTTCAAATTCTGTCAAGAATGCTAGAACCGTACATGCATTTAGATTATGGTTAGCCAGTCTCAGTAGAGGTAAGTTTTTTTGTTATCCAGGAAACCTGAGTCCTCTCCCTCCCTCTTCACTCGCAAAGCAGTTGGACTGACTTTTGAATATTCATGCCAAATCCGCAAATATACTATGTCTCATGCATGTTTTAGCGACCTTGACCTTTTACTTCAAACAGCCCCACCATAAAATACTTGCTACCGAGCAAGTTGATGAAGCGTGGCGTAATACTTCTTTGCTATGGTCTCACAACTTTTGGATGAACAGTTTTGCTTAACCCTGACTTATTGCTATAGTTATTCTCCATTTCAGCACGAAGCTTTGAATCGATTTCATAGCTTCGTGCACTGTGAATTCGTGTAAATGAATCATTGTTGGGAAGTGCCTTGGATACAATCATCATTAACGCTCGTTACATAACTAGTCGAACTGCTCTCTTAATTGAAAAGTTTAACCATTTTTTTTTTCATTGACTTGATTTTGTATTACGGTGAGGCGAAAACTTCATCCGTATATCTTAATACATTCTCAAAGACGTGCTTTATTTTGTATGCATATTTACTTCCATATATGTATGACAATTCCGGTTGATTTTATTTTATATCGAGAGAACCACGAGCCCTGCTTATCTCATTTGGAATGGAAAGGAGTAATAGCTCGAAGGATCCATCCGATATACAACGTCGTACGATCGATGTGATATCGATTTGCTGCACAGCGTGAAATGCATTCCCATTTCATAGCAAGAGTACATGCCATTGTTAATACTTGTGACTAATGCTTATCCTTAAAGAATAGGTATTCCATCGAGAGTTGAGGTTAAGAATAGCGTGTTCATATAAATACATTTGAAGAGCGTAATTTACATACGAGACGTGTTTATCAAGCAGTGAGATAACAAACATATGTTGATACTTCTAATTGACTGTCTCCTTAAAAATAGTTAACTGTACACTTTTTCTGCCAACGATGATTCCACTCTTTATTGAACTCTTGAAATTTCTTTCGAAGAGCCATTGCTCTCTTTCTTTTGAATATCCTCAATATTAAAGATTTTTTTTTTCCCCATTTAAATACCTTTCAATTTCAGAAAGAGCAAGAAGTGCATTCAAAATCAAATATAGAGAAATAGTTGGGTAATCAAGCTGGATCATATAAAAAAAAAAAAGAAAAAAAAAGTCATTGACGAGTGAAATTAGCCTCGGTGTTTGTTTACTCGCATTCAGAGTTTATTATAAAAATTAGCGACTCTTTCGTGATTCAAAATTTAACGTCTGCTCTTAATCGTATGTTTCTTACCAAATAAAACGATGAAATAGTTTTACAGACTCTTGACTGTTATCATCGCTGATGTCTTTTTAGTGTTTAAACTTCTTGTACCATTACCTGATTCTCAGAGACGCTTGTTTTACTTATAGATTTCCTAGCTTCTTGCATAATATATTGATTCATTGCTCAAAATAAGGATTATCTCATCTCTACGATGGCACTGTTCTTTGTACACGTTCTTTCATATTGACCGGGAGCTGAAGCCTGATCGAATTAATAAGCGACATTTTTTTTTACTGGCTGGCTTTTTTAGAATTACAGCCAAAGCAACTAAGTATGATGCCAATAAGTTATGCTTTGTGATTACTTCTGTTCTTTTGCGAAATGAAAAAAAATCTTTCACCTTCGTGTGAAGCTCGCTGACTTACCTTATTTGTGAAGTACTCTTAAAAACGTTGGTCCTAATTTGATACTAGAGAAAATATTATGGTACTCATTCAGAATTTATTAATTGTTCAAAATAAGGATTACTCATCTATACACCGAACGATATACTGGTCTTCGAATAAGCATTCTTTTTTCACATGTACACTGATCTGATTAATACCCAACATTTATTATTATTATTTTTTGTTTTAGCCAAAATACTTTATAATTGATGCATCACTTGCTTGATAATATGGTCCATTTTAATGTCCACGTCTCGCACGATTCGTATTTATTCCAAACTAACAATGCACTCTTCACCCCCGAAAGACTTTCTGTAATGCATTAATAGTTGTACCGTGGGCGGACTAAATGTTAACTAATTCTGAAACTGCTGTAGATATGAGCATTGAACTTTTTCAAGCCACTGCGGACTTTGCTAAGCAAAGTGGACGATGAAATTCACTTTCCACCTAAACACATCCACAAACATTGGAATTTCCAATTTCTCCAACCACTCAGCAGTTGTACGAGCCCGATGTTAAGCGCGTTGTCCTGTTGAAAGATGGCGCTGTGGTCGGGGTAGATATCCTGCAGATATGGATGCGAATGGCCGGCTAACAGGTCCCTGTGGCGTTCGCCATTCAGTGTTTGTGGAATGATAATCAACATACCTAGGGCGCGCCAGGAAAAAAGCTCCCCAGACCACAATAGCACCCTCGCCGGTTTGTTGAACCCCATCTGTGCAACCAGGGGATAAGGCGTCATGCCAAATGTGAACCAGCCATCAGCAGGAAACGGGACTCATCACTCTAGACTTCTTTCATCTGTCGAGGGTCCATTGCCGACGTTCCTTAGCCCATGCCAGGCGTTGTTTGCAATGCCTGGCCGTCATCATGGGTACCCTTATTGATCTGTGGAATCCCAGGTGAAGAAAAGTTGGTAGTACGGAAGCAACCAGCAAATGCGGCTGTTGCCGAAATACTGGCACCTGTCCTCCAGGTTCCAACTATCTGCCCTTGGTCAAATTGACTTACGTCGCCACGTTTTCCCATTACTGGCAAACGTTTACTGATTACGTTTACAGAGGATGTGTGTGTATGCGCCCATTTTTAGCTGCACTTGACATTGATATCACATGGTACTTCGGTATCGCGCCTAATATGTAAATCAGGGGTACGCTGTTCCTAATATAACGCTGACTCAGTGTAGGATCGTTATTTCTCGTACTTGTTTCTTAAGAGTGGCTTACCTCGAAATATTTTATACCAGGAAATATCTCAAAACATACTGCAGTTTCTTGCTTGAGTAATGTTATTTCATACAAGAAACGTCCCGGTGCAATGGCCGTATGCGTCACTAACAGCATCCAGATTAGCAAGAAAGAAAAAAAAATCCACTTATGAACGCAGAAGGCATGCATCCTATTTTTTTGTGTGCTTGCCTATAAGCATACAAGAACTCTGTAATCATCAGTTATAACAGGCCTTAAAAAAATTGGTACTTGACAGCTTTGCGTCAGTTAGTTATCGAGAACTTGCCTTTAAATACTGGAAATCAACACCATTCATATTTTAAAACAGTAACGAAAATTTTCACCAAACAGTTTAACTTGGAATAGTGACATGATAATTTCAGAGCTTCACAACGCCGGAGAAATGAATTGAAACTTTTCTTCGGCACTAAACTCGGTCGATTTTTTTAAACCTCATAATGGTAACCTTTAGCTGTTAGCCCACTCGCATAAAAACTACAGTATTTCTTGCCTAGCTGCTTCTCGCTTTGAAGTCGATCCAGATTGTACTGGTATTCATCTTAGCTAATGCATTTAAGGAGTAACATCATATTCTCATAGCATTTCTTCATATGAATAGCAGATGCTGATGGACATATGGACTTTTATTTCCACTGTACAGGAGGCACAATCTTCAAAGTTATGCATCTTCTGCTAATAGTTAGTAACCAACAGCTACTCGGTCTAGACCAGGGGTCGGCAAGCGTTTTAGGCCATTGATCCCTCATTGACCTCCATGTTAAATAAATGAATAAATGTTATCAATAATAAATTTCTCAATTTCTTATCGAGAAGCACTAATGAAGTAAAAGGGTGAAGAATTCCTTCACCCTTTTACTTCATTAGTGCTTCTCGATAAGAAATAATTTAAAAAAAATTAAAAGAAAATACTTAAAAGAAATGTATAAAGAACATCAAACATTTTAACTCCCTTTTGACCTCTGGATATTTATCGATCCCTTGGATAGCCACATCGACCACTTTGCCGATCCCTGGTCTAGACGTCAAAACAAGTAAGGTTCGGAAGTGAGTTTTAGGGTGAAATGCTATTTTTTTGGGGGGTGGGTGGGTGGGGGGGGGAAGAAACCTATCTCCGCATAAGACATCTCACAAACACTGTCGTTTGAGACACTTATAAATGTTTTATACGATGTCCTTCGGAGACCTTGGTTCAGTCCTGTCTAGGATAAGTGAGACCTTTATAAGGGTGTTTGCAACCAAAGGTGGGTAAGTTACCCGGTCTCATTCGGATGTGTCAGGATTTTTTCCGAAAACACACACCCGTCTGAAGAATGCACGCAATATACTTATCTAGTAACCTTGCTTCAGCTGAAATTCAAGCTAAATAACATTATCTTTCGGACAGTAATCGATTATAGATACAAAATTGCGCCGAGAATAAAATATGAAATGTTTTATTCTTTTCAGTGGTTCATATTTTGCTTCTCGACTTACTCTATAAGGATTTTTTCTTTTTGCCGACTGACTAGCATAGAATTAAATCAGTTGTTTTCATAGGAATCCCACGCAAGAAAGTTTGAACCTATCGCTCATCAGTACCTTAACTGGGCTAATGGTTAAATTTTTCATTTTTATTCAAGCAAACAGAGGACGATGTAATTTTAGCTTCCACCACCTAAAAAAGTTAAATAAAAAAAAATAAAAAAAAAAGCATGCCCGGGATCCGAATCAGTTGGCTGTTTGTTGAAGATGGACGTATTTATTCGGCCAACTAGGCTTTCATTTGACGATTCGTAGATTTTATTCTGAGACTTACGGCGTTATTTTACGCTACAGATTCTAAGTATGTAGGATAGATTCATCACCGCCCCCCCCCCTTCCGCGTTTCAGGTAAAGATGAGTTAGCTGGGCTCATATGGAGGCGGAAGGCTTTCATTATGTCAAAAAAAAAGGGGGGTGGGGAGATACCGGCCAGAACAAATTTAGAGACATACGCGTGCTTAATAGCCTTACCTCGAGACCCATTCGTTAATGTTTTATTTTTGCATCCTGTATTAACTCCGAATTATTATGAAGATATGATCCCTGCAGTTCAATCGTGTTAATTCTGGAAAGTGTGTAATATCTCCCAAAGTATTCTTGCCGTGCACACCTTCGATATTTTGCACTACACTATTGCGAGTTGTATTTGGTATTGCGATGGTGTTAGAATAAGGGACTATCATTTCAGAGCATACAGTTGATACTAGGAGGCTGTAATTGTAGTACTGTTAGACATGCGCTGTCAAATATCTTTACACTTTGTATAAATGAAAGTTGCTTGAGGAACAAGATACTGAGGGATTGTCATGTGCTTTAACACTGGCTGCAAATGATAACTACAATAAATTAATTGTGACAAATTTTGTAAGCCTACTCATTATTTGGCTTTGTTTGCCGTGTTGCTATATCTGACTGTTCATATCCCTGTGAAATATGGGTTATATTTCACAGGATCAAACTGGGTATATCGATTTGATTAAAGTATATTTAAATCTAATTTAAACCATATCGGTTGTGAACTAATCTTATTCCTCGAGTCAAGAAACTGTGCATTGTACTATTGTGAGCTGTCAGTTCTTCACGTCGTGCTTAAATACGTGCTTGCTGCGTGATGGCAAGTCTACTATCTGCAAATCGTCAAGTTGCAGGCGCTCGCTCGTGCCACCCTTCCGTCCGTCAAGGACGCGAAGGATCTGCGCTCTGCGTCCTTTCGGTGTACTACCGATGGCAGTTGCCAAACGTTAGAGCATGGTCCGGTAGCACGGCGATCTCCCGTTTTGGGTGTGCCAGCTTCGATTCACAGACATGCCGCAAATCGTCCAACGTTACGACGTCAGGGTGGAGACTGATGGCTGCACGTCTAAAAAGTTCATACTACAACGCATGCTTTATCAGACACCTCCAGTTGTACGCTCGTAACCCTCCTCAACTATGTTTCAGTTGGATATGGCTAACTTGGCCCTTTCCACTTTCATTGCAAAGGTAGGATTGTGGGTGTATGTGAAGGCGTCACCATTTAAACGAACACATGTCTCGAAACGTAATAGATAGTAATTATTTGTTTCCAAAGCATGCTTTAATATTAAACGAAAGAAAAAAAGTTTCTAAGCGTGTCTTAAGTTTTTTTTTATTATTATTCAAAATAAAATGGCGTTCGCAGAAAGCAACTTTATATATAAACAATTTTTAACAGTATGTTTGTATAAAAAACGAACTTCATACATGTGTTTTTTACAGTGATGAATTATACCCTGCAAAATATGTATTATATTATCTTTTCTAAATTTTTATAACATATTGTTAATTAGGGCCTTCAAGCCTAAACACAAGTTAATTAGATTTTTTATAATTGCATTACTGTTAAATTTAGCCTTGGTTTGCTTAACTTCTTTTGTCTTCTGGTGTGAATATTATTGGTGCTGTAAATGTTCTGAAAAATTAAATAAAACTGCTAAATAGCAAAATTTAAATTACAATTTTCCTATATAGCTTCTCTGCAACTATGAAGATATATGCAGGAAAGAACCATATGCAGGGTTTGTTGTTGTAATGCTAAGGGTAATGTGTTTTTATAATATTGCTAGCAGAGATAGCATTCCTACCAAGGGGATGGACATGAGTTATGCTAATTGGGCATTTTAGAGAATGATTATATGCTTGCCCTATCTATGTCATCCCCACATTTTAATATTCTTGGCATTTTGCCGAATTGTTAAAAGTTAATATTAAACAAGAGTTAATTTTTCCATGCCTTCATATTAACAGCAGAGTTGAAATCTTCAGTTTCATATATATTCTGATGTCATGTGTCTTTATTATGCCATATGCTAAAAAAAAAAAATATATATATATATATATATATATATATTTGTTCAGTAGAAACTTCGTATATGCAACTTTAAAGTAATATGAAATGCATAGGTACTTAAAGTATTTTTTCATTTGTAGCCATAAATATGATAGCAACAATTTTGTTATAAGGTATGTTGTGCTCAGTGATATTTATGCAGGATATAGCTGAATTTACAGAGTGATATAGGGGAAGAGCAGAACTTTTTTTGAACCTTCTTTGATATAGTATGCCCACAGATTCGAGACCCTTTGACACTTCTGCACATGTCAACAGGAGGAGAATCCATTCCGATAATGGGGTAATCAGTCCATATTGTGGGATGAGTTGTTTATTATTACACGTTGGAAAATTAACTTCTCTTTTATGATCATTTAGTTAACTATATTGCTTGTATAACAGTTGGATAATTTTACCTATAAAGCACGTGATTTCGCATGTTGCCGATCGTACTTCATTTCTTTCTCCCCTTCAGCATGAATCGACTATTCTTGGCAAGATGCCAAACAGAGATCTACAACTGTGGGCGAACTATAGTTATGAATTAAAAAAAAAAAAAATAGATAGTATATTACTAAAAGAAAGAGCCATAAAGCTTGATTTTGGCAATGTAGCATTACATAGGCAAAGTGGATACTAGATCCAATATTATTTCAAAGCTGAATGCGTGTAGAAACTCCAAAAGTTTTGTAAGTTGGCCCAAGAATACAATCCTTGGTATCCATGAAATGCCTTATCTACTTAAGTCAAGTAGTGCAAGCTAAGGCAACTCGAGGATGCCAAGGATTGTATTCTTGTAAGCTATTATGCCAACTTAGGAAACTTTCATAATTCCTACAAACATTCAGCTGTGAAATAATGTTGGATCTAGTATCCACTTTGCCGTTGTGATTTTATAGTCTTTAAAGGTAATAATAGTTGAGATTTAGGAAGACTTATTTGAACAGCTTGGTTAGTGGTGATATAATTTTATTATATAGCCTAAAGAGATTTAATTTGCATGCATGGTATTAGTGAATGAGAATTTAATAATTTTTTGCATAAAGGAGCAGAAATAAGCATATTTTGATTGAAAGAAAAGTAAGATGGTTTTTCCTTTCCTTCACTACAAGTATGTGTTTCAGACTTGTTGGCAAAAGCATTGTGAAATGAAGTTTCAACTTTGAAAATTACAGATAAACAAATTTTAAAATTATATATTATTGTAAATTTATTGCAGAAATGCATTTTTAATTTTAATGTATATTTACTTCAATATTCACAAGTGCAAGCAAGCTGAATTTTTTAAACTCTTGTTTGTAGGCTTCTGTAGTGTTATTCATCCATGTTGAAGAGGTATTCTATAATGAACCACATGAACAATGCAGGAAAATAGTTTATTACTACTGCTTTTTGTATTCTTTATGGTACATAAGATAAGATAATAGTTGGATAATTAGACAAATCTGCATGTAAGTTATTTCATTTGTGTGTGTAGTTCAGTGAGGAAAAATAAAAGACCAGACATGATTTTAATATAGGTGCTTGTTTTTTGTCATGCTAGGTTGAAAGTGCATGCCATGTCATTTCATATGCCTCTTACAGCATATTAAATGTAAGCATTTTGATTTATAGCAGAGCACTCAGTCTTCACTTTTGATCTGGAGAGTAAGGACTGAATTTTTTCCTCTACATGCATCGATGCATTCTGATTTCCTCTGGGGAGCTTGTAACATGAGTCGCAAGAAGCAACAGATTTTTGTTAACTTCCAATTTATTTTTTGTGAGCGGGACATGTGTGAACTTAGGTGTGAAGTATAAATGCAAAAACTGCATTGGGTGGGATGAAGGTTACCTTTATTTCACAATATTTCAATATCATTGCTGTTGGTAGAATTTCAGCTTCAGTGTCCTGTCAGAAGTTTCTCTGGGTGATTATTGCAGGATGTTTTATTTTTTGATCATTACAATTTTTTTTGAAGGGGCTAGTATTTTATTTACTTTTTGCTTCCTCTTCTCTTGTCATTTCAAATGTTTTATGTTTTGTCATGCAGAGATTTTTTTTTTTTTTTTGTACCAGATATAATTTCATGTAGGTATCCTTTTTTTTTTTTTTTTTTTTTTTAAAGAAGCTGGTCACCTATAGACTGCATGTAGGAGATTTGATTTTGTTTTTTTTTAATCGACATAATTATACATAGGCCTCTGCTAGAAATGGGGAAAATCCTGTGCTTGATCATAATATCAGTGTGAAGAAGTCTCGCAAAAATCCAATTAAAAAAGGAATTGCATAAATTAAAAATATCTGTTGCTTTTATACTTTCACCAGGTGTCAATTTAATATTGCTTCCAGTGGCTCATATAAATCACCGAACAGTTTGTAGGTAGTAAGCATGCTTTATGGATTTTGAATTGCAGAATCAGTTGCACAACTGGTGGTAAAAATTTCATATAGAAATATACATACATAACAAATGCTGGTTAATACTAGATGGGACTAAAAATTATAATGCTAAGTTCATGTGTGTGTATATACATTGGTCACTTCAAACTCAAATTCATCAAACAGCAACTGGTTTTTTGTTCAAGGCAGTTTTTTTTTTGTTGTTGGGTTTTGTTTGCTAGTTTCCTAGTGTCTTGCAAGTATTCATTAAAACATGGTCATCTATGAGTGAATACCATCAAATAAGTTTCTAGGTTTATCTTTATATTTTTAATGTTGTGTATGGGAGTGCCTGTAATATCAATATTTAATAGTACTTGAGGTTTTTCTAAATTAGAAATGGATGAATTCATTAGATTTCTGACCATTAACAATATTATTATTATTCGTGACACCTCCAAGGAGTCCGAAGACTCATCTCGGGAGGACACCTTTTGAACAACTCTCAGTCTCCACCACTACACCAAACCTCTACTACCAATCATCTACATCGGCACCATCTACTGCCCACCACCACCCCCACAGCTAGTATTTTTTTTTGTCTGTAAATTGCATATGTTCTGAAGGGCCAATTTGTCTGTATGCAGGATGAAAAACTTAGAGTTTCTGGGAGAAAAAAACCCTGCTATCACTGTATGAGATCGGCTAACTCACCTTTGATTGAAAAAGTCCATAAGTCTTGTGAAAAACTTGTAGGATACAAAATTTCTCAGCAGAATATTCCTCTATACAAAAAGTAAAAAAAAAATAGTATTGGTAAATATATAAATACATATATGCTTGTATGAACATCTGTATCATTTCTACGTAACTTATGGAAGTTTATTTTGCACTTTGTTAGACTATAATAAATTTAGTTTAATCCTTGATCCAAGTGTAAGCAAACAAAGTTTGTGCCTGAAAATATCTTCAGGACTGAGGTAAGGTGGTACATCCCTTGGCAACTTGTAGCAGAGGTGCTTTGTAGTATCTCCCATAATGCAAAGCACATCTCCTTGTGGACATTTATACTGCTGTGCATTAAAGCAAGGGCCACTACCCAGACCGGTTTCGACCTTTATTGAGGTTTCGTCAGTGGGAGGCAGACCCAGAGTGGTGATACTAAGACAGAAGCAATGGAGAGGTCATATTTACCTATACGAGTTGCCAACCGGTGTACCACCTTATTATTAAATTACTCTGGATTTAGAGAAAGATGTTGGAAGTTCGAAACCAGTCTAGGTAGTGGCCCTTCCTTTAATGTATGGCAGTATACATGTCTGCAAGGAGATGTGCTTTGCATTATTGGAAATACTGAGACAAGGAGTGATGAGAGCTTGGTCCACCTTTGCTACGAGTTGCCAAGGGATGTACCACCTTACCTCAGTCCTGAAGATATTTTCAGGTGCAAACTTTGTTTTCTTACACTTGGATAAAGGATTAAACTAAATTTATTATACATATCTTATGATACAATGGGTATTCAAAGCCAACCTGTTCTGATGTTTTCTTGGAGTTACTTTCCACTTTCTCTAGACTTATAATTCCTGAGAAAGTTATTGCATAACATCTTGCAAACAGCACTTATGATTTGTTTACAATATCCAGGAATTGACATATTAAAAAGTCTCATTTATTAAATGCAAGACCTGTTTGACATTGAAACATTATCACATCCATGTCACTAAATGAAATCTTTGCTGCATTACATTATGTATAAAGAGAAAAGACCCGTTTTCACTTTTTTTTCTTATCTTTTATTCTTACGAGTTTCTTTTTAAACTAACTTTTCTACAAACCACCATTGCTGAGATTCATTGTTCTGCTGCCATGTTTATCATGCAGTGCAACCCATGGACATATAGGAAGGGGTTATTGTGCATATACAGGAGTCCTTGCTTTGCAATATGCAGTCCTGCATAATTGGGCCATGAATCAGGTAGTGGCCTTAACTTGTAAAAGTCAGTAGTACTGTAGTGATTCCCATTCTCTGGGATAAGGCTCAAGGTTTGCTGTAGTGTTGGTACCTGGGGCATCCTATTTTTCTATGCATTTGCTGGATAGTTGAGGTCTATATATGACTCTGGTGAGTGGGAAGCCCAGGATGGAATTTTGTTCCATTTTGTAAATGCTTTTCTTTGGTTTCTTCACAAACTAACAGTCTGAATCACGTAAAGAAACCATCGAAATTACCCAAGATCAAAAGAGAGAAAGAGAAAAAAAACATTTGAATGAGCTAGCATACCACCTTGAGTCAGATGTGAAAATGGCACTTTTTTTTATTTTATTTTGTGGATGATTAGCAAGATCCATAAAATTGTTTATGAAAAAAAGTTTAGAAAAATTCCAGGGAAATCAAAAACTTTCATAGAAACTCCACCATGCAACATCTTTTGGGAGAATACCAGTTATGGTAACATTCCAGACATTTAACTACTGTAGAGGAAAGATGTTGAAATGAGATCTCAATCATATTCTAGATGGGAAAAAACACAGTTATCTGCTCCGAAATCAAAAGATCTATAGCAGCAACCATAAGATGTATCCTTACTCCATAGGTATGATATCATTCTGGTTTCAACCAGAAATATCATCATTATTATATGTGAAATCTATCTCCAACTTCTATTAAAGCAGGATATTTAAACTATGCTGTAAGATTCTAAATCCTTTGAGATGTTTAAATGCTGAAAATATGGTTATGCTCATTGTGGGTGTACCTCTCTGTCTGATGTGACAATAAAACATGTGAAACTTGATTGTACTAACAAATGCAAAAAATTGAGAGAGCAGCCCTATTCCTGAGCATGTGAAAGAAGGATGAAAAGTGATTCAGAAAATCCAGACAAAGCTAAAATTGCTTATAAGAGACAAAAAAGAAGCTTACCATAGTATTATCTAGTGGAAAGCCTTCTTATGCTGTGTAAGTAGTAGTACAAAAAAATACTATTTTTCTTCGATTTCCTCAGGAACTATAACACATATCTCAATCTTGAAACTATTGAAACTACCCAAGATAATAAAAATCTAAAGGATACCATCTTGATCAAATGTGAAAATGTCGCCCTTCTTTCTGTAGGAGGAATGGCAAGATTCACTGAATTGTTTACATTTTTTTAATTTTTTTTTTATTTAGAAAACATAAGATTACAGATTATAACATCCCCGAATGTTATGATCTTTGTCATTTCACCATAACTAGTTTTAGTTAATTATTATGGTGTCACTTAAACAGTAATAACATTGATTCCACTACATAAAACTCATTAATCAGAATAGTAGAAAGGACACCTTGCAAAGAGAAGGCTCCAGACATCTCTACAGAAAAAATGGATACCTCTATATGAATCAAAAATACCCCATGCATCCTATAGATCAATTCGATGTTATCATGGATGTTTTTTTTTCCAGTGAAGGAAGACTTGGACAACAGCCATTCATTTTTCCTCAAGAAAAAAAAAAAAGTAAGGTTGGGAGGGAAAAAAAAAAAACCAACCCTTGCAAAATCAATAATGCTATTGTTGCCTACTTGTCTGCATTATGACTGTACTTATTCAGAGTTTAATGTTATGCAGTTGTGATATTGCACACTTGTGAACAGCACAGTCTCCTCTCTTTTCCTGTCCTGGATACTCCCTATGTGGAAAGACATGTTCATGAATCTTTCATCTCCATTGCATGTCCTGCTCTGTGACTAACTTCTGATATCAAAGTGAAAGATTGAATTGAATGGGTGATACAAATAAGACAAATTTATATTAAAATATAGGATGATTAAAATAGACAAAATTTACAATATCTAACAAAATTTTTACAATAAAGTTTATTAAAAATGTAAAATACACTTGTAACCAAGGCCATTGTCATACTGGTTAGCAGAAAAAAAAAAGACGAGGGTAGGCTATGCACTGTAACTGATATTTACTTGTCAGATATATGATTATTTGACCACATAAATTATTAGATTAGATAATCAGGTAAATTAAGTAATTAGATTATACACTATTTATACTTTAGATTCTGTATAATTTTTAGTTGTACATTGTTGTTCAATTGTTAAGATGAAAGTTGTTTTAAAGATTTTTTTTATTTCCATTTTCAAACACACTATATAAAGAGACTTTGTTTAAATATACTTCAATGTCATTTAATTTCACGATATAAATCCTTAGTCTTTTTTGATACAGATTTTATATCGCCTGGTTATTTATTGTGGCTGTATTAGGAAGAATTTGTGAAATTTCTGTTGGCTTTGGGAGCCAACAGGTTTTGCCTGCAGCACAGGTTATAATCCACATTATATATGGGAAAATTTTGATATTTTTCCTGTACATAGCAGTCAAGTTTCCATAAGATATCCATGATGGTATACAGTTCTTCAGTGGAGTATGACTAGATAGGAAGTGAGCATTGCTCTTATTGTTTTGGATTCTTATCAGGGGCAGCAAGTTATTGTAATAATTGCTCTCCCAGCAAGTGAAGCATACTGGAATGAGGAATTTACCCATGAGTAGTATAGGCATCTCAGGAATGCTATACTAACAATTTTTTTTAAGATAATAGATTTTATTGATGTATGCCAGAAATGTAATGGGAATTCCACTTTGCTGTTGATATTCAAACCGAAGTATCTCATCGATTTTTATTTTTTATATTAATCTACAACAACATGCTTGCCATTGTAATTTAATTCGTGCCTTTATTAATAGATGAAAATCTAGCTTATTTGTTAAGTTGAAGTGCATATATTTTGTTTTATCTAAATGTATTTCGAAGTCATTATTATGAAACTAGTTGTTTATTTTTGTCATATTCTGATTTATGTAGTCTTCTAATGCAGTGTTTCCCAAATGGTGGGTCATGACCCAGCACCGGGTCATGAAAGCTAAATGGCGGGTCACCTAAAAAACTCGAAAATCTAGGTGTTTCGTTTTTGGGTTTTCTTTTTTTCACAAAACTCTAAAATACATGTAAATAGCATTTAATTAGGACTAATGAATAATTTAATTAATAGAGATGAAAAATGGGATCCGTCCGTGTCGCTATTTCAGTCTCTTTGTTTGCGGTAAAGTAGCTCAACTAATGGCGAGGCTGCGCGATGGCAACCGCACCACCAGCTGAATCATTTGGTGGTCTGGCATTTGTTTTACTCGCCCACCATGTACTCACTCTGCTTGTTCAGTTTGAGTTAAGTATCAAGAGAGAGAGAGAGCGTAGTTTTTTGTATTTACTGATTACGTGTACCTTGCCCGGTGGTTCAGCTGAACAACTAATAATTGTTTCTAAATAATTTATTTCATTCTTTCTTCATCTTGCTTGCCATTACCCATTTAACGAAAAGGACAGTACACATACACTGATCATAACTGTTATATCAAAGAATGTCAATCATAGAATCTTCTGTTGTTCAGACTTTTGTTTGTACACGTGACAAATGAAATGTATGTTTATTTGATAAATGTTTCTCATTTTCATTATCAATGATATGCAGATAATGAGTTCAGTTGTAAGTCAGCAGTTAGAATTGAAGGGAATACAGGAAGATGGTTTAATGTTAAATCTTGTGTAAGACAAGATGTACATTATTCCTTCTGTTATTCATTATCTATATGGATCACATTATGAAGGAAAGTGGTATTAAACATGATATCAAAATTGGAGATGTTAATGTCTGCTCTTTGCTTTATGTAGACGATGTTATGCTTATCAATAAATCCACTACGAGCCTGCAAGTTTCCTTGACTAAATTGAATAACTGTTGTAATAGATATGGTATGAAGGTCAGCAATAAAAAGACAAAGACAATGAAAATAGGCCGAATCGTTGAAAATGTCAACTGCATTGTGAACGGAGAACCTGTGGAACAAGTAAAACATTTCACCTACTTAGGCATGATTTTTAGTGAAGATGGTAATTTAAATATAGAAATAGACAACAGAATCAGCAAAGCTGGTATGATGGGAAGTCAATATTGAATAAATTCATATGGAATAAGAGAGAAATTAGTCGGAACACTAAATTAGCTGTATACAAGTGTTCAAACCAGTTTTAACTTATGGATCTGAGAGCTGGGTCAGAAGTAAAACACTTCTCTAAAGACTAGAGACTGCAGATATGAGAGTCCTGAGAAAGATTACAGGTGTAAACAGATGGCATCAATGGCAATATCATATTAAAAATGAGGATATTAGGAAAGAACTTGACATTGTCAGCATCCAGGAATGTGTTAGCAGAGCTAATCTCAGGTGGTATGGTCATTTAAACAGAATGGGTGAGGAAAGATTGGCAAAACAAGTGTTCTCTGCTAGGTTGGCAGGAAAACGACCCAGAGGAAGACCAGAGGAAGTGCCTTAGATGACAGAAATATAAGATCTGATAATATTGGAGTCTTGACAAGTAACAGACTGATTTGGAGGAAAATTGTAGATAGGAAGTTAGTAATGATGTAAATTTTTCATGTAGTACTATGATATCCTGTACACCCCCTTAAGGGTACATGGCAGGAATTTGATGATGATGATATGCAGTTGATGCTATTGCAAAATGTTCTAATTCTTTCCAAAGTAATGGAAAGAGCTATCAACACTCAACTACTACTACACTATCTTGAAAATGGAGAGAGCACTACCAAATTTTGCAGCAAATGCTGATTTAAAAAAAAAAATAATAAAAACAATAAAACTTAGTAAAATAGATCAGTGTCAATGGTCTGTCTAGTGTCTAGCAAAGTCATCAGACCTCATACCTTTTGATATCTATCTTTTTGAGACCATCTGAAGTATGATTCTAGGAGAATCAAGAAATATTGCTATATGAATTGTGGGATAAAGGATGTAATGCTAAGATCACAAGTTGGTTATTGAGAATTACTCAGTTGCCTTGCATAACTTGCATCCAGAAATGTCAGTCTGGCCAGACTTAAAACTACCTGGTACATATGTTTGATAATTTTTATATTGTAAATGCTGAATAATGTAAATATAGTTGAAATAAACATTGCTTTGTAGCTGAAGCCATCAAAACTGAGTCTATCAACATAATGTTGATAAACCTTCTTACAATACAATTACTGGTAACTTTGGATATATATTGTAAGTTTTTGAATATATGGTACAACAGTACTGTGGGATCCAGATTAATGTTGGAGAATAGTAATTCTCATTTCTGCCTTGAGATAATAGCTTCCTGGAAATACTGTTGGAAAGAACCTGTTCTGTAGGATAATGCTTGTGATGAATAAAAATGAGTACTGTAATTAGTACAATGAGACTGGAATATTACACACTGTCTCATTGTGTAATTGAATATTGCTGTTTATGTTTTAACATTTTGAGGCAAGTGATGGAATTATATTAAGATACTTTTGCATATACATGTTTAATACATATATTTAAACTTGTTGCTGAAAATGTTATGAGCTTAACAACCAGTGAAGATCTTTTATCACAATAAATTCTGTAGTATCAATGTTCCTTATTTCTGCTTATGTCTTAGCTCTGATTTTTTATTTTTAGAGATGGCCAGCTCCAGGAAGGTGACCAGATACTTGCCATTGATGGCCAACCATTGGACAGTAATATCTCCCACCAACAAGCAATAAGTATCTTACAACAAGCAAGAGGTTTTGTAGAGTTGATAATTGCTAGAGGGGGCATTCCATCTCCTGATCAACCACTCAGAGGATCTTTGGAACGAACGCCTTCGGCAGTTAGTGACAGTTCTAAAGGATCCGATATGGTTGTAAGTTCTAATCTTTCTCTTCCTCTGCCATAAGGATTATATTCGTTTTTCACTAGAATCTTCATTTTCAGGCTGATGATTGGTTATTACAAATAAACTGCACAACTTATAGAATGACAACTTATGCTCTTGAAAAGTTTATAATATATCCATGAGAGTTGACATCACTTGTGTTGTTTACCAGGTATATATGTTGTTGCATCAGTACAGTAGCAGAAAAGCATACTGTGTTTTGACTCTGAAATGATTATTCAGAAATGGTTTGAAAAAAACATTTATTATAGAACTGCTCCTTACATTATTCATTTGTTCTTGGTGTTAAATGTTACTTATGATCATGGAGAAATGCTGCTTATGTTCAGTTACTAATTGCCTTGGACAGCCTTCAGTAACTAAATAGATAGTGCATAGCATATGTTGGATGTTTCTCAAAGTGCTAAAAGTTAGCTATGTGTATATGAATTCAGAACTAAGAATGCTATTACCAATTACATGGAAAATCTTATAAAACAACTGAAGATGAAATGTTACAAAGTTGTAACTGCTGCAAGAATTTACTCAATGATAAGTAACTGAGTCAACATTTGATATGAAGTAATGGCAGGGTTAAAGATGGTGAGAATTTCTTTGACTGTTTTATTCAGATAAAGCTCTCATTTTTTAGGAACAGTAACAGTTCATCAATACTCTTGTGATTCATGGACAGATTCTGTAAACTTTACCAATAGTTGGATGTTCAGGAAATCCAAATCATGTTTGTGCATTCTCTGTAAACAAGTGGATAGTCCCTTTTATTTATTATTTTTTTTTATTATTATTCTTTTCCTGAAAAGACAATACTACCAGGATTATTCTGCCTGCACATGCTCAAGATTACTGATGCAACTTCATGATCCTTGGAAACACTTTTTCTACAAGATGGAGTTTCTTTCTCCACTGTTGACTCACTGAAAGGGTTAATCAGGATATTATTCTTTTAAGAGGAAACCAGATTTGTTGTTGTTGACTTGTATGTTGCCCTTCTCCCATGTTATTTTGAGAAGTGATTATTTTCTCCACTGAAATCATTTCACAAAGAATGGCTGGACTTTGCTTGATGAACAAATGTTACACTCTGTGAGGAACTGTGTGAGGATTTTGTTTAGTATTGCCGCATCTGCAGAGTGACCAATTTTACTTATATGGAATACTTGTAAATAAAACTGTTTTATGATGGAATTTTCTCTTTTCTAAGTCTGCCACACTTTTTCACATGCAACTGAAATGTATCAATCTGTCATCTTAAGAAAATATGAAATTAGTACGTATTTTGTTTCTTTCCAATACTACCAATTAGAAAAGGGTTCCTGAATATTCTTTCCTTTTTTTTCCAATATTTCAAAACTAGAATTGTTTCTTATATTAATTATTTGTAGTATAGAATAATTATCTAAATATGTCAAATGAAATCAATAGAAATAAGCTGGAATAAATTGTTTTTTTTTTTATATTGCTTCTGCATTGCTTGATGCTAGAGCATGTGTAGGAAGTGAGTAGATCTAGGCATCATCGATATTTTTATTACTTGATTTATGAGAGAATTATTCTGTAATCTCATGATAATTCAGATATTTACTGGAGTACTTGGCTATTCAAAATAAATGCAGAAATAAAAATGCAATGACTTCAGTTTGCTTAATCAGCTAAGAATAAAGTGACAGTTAACAAAAGCTCATATCATGGTACTGTGTGATGTGAAACAAAAGCCATTACACCATTGTACTACATTATTGCATAAGGCCTTCAAAAGTTAAATTGTTTTGATATTTATGAGATAAACAATAACTGAGTGTAAAGGTTTGTGAAAACATTCAGCTTTTGATGCTATTACAGTATTGTGCATGTGTATTTTACTATATGGTGGCTGATGTATTAGATCACAGAACAAATTAATTGCAGTTGCTTTAGTTTACATTATTTTTTTTTATGTTTTAATGCATAATATCACACCTAGTAACCAACATTACTGGCCTGTTTGAATAGGGCAGTATCTCTGCCATCCAGCTAGATTTGAGTTATATAGATATTTGTGTGAATGTTTTTAGTTGATGTATGAATTTTATTGCATTGTGCAAGACATTGGAGATCTGAAGTGACCTGAGGAAAAAAAGTGCCAACTGTTGTCTCTTGAGCAGGTTTTTATAGACTTCCATGAGTGGAATTATTATTTAAAGAACATGCATGGAGTGCTGTTATATAATGGATGGATCATAGGACTAGCTGGGTGTCATGTGAATTATTATATATGAACTGAACTAGTTGCTATTTTTAATATACTTACTGGCAACTGCAGTTGTTTAAAGTGAGTGGTCATAATCATTATTGAGAATTATTGCCAAGAAAGGGAAGTCTATATTAGTCTCCTGTGCTGTCAGCATTGATTTGATTCCTTTTGCTAGGTGATCAACTCAGGTCTTTGGGAAACACATTTCTGTTAGACTTTCTGTGCAAATCACTATGGAACAGAGTAAATATAGATATTTACTCCAAATATGGAGTAAATATCTATATTTGGCATTTATATGACAGCATTTTGCTAGCCTTAAGCTGGAATCATATAAGCTTGTGAAAGACTCGCTCAGCAGAAGAGAAAATGATCTGGGACAGTCGTGTATGAAGCTAGAGGTAAGAGTCATTCTCCCTATGTTGATTTTCTCTAATTAGTGCTGCCATGATTAAGCGGTTATGTCAAAAGTTGTTTCAATCACACCATCGGCTCTATTGCAATTTTCTGTTTTTTGTGGAACTAGCTGCTTCCAAGAACAATCTTTACAATTTGAAGTAAGTTTTATCCAAAGCTAATTTACTTTCAGATTGATTCTGTTGTCTATTTTTTCTTTCTTCCTGATCAGTCCATGGGGACAGTATCCCCTGTCCCCATAGCATATAGTATTCTGGAGAGATCCTGGTGGTCTTTAGTTTACATCAAGAGTGTAGAAACGTTAATTCTAAACACAGTGGCATGCAATAATAAAAGAAATATTGTCAAATGATCAACATATATTCCATTAAATAACAACCCTATGTTTGCAATAAAAAATAAATCTTTAGTCTTAGAACTTAAAACTTTGGCAGACCAAACTGATACGTCCATCAAAAAAGGGCTAATTGTCATTTAGGTTGATAATGCAAGGGGAAAAATTGGAAAATTAGCAAGCCTTTGGAAACCACATACCCAGTCATGCCATAACCAGATAATTTGCATACTGCATATGACTATAAAAAAAAAACTGCAAGGAGGCATTCTGTCAGTGTACCCTGAACAGCAGGTAATAACTTTCACTTGAACATTTGTGAAAACAGTAGTGATTTGGCAGATGCTGATGAAGATAGTTTTAAATTACCTTGCCTAGAGAGGGAGGGAGAAAAGTTACAGCAATGAGTAATTTTGGCAAAAAGCAAGAAATGAACGACAGGAATTTTTGTTGTCTTATGCTAATTCCTTTCCATATAGGTAAGCTACAGCAGCATTTATTGCTGTGAATATCAGTAAATGTTCAATAACAAGGAGAGCAGTATGTTGGGATAAACAAGATGGTCACAGCTGTTGCATGGTTAGAAATACCACTTAAAATGTTGGCAGGAATGCAAATTTTGAACTGATTAAAATAGCAGAAGGTTGTGATCATAGCCCCAAGTGTGGAAACAGCCACACAAGATTTTGAATTCCCCCCCTTAGTGGTTCAAGGTGGTTACAAAATTGTCGTGATTTCAAGAACCTTTTGGCAGGAAGACCAGTGTGATGCATTTCTCTTGGTGATTATGCTATTCTACATGTCTGTCTACAACTTCTATCTCATTGTGTACAGCTTATGATGGTAGCAAGTTCTATTCCATCATCTGGATTGGGTTCTAATTCATTGCAAAATTTTATACTTCAATACCGTCTCCTCATGGTCTTAATTACTTTGACATAATCAATAACCAAGTGGAATATAGTATTTATGTTTTTAAACTTCATGTACTCTCATACTTTTGTGTTATATTGAATGAAAGAAAACAATAGGAATTACACTTGCTCTTTCTGTTAAAGAGTGTCATTCCTAGAAGGACATCAAATATTCTGTAAAGGTTTTATGAAACAACCTGTAAAATAATTATTGAAAGAGTCTGTCTACTGTCACACACTATAGAAGCAATTTCAAAGGCCCAATGTAGGCTAATTATCACTAGTTTGTGTTTTTGTACTTATATTGTTTTTACAGTGCTACTTGTTTTAAAGTAACTTTAGCCTATTGAATTTGTATGGAAGTTTAAATAAGTCTTATCAGGGTCCCATTTCTTTTTTTTCTTTTTTTTTCCCCTCCAACTTTTAAAATTTCTTATGGTGAATTAAAAATTTTTAAAATTTTTAGAAATTGCTTTCAGGATATTGCATCTGAAACAAGAAATTAATAATATGAAACAAACAAGCTAACAAAAAAGCGATAATATGAAATGTATCAGCACTAAGACTCATTTCTTTAAAATTTTAGATTTACATTTTGTATGCTGAAGACTCTTTATGCAGTAGCCAAGGATGCGGGAGGGGGGGGGTATTGATATTTAAAAACGGATCCCTGATCCATTTTTGCCTTATGTTACAGATATGATTTTATTTGCCTAATTTAATAAAATCATAATTTCATATTTGATGTTTGTAGATGCCGTATGGATACTCCTGCACCTCACCGGGTTTTGGGGGATGAAGTCTTCTGCTAGAATAAGTGGTAGGGTCACAGATTCCCTTGCCACACAGATTTAGTAGGACAATCACAAACATCCATGCCCATGATGAGATTTGAACCCACAGCCTCTTGGAGAGCAGACACACTAACCACTCGGCCAACTAGGTTGGCATTTGTCACTGAACAACAGTTTGATTTTGACAGATTTTTAATGGAGATCCTAACTAGAATTTTACCAAATTTTGCCATTAAAACAGATCTAATGGCAAAATTGAGTGAAACTTGCTAAATTTTAATTTGGCATTTCAGGTGCTTTAAGTTTGCCATATTTGATTAAATTCTCTCTGTCCAGAGCAGTTATTACTCAGTATTGTTGTGAGAAACATTTTGGCAGGAAGTGGTTCTCTTTAAACTACAAGTTGAGCTCTCACAAATTAGTAAGGATCCCAAACTTGAGTAACTGAATTTTTTTATTGATATTCATACAGATAGAAGAATAACACACATCTAATAGTTATTATTATTGCATTTTGTGAGAGAAATGCATCTAAAAAATAGTTTTCAATGTTAACTTAGTTCATAATAAATTTAGTTTAATCCTTTATCCAAGTGTGAGCAAACAAAGTTTGCGCCTGAAAATATCTTCAGGACTGGGGTAAGGTAGTACAACACTGGGAAACTCATAGCAAAGGTGGACCAAGGTAGCATTACTGCTATCTCAGTATCTCCCATAATGCAAAACACATCTCCTTGCGGATATGTATAATGTTATGCATTAAGGGAAGGGCCACTACCCAGACCAGTTTAGACCTTTATTGAGGTCTCTTCAGTGGGAGCCAGGTCCAGAAGTGGAGATACCAGGGAAGCAATGGCGAGGTCATCTTTACCTATAGGAGTTAGTCTAGTCTGGGTAGTGGCCCTTCCTTTCATTCATAACATTATACATATCCGCAAGGAGATGTGTTTTGCATTATGGGAGATACTGAGATAGCAGTGATGTTAGCTTGGTCCACCTTTGCTACGAGTTGCCCGGTGTTGTACTACTTTACCCCAGTCCTGAAGATATTTTCAGGCGCAAACTTTGTTTGCTCACACTTGGATAAAGGATTAAACTAAATTTATTATAGTCTAACCAAGTGAAAAATAAGCATTCAACATCTTTCTCTAAATCCAGAGTAATTTAATAAAAGGTGGCACACCTTTTGGCAACTCCTATAGGTAAAGATGACCTCGCCGTTGCTTCCCTGGTATCTCCACTTCTGGACCTGGCTCCCACTGAAGAGACCTCAATAAAGGTCGAAACTAGTCTGGGTAGTGGCCCTTCCCTTAATGCATAACATTATACATATCCGCAAGGAGATGTGTTTTGCATTATGGGAGATACTGAGATAGCAGTGATGTTGACTTGGTCCACCTTTGCTACGAGATGCCCGGTGTTGTACTACCTTACCCCAGTCCTGAAGATATTTTCAGGTGCAAACTTTGTTTGCTCACACTTGGATAAAGGATTAAACTAAATTTATTATAGTCTAACCAAGTGAAAAATAAGCATTCAACAACTTAGTTCATAATTAGAAAATAAGAAAAAATGCTTGTATCAAGTACTCCCATCACATAATGATGTCATTTGTTACATTTCAAATCCAGTTTGGGACATAAGGAAATCTTTATACGGAATTTTTAACTAGGGGTGAGTTAGTCACACATGGAAGTGATAATTTTTCCTTCCTGGAAACTCAGGTTTTCCTTCATGCAAAACAGTGAATTTAGGCATAGCAGATCAGAGATAGAATTATCTACTCATTTCTTCTAGGAAAACAGTATACAGTCTATGGTCTAATTTAATTTGTGCATAATAAAGGTAACCGAAGTCATTTAGCAATATTTTATTTAATTTTTACCTATAATTTTATTAATGTAATTATTAATATAATTGATCTCAAAAGAAATTATAAATTCTATAGCACATTGAATGCAGATTAGAGATTGGAAGAGAAGAGTAGCTTATTGCTTTTCTCTTGAATAACTTTTGATTTATAAGCCTTGAGAAATATTCAAGAATAAGGCCTGATCCAAGGGCATGATGATTAGATAATATTTGATAATTTTTAATCATTTTGGCTATATTCTATACTGATTGTGATTGTTTTCTGCTGATATTGTGAATTATGTGGAATATTGTTTGTTACTCAAGTTGTGAAGAAACTGCAGTTATAAAAAGAATGAGCAGGCATTCCATAAGAAAGCGGGAATCATTAATTGGCTAATTTTTTCTCCTTATCTCTTTCATCCTGAGGAGAATAATTCCTGAAGCAAAAGAGAAAGTAAATCCTCTTTTGGCTGAGGTACCTGGCGATTATGATGGAAAGGCTTGAGGATTAATGTTAAAGAAATTTTTTTTTGGGGGGGTGAGGGAGACACTGAATGAGCATTATAGTTGTAGCTGTCTGGTGGAATAAAATACATCAGAAGAATCTTGAATGATTACCAGAAATATTTCTAGTCTTAATGATATTTCACCATTTATTTAAACAATGCACTCCTAAACTGACACGTTCTTTATTATCTGCAATATTATACTCCACATATTTCAGCCATTCCAAAGAAACGGAACACAACTTGGCAAGTATATTTTTTCCATGGTGAAGTAGGATTTTGCATAATTTGTCCAGCCTTGATCACAACTTTAGTCAACTTTAAATATAATATTATTTTATTTTAAAATAATAGTTTCACACATGTAAAGGAAACTAGATTGAAATATAATTATTTTCTGCATATATTCTGCTGAGTCCCTCAAATGATATACTGTCATCACTGAAACACTGTTGATGGGGTTTGGCAGTTTATCATAATAATGATTATGATCTATTAATGCATGCATCAGAGCAGAACTTTGAAGTTTGCATTAATAGGAAGTTTATCAGCTATTTAGTTGCTTTTGGTAGAGGAGGGTCCATTCCTATGGGCCCCCCTCATCTGAATGATATGAATACATGACTTCCACGACTCTCAAGCAAATCACTCTCCAGTACACTTGAACCAACTTAACTCCTATTAAAACTGAAAAAAAGCATATTTATTTTTAGATTAAGTTACCCCTTTATTCAACTAGGCCAAAAAAAATATTAATTGATTTATTACATCAAAGAAGGATTATTAATTTTACACACGTGTGCATATTTTGAAGGTAAGGATGGCACAGTACTTTGTACAGGATTTGATGTATGTAATTTGTAGGTGTTGAAGAATCAACAACTGAGTATAGAAATACTTATCAGAGAAAGGGTGGAAAAAAACTTGCCCTGAATAAAACCAATAATGAAAAAAATGTGAATTCAAAAGAGTTGAAAATAAAGAACAGGAATAAAAAAAACTTGTTATATACACAGGAAGCCAGCAACTTAATGGTGTACTGGCTGTTTTATTTAAAAAAATTATCAGATGCAGGGCAAAAAAAAACCTGAGTTGCCATGTGGTTTAACGAGATGTGATGTATTAAGAGTAGTTAAGTTGGTTCAACAGTATGATTGATTGGCTTAATCAATCATACTTTGACTGATTAAGCCAATCATGGGAGTAATGTATTGCATTTATTTTATGTTATCTGGTCTGCACACAAACAGCCACAAGACCTATATCACATTAGTGCCGTGAGTGGGCAAGAATAGAAGAAAGGAGGAGTCTGTTCACACTTTGCTTGAACAGCTGAGGGTTGTAATCTTTGGGGAAGGCATTTACTACGAGGGTGAGAGTAGATAGGGTCATTTTGTATTTATAGCAATTTGGGTGGTTTTTATTGTTAAAGATTCAGATCAGTGTAATTTGGTTTCATTCTCTTGGAAATATATGGTGGTGATGTTGATTTTAGGGATGTGTTTTGATTGCATTGCATGTAAGGATATCTCAGTGGTGGAATATTTGTTGTTGCCAGTTTTTTTTTTTTTTTTTATATAACTTAACAGTGGAAAATAAGTAATCTGGTATGGGAATATTGCAGTCTTGATAATGTTTAATTAGGCATAACTTTATGGAACAAAGGGTAGATCTTTCTTTCCTTTTTCTGTCATTCCTGGTGTTCATATTCATGAATTGCAATAGTACTCTGAGCCCTCAACAACCTTCATATTTTACAAATCGCATTCAGTTTACTTCCTGCACAATCTGTACATTGACTCATTTGCAGTTGTGGTCCTAGATCTGAATTTGCCCATGTCATACTGTGATTGTGAACTTGCAGTCTTTGCTCTTACACGCCTTTCTTCTTCTTTTTATTTTTTTGTTTCTTCCAGTAACAAAAAATTCATTCCGTACTTGGCCTCTTTCCAATCATTTGCTATCTGCCAAAACAATTAACTACTTTACTTTCTCTTCTTTGCATTTGAATAATGTCACCAACATCCGTAATTTTCACACTTCTTCTCTTTGACAATATTAATGACAAGCTGTCAATATTAGTTATATTAATTGATAAATCAGTAGTGAAAGTGTGCCCTATGGTTGGAAATGCCATGATATAAGACATTTTCAGCTGAAGATAAATAGGCTGGTTTCATGTGGAAGTGATTTCCCTCATCTCCATTCCTGCAAGTCTATTTTTGCCAGAACTGAAATAGTTCATAGAATATAGTTGTAAAAGATTGCAGATTGTGTAGATTCATTGCCATATCCTCTCATAACATTGTTTATACAAAGAGACGTTACTTAGCTGTGAATCGATTTGACCCATTAGGATTAGGCCTAATAGCATAATGGAAAAGATGAAATATTTGAACTGAAAAAATAGTAATGAAATGGGTGTGGCTACTTTGAGAAAATGATAATACAGTATCAAAGAAGATGCAGAGAATGAAAAAAAAAAGTGGGAGCTGTCTAACATGTGACCAGCTGCTACTACTTTTATTTTTGTATACTTTTCATATAATACACAATTAAAATTCTTTTTATATAAATTTTTGGTTTAGGATTTTATGTTCATTTTTATTTTTATATGGCTGTGCTTTTATTCAGATATATAAATTTATCCGAAAGCCATTATTCAGCATAGTATTCTGTATATGCACGTGATGCTTCTACTTTAGAAGAAAGTATGGTTTATATTAGCACTCATAAAATTGTCTGGATGTTGTGCATCCTCACATCCCATTGATACACTACTTGTGTGTGGGAAGGGGAGGGGAGAGAGATTAGCATTTTGGAGAATAAAATAAAGAAAAACTTTAGTTGAGCTAAGTAAACTGTTGATATGATTTATCTGTTCATATTCAATGACAAGCCTCCATAGCGCAGTTAGTATAAACAAAGCCCTTTGGTTGGGAAGATCTGGGTTCAATTCCCATCAGTGACGTGAGGAACCTTTATCTGGTCTCTTTCGATGAAAGGTGAGTTAACAGATCTCATACAGAGGTAGGGGTTTTTCGTCCCCCAGAACAGGCAAACCGGCCTCGTGAACACACAGTTCTGCAGACATAGGACACCTCCAGGAATAAGGAGTAACCAACCTATCCCGTAGGATTTCGGTTTCGAATGCTTACACAGTAAAATCTGTAGGTCTACGCGTGAGCATAAATTATATGATGTGATGATCCGGTGAAAAATTCATTTATTATAACGAGTAAAATAAAATTGCCCATTTGATGAATTTTGTGTGAGCATATAATTTTTTTTGCAGAATTTTCAGCAGAATAAATATTTCAAGTCAAGATTAAATATACAAAGTCAGAATAATCTAAACATTTCTATGCATTTGTAGTTTTGTAAATAATTAATTTGTATTGTTCATATAGTATACATTCCAGAACTGGAAACTTTTTTTTAGTCATTTTGATGACAAACTGTCTTGCATTTTTGAAATTAGCTATTGCTTTGACAATAAACTGCACTTTGGTGGTAATATCTGATCGTTAATATTTATGAATTTTTGTTATGTTATTATTTTGACCATGGCAGATAGCTAACTGTTACTAAATGTATTAAAGATGTGCCCTCAGTTTAATAAATTATTAATTTCATAACAGACATAATGTATTTGCAGGTAAAGTATAATAAGCTTTATAATACAATGAATATTTTATATAACCATTATACAGTAGATGAGCAACATAAGAAAAGGAGGTATCTGATATATCAGACAACTCCTTTTCATATGTTGTTCATTTTTCCTACTTTTGTAAAAAGGAACACACTAGTTGTTTGCAGTTACCTTTAGTTTGGTAAAAACTGGCAACAAAATTCTGTAGATACATAAAACACTCAGGTTTCAACATGTCAGGTTAGTATTTGTGTGCTTAAATTTTATTAAGTTTTTTTTTTCTTTTGCAACTTATGAAGTTGTAATTAGTTGGCAGGAAAAATGAATCATGAAGTAAACTTAATGTTTTTATTTGCGATAAGAGATATACAGCAATATTTCCTAGCTTTCACTAATAATATAACATAAATAATCTTTGCAGTATAAATTTAATTTATAAAGATGCACTTACTCTCTATGTTCTTCCTAAATATCTGTCAATCAGTGGTTATCTACACGCTAGCTTTATTGGCTGTTGGTTCAAATCCACCTATGGGCATAGATGTTTTGTGAATGTCTTTGGATGGGATACAAATTTCATTGCCTGTTGAGACCACTACTCTTCTTATTTGGAGGCTTGAAGTAATTTGAAAAAAAAAAAAAAAAAAAAAAAAAAAAGTTAGGCATCTAGAATAAGGTATCTGGATTTATGGCTCTTAGCATACCCAAAATGTTAATTTCACATACTTATTTATCCTCCTCATGGTGCATAAAGCTGAGATCTGTTTCTTCTAGAATGCTAATGCCACTATATTATAGACTAACAGTTCACACTCACTTTCTTGGGTGGGATTCACTTAGGAAATGAAATTATCCTACTTTACTGAAACTTCTTCCATAGATATATTAGTCTGTATAGATACTAGTCATGCTTAGTACTTCGTGTGTGTGCACGCGCGCGCTTTTATACTTAGTAAGCAATAAACTTGAAAATAGTTATACTGGAATTCAATTTCACATGTAATCATACTGTTTGGTTATTGTTTGTGTGATTTTTCTATAACATATTTTCTGGTTGAGACAGTAATGTAAACAAAGCATACAATGGTCACGTGATTATGTTATGCAGATTGTAAGTTCCTTCAACTTGCATCCACCATGATGTTGATTTTTCTATCCTTGCAGACAACTTTGCATGCTTCCCATTGACTAATTCATTGAATTAGTCAAAGTTTTCTACAAAGACTCCAAGATTTGGTTCTTGTTGTCAAACTCTTGTTTTTCTACAGTAGTACTATCTATCTACTATCAGATCTTCAATTCACCTGTAAATGGTGAACTTCAATTATTTCATCATCATCAAATTCCTGATATGCCATCAAGGGATGTACAGGATATAATATTACTAACTTCCCATCTACAATTTTCCTCCAAATCAATCTGTCACTTATCAAGACTCCAACATTGTCCAATCTTATATTTCTCTCTTCTAAGGCACTTTTTACCATATCAATTCACCTGTATCTTGGTCTTCCTGTGGGTCTTTTTCCTGCCAACTTGGCAGAGAACACTTGTTTTGCTATTGGAAGTTTATTTTTCAGTTGGTTAGACTGCAATAAATTTAGTTTAATCCTTTATCCAAATATAAGCAAACAAAGTTTGCACCTGAAAATATCTTCAGGACTGAGGTAAGGTAGTGCAACACCAGTGATGAGAGCTTGGTCCAACTTTGCTTAGAGTTGCCTGGTGTTGCACTACCTTACCTCAATCGTGAAGATATTTTCAGGTGGAAACTTTGTTTGCTTACACTTGGATAAAGGATTAAACTAAATTTATTACTTGTTTTGCTAATTTTCCTTTCCCATTCTGTTTTAGTGACCATACCACCTGAGATTAGTTCTGCTAACAAATTCCTGGATGCTAACAATGTCAAGTTCTTTCCTAATATTCTCGTTTTTAATATGATATTGTCATTGTTGCCATCTGCCCTAATAATTCTCAGGACTCTCATAATCTGTAGTCTCTAGTCTTTGGTCAAGTGTTTTACTTCTAACCCAGCTCTCAAATATAGACTAAATATTGCTTGATATAATGCTCCACTGACACCATACAACTGTAGCAATTTGAATAGCTTCTCTCTTGGCACCTTATGATATGTCTTTTCAGATCTACAAAACTTAAATACAGATATCTGTTATACTCCTGTGATTTCTCAATTATTTGTCGTAAAGTTCTTCAAGTTTCCCTTCCACAAACCTTCTCAACTGTTCCTCAAGTATACTTGAGTAAATCTTACCAGGAACACTCAGTAGGGAACTACTTCTGTAATTGTCACATTCAATTTTATTTCCCTTTTTATATATGGGTACTATGAGAGCTCTACTCCAATCATCTGGGATTTGTCCCTCTGTCCAGGGCTTCTAAGTTATGCAGTGCAGCCATTGTAAGACTTTTATACCTCCATACTTGAGCATTTCTGGTCGAATATCATCTACTCCAAGTGCCTTTCCACATTTCAGGCTTTTGTTTTTTTTTTCCACTTGAAGCATGGATACGTATTCCTGATTGTATGTTTGTTGAGTGTTTTTTACTGTGCTGTCACTACTTGTTTCATTTAGTAGGTTTTCGAAGTAATTGTTCTATACATGAAGGATATCTTTTTCACCTTTTTCATGTCACATTTATCATCTCTAATTCCTTTTACAACACTCTTTCCTCCATTTCTGAGCTTCTCTACTAACCTCCAGAATATCTTGCTGCCTTCTTGATCTTTATTTTCTATGTTCTTACCAAAGTCTTCCCATGACTTGTTTAGCTTTCTTACACTTGTCTCTGTATTCTCTAAGAGCACAATATGACTTATATGCCATGAACTTTTGATATGCTTTCTTCTTTAACTTCCTGTGTCCACCATGGAGTTCTGATTTTTCTGTCCTTGCAGGCAACCTCACCACATGCCTCTCTCTTGCTGAATCAATGAATGTTTTCTTTAGGGCTTTCTTTGGTTCCTTTCTTTTGTCCTTTTGATCAAATTTTCCCAAAACATGTTCTCAAACTCTTTCATTTTTTCTTGAATATTGTTTGTGTATTTAATAATGTTTGTCTACAGTTTGCATCTGAGAGCTGATCAACTTTTATTCATTTTCAAACTTTCTTACATGTTCTTCTTTTCAATGTGAAATTCAATTTTATCCTGATCAAGACTAAATGGTGATCACTTCCAATTTCAAATCCTCTGTATACTCTAGTGTCCTGCACCAGTGAGAAAACATCACTATCAACAATAACATAGTCAATGAGACTTTTTCTTATTCCTTTCCTCTTTTCTCCATGTGAATTTGTGCACATTTTAATGTTGGAACATTGTGTTAGTAATAATCAGTCCATGTCCTGAGCAGAAATCCAACATATATTTTCCATTATTATTAGCTTTGCTCTTTTCTCGAAAATTTCCCAATATATTTTTCTATGTTTGACGATTATTTCGTACTCCGCTATTTAAATCCCCAACAAGGACCAACCTTTCATTTTTTGTTGTCAGTTACTTTCTCTAAAGACTCAAAAAATTCCTCCACTTCTACCACCTTAGAACCTTCTGTGGGACCATAGGCACAAATCATTGTCCAGTTCCCCATTCTGATATTTGTTCACATCACTCTACATCAATTATTTTTAAAACTTTTATATATATTTTTTTCTATTTAGTACCCTGCTTAAAACTAAGTGATGATCACTTCTGTATTTAAACTCCCTGTACTCTCTTTATCCTGGACCAAAAGTGAAGATAACTATCAATGATAACATTCTCTGACTTTTTTTTTCTTGTCTCTTCTCTCCATGTGAATTTGTTCACATCTTTGTGTTGATGACTGGTCCATGTCCTAACAGAAATCTAGCAGGTAATTATTATTAGTTTTGTCCTTTTGATCAAATTTTCCCAAAACATGTCTGTATGCCTGAGATTCATTTCCTGCCATACTCTACATTTCCAACAAGGACCAGATTTTTTCTTTATCACATGTCTTCTGTAATGACTTCAATGATTTCTCCATTTCTTTCATTCCATAGACAAGTTTTGTGGGACCAGAGGCACATATACATTTCATTGTCCAGTTTCCCTTTTTGAAATTGCCTACCAATCTGGAAGTTTATTTTTGCTATTCCTTCATTTCCCTGATCAGTATTGCCCAATTCTGATATCTTATATTTATTATTTAGAAAAATCTCACATGTTCTTTATCTCTCAGTAATACCAATCTGTGGAGTTTCTTTAGTTCTTCTATCAGATTGACTTCTTTTCTGTTGATACTTTTTATGTTGATGGTGCCTACCTTGAATTTTATTGATATTTAATTTGTTCTATTAATTGGCTCTTCACTACTCACCATGGTTTCTTGATGAAATTGTTCCTTATTCAATTGAGTGCTGTCAAAACGCATGACATTTCATGTTATACCATCATGATTGTTTCTAGTTTAAGCCAGTTCAGAATACAATTTGGTTGCTAAGTCACAAATTGCCAGCCCATGTGGAACGGGAGGCACCATGAAAATGAGGATTAGAAATTAGATCAGAAGCCTTGGTCAGTACTTTGCATTCCTTAAAGGTTATGTGGAGGTCTCCTTCCAGTCAGCTTGCTTTGTTCCTAGTAATCCCCAGAGTTTTTACCGTGAAAGATTACAGTAAAAGGTAGCAAAGTTTTACCATCATTTACTCTCCAGTTATTCTCATTTAATTTGTTCCTAAAATAATGGAATTCTCCATTACTTTAGAAAGACCTTCAGGAACAGCTAACTTCTGTGCTAGCTGGAAACTTCTCATTTAATGAATGGTCATAAGTATTACCTATGTTACTGCTAATCAAGAGAACTTGCTCATGTCAATCACTTGTAAGCCTATATATGACTTCTGCATTAATTTATATTTGGTATCTGTTCTGGGTTTGACTCCCACTGATGAGACCTCAGTCAAGACTGAAATCAGTCTGGTAGCCCTTATTATAATGCATAACATAAATGTCTGAAGCATGTCTATTATAAACATTATAAAAATTTTAGAAACAGAATTGCAACAAATTGAGCATAGCTCAGTATTGTAATAGTAAAGCATTTCTGTTTGCCTGTTTAAATTAAAGGAGACTAATAACTTCCAATTAATTATTGGAACTTATTAGCAAAAGTAGCTAAACCAAAGGCTTCAGCAAATTTTGGCAAGAATATAGGATACAAAGTATCTGGAAAAATGTTCAACACACACATGGTTTGAAATGGACAAAAGAGGGTGAGAAAGAATGAGAGGTATTAAAGGTGATATAAAAGCAGAAGATAAGAAAATTTTCAGCGAGTGACAAATATATAAAATTCTGACTCCAAGTTGCTTTACTTTTTTTTATTTACTGAAGTTCAAAATTGAGGAAAGAGCTATGAATGGAAGGTATATGAAGTAATATTGGCTAGTGTATAATGATTAGGTATTAATATTAGTATGATTAAACATGTTGGTAATGTATGCTTAAAAAAATGAGAATTGAGTGAAATCTTAGTTCAGCACCAAATTAGTTAAGTATGGTTGGTTAGGGGGGGGAATCCTTTGAATATCTGGTTTCTTTCTCATAGAGATGAAACTGGTTGATTAGGTACAGATTTTGGGTAAATCATGGAAATGATGTTGCAATTGCATATGATCTTGGCTCTAAGTAGAAGACTTATAATAAACGAAATTCAACAAATAAGTTTAGCAAATTTTCTACAACATGGAACTAGCACTCTACATTATGGGTTATACAGTATTTTTATTTTGCCTTTGTGATAAGTGTAATCCTTAAGATATTAAGGATTACACTAAGGATATGATTAAAAAAAAATGTGAATTATCTTTTTGTACTCTGTCCTGAAAACTGATAGCTAAATACTTTTTTCTAGTTTCTTGCCAACAGTTTCTTTCAAATTGTGTATATGTCCAATCTCTAGTATTGTCAGGTCTTAATTTTTTTTTTTTTTCTTCTAAGGCATTCCATCAGCATTGGGTGTTCTAGATATTGGTCTTTGGATTTTTAGTCTTTTGCTAATCTTTTGTTCCTCTATTCTGTTTATGTAGCAAAGCTAAAATTAGCTGCTGCTTACCTCTTCTTGAATACTAATTATGTCTAACTTCTCAAATCTTAATTTTAATATGATTATTGAAATGAGCTGTTCTCTCCATTCTTTACAGCAGTTCTGTTTTTATCCTCTCTTCATAAGCTGGTGTTGATTTTTAACACTTTGTCTTCTAATAGGATGTTGTGGCTGATTCTGTCTTGTTCCAAATGATTAAATTTAACTGGATACTCAACATAGCACCCTTGCTTTTTCTGTTGTTAGAATTTATGAATAATTATATTAATGACAGGCATAATAAAGCATAAGTATATGAATTATACTAAATGTTATCAAATATTCATACATATCACAGAAATGTTAAATAGTAATGAGTCTATTCCATCTTTTTATATAGAACATTATCTCACTATGATGCATTTTCTGTTTATCATTAATAAGATTTAAAATATTTTATGTGCTGCTGCTAAGCTAAACTTATTTAAACTTATTTGTATTATCTTTGCTTGGTTGGTTAATCATTAAGGATTTTTATTCTATGGTGTTATATAGAATTTTGTAAAGAAACTATGAACAACAAACTGTCATCTAATATTGTTAATGAAAAACATGAAGTGGCTATATGTCACTTCATGTTTATAAGTAGTTAAATGGTGCCTGTTAGCTGGAGTAGTACATCACCCTGCTTATTGTGTATTTGAATTGGAAACACATCCATTGATGCTTTCAGAATGTGGGTTCAAATCCCACTGTGATGTGGATATTTGAGAAAGTATTCAGGTAGTAGATGAATAAATTCATCACTTTGTGTGAGATTACAATCTTGATAATTGTGAGCCTTGAAGATGACTTAAAGTATTTTCAAACTTTTTTATTGGCTTGGAACAAATTATCTTATCTGCTTATGGTTCTAGCATTGTATAAGTTTACAATTTATAAGAGTTTGATTGTCATAAAAATTAACCATTGGTCCACTCATGAGGGTGTACGCATGAGGGTGACAAAAGGGATATAACAAAAAATCTAAGTTTAGCATTTTTAATGGATTAGTGAAAAGTGTTTCTAAATAATAGTTATATTGCAGTCATATTTTAATGGGTATTGCTCTTCCAAAATTGTGGTGGAATTTTTCTGTTTTTGCAGTGTAAATTTCTGGTATGTTGTAGTAAATATATAATTTAAATTTACCTTCAAGCAGTAAAATATATCATGCATTTGGAGTCTGAGAATAATGCAATGTTAAAAATATATTAATGTATTATACACCTTAGCATCTTATGGCCTTGTAAAACTAAATAGATGTGGAACATAGTTTTCTTTTGAAGACAGATTAATGCTTATAAACAACTAATTACACAATAACTACAGTAATTAACTTTCAGGAAATGAAAGTATGGATATTTTGTACTGAAAATAACAGTATATTGTTAGTGCATAGAAACAAGCAAATCAAAGAAATAGGAATACATTATAATACAATTGGCTTACGAATTAAAAACATTTGCCATGCACTAGCAATTAATATATTACTAAATAATATTTAAATATTTTTGGGGTTTACATAAAATGAGAATCTCCCAAAATTTTTGGGGAAAGAGAGATTTTCTGATTTTGGTTTGGCAGATTTAAATCTGCCCCCCCCCCCCCCCCAGTATTTAATAAAGAAGGATAAAATAATCAATTTGAATCAAGTAAAAACTAAAATTGACTAAGAAAAAACGAGATTTGCTGAAAGTAGTAGTAATACCATTAGTTGCTAGCAACTTTCTTTGAAAAGGTGTTCATATTTAAAACTGCTTCTATGGAGAAGATGAGTTTCATCCCATTAGATACTGTACTTAGTGTGTCAATACTATATTGTGCTAGACCAGACTTTTGAGGTTTCACGTAATATGTCAAAGTGTGTCATGTTACATTCATAAGGTATCTGGTAAATGACAGGCATAATATAGAGGTGACATTTTTAATTGGTAAACTGATTATTGTATTTATCCTGTACTCCAATTTCTTTGATTTGCTTGTTTCTACACACTGATGTATTGATGATGGTGATGTTATTTTCAGTATGAAATATCTGTACTTTCATTTCATTAAAGTTGATTACTTTTGCTATCATGTAATTTGTTGTTTATAGTTATGCCACAGGTACCTTTTAAATATTAGATTAATACTTATGTTAAGAAATTCGTATTTGAACTTAATAAATTGATAACTTCTAGAGCATACACATTTTACAGGTTTCATTTTTGCCTTTGTGAGAAGGGATTCCAAAATTGGACCACGTGTTAATTTTTTTTATTTATGCTTTATTAACTGATTATTGGTTAACTGATTTATTGGCACTTATTAAACTTGTTGGATGTGGCTTGATTGGTACCTAAGTACTTGCAGTAGCACATGAAGAAAATATTGCAATGTGTGGGCCTGCTATTGATTGTAGATCATGATTGTTAGAAGCATGAGCCTTAAAGCAGCAATTTGATCATTTTTTCCCCCTAAGTGTTTAATAAAGGATAAAATAATCATTTTAAATCAAGTAAAAACTAAAATTTACTAAGAAACGAGATTTGCTGACAGTTAGTAATACCATTTAGTTGCTAGCAGACAGAATTTGTTAGTCATCAGTAAATGCTACACTTTTCCACAAATTAACCCCTTGCTATTGAACCACTTTAATGAAATCACACACACACACACAAATAACCCTCGCTTTAAGTTTTATTTTCAGCATGTTGAAAGGCAAGCTTTATTACTCGAAGGTTTTAAACTGTGGAAAAAGGAAAAAGGAAAATCATTTTATCCATATAAATCGCAGTGTTTCAGTTTTAGTTGATCTTGTAACTCAAACTGTTAGCCATGCTGAATTTTGAAATCTAGAGAAATGCACTGCACTTTAATCAGCTGTAGTGTTTGTTTTGCATTCATAAGATTTTAAGTTTTTTTTTTTTTTTTTTCTCCCTTCCTTCTACTAGTTAAACACAGAGTGGGCACAAATAGAAGCCATTGATTTGATTAATGATGGGTCTGGCCTGGGTTTTGGTATAATAGGTGGCAGAAGTACAGGTGTTGTTGTGAAAACAATACTTCCTGGTGGCGTTGCAGATAGGGTAAGTAATATTAAAATTTGATCCTTTCAGTACACAGATACAATAAATTTAAATCTTCAGAGAATGGTCAAATTTGAATTTGATGCAATGAATATTTGCTCTTTTAATTTCTTTAAGGAAATCTTTTTACTGAGTTGTGTAAAAATCCTTAATTTTCAACCAAGCAAGTGAACAGGTGTTTCCCATTTCAAACCATAGATTTTCATTGTGGCACATAAACTAATCTTCCTAGCAATAAATTGCTCCATGTTGCACTCTTTACTGTGATATTAAAGAGATGTAATTTGCTTTTCATTATAGTATCTAAGAGGACTATCAATCTTATCGATCATTTCCATATTTTTTTATTCATGCAAAAATGAGCTAAAACATCAGTAATAATATAAAACAAAAATTATTTTAATATTTGTGATATAAATGGGAGATATAAAATTACAGTCAACTCTCACTGTAATAATTCCATCTGTAGAGAGGGACCAAAGGAATTGATTAATTTCCATTAAAATAAGTATAGGGCTTTGGCTGTGACTATTTTTATTGAGGGGTGTGATGCGATTAATTTGTAGTTTATTGGAAGTGAGTTCGCTATAATGACATTGCTGTATGACTGAAAAATTAGAGCCTGATAAGATCTCAAGTTTGGATATATTATTCTGAATTATTTTAGAGCCAGATAAACTCCCATTTTCCAGTGAAGCAAAGCTTTGTTTGGTCAAAAAGTAAATATTTTTATAATTGGATCATGCTTAGTAATACTTATTGAGCATTCATAAATATTACTAAAATGTTTCAATTATATCTGAAGTCTTTCTGATTTTTTTCAGACTGGTAAGTTTTCAGTTGCTATCACACATTTTTTTTTACTTAATTTTTGTTACTGGGTATTTTTCCAGTATGGATGAGTTTTTCAAATTCTACAGAAATGCCATTAACATTTTCATCAGTAAGAAAATGTATGACTTATGTAATTACATTGAATTACATTTATTGAATACATTATCTTGAAGATAATTGCTTTTATTAACATGGTTAGCTGAAGTAAATCATTCTACTTATGTTTTTATGTTGAGCTCACACACGAGAGGTTGGTTGATCAACCTGCAGCACATTAGTACCGTATATGGGAGTGGGTTGGGAAAGGAAGTACTTGTATGAAGAATTTGTCTAACAACTTGGTTTTTTGGCAGGCTGGTTTATGCAAATGTCTAAAATCTGAAACTGGTGTAATAACTCATGGGATACTTATCAGATCAGAGCTGTAGTTTTCAACTTAAAATTTAAAAGCCAGCATGGTTGGCTGAGTGGTTAGCGTATCTGCTCTCCAGCCAAAAGGCTGCAAGTTCAAATCCAGCCTTGGGCATATATGTTTGTCATTGTCTGAAAAAACTAGTCGTGATGGTGTGATGAGGATTGCAGTTGGAGAATTGGGTGGAGACAGAGTTGTAGTGAGGTGCCCTCCCTCGATGAGTCTTTGGACTCCCTGGAGGTGTCACGTAATAATAATTATGCACATATTAGCTACGCCTATGTTTTGAACTTAAAAATGGATGGATGTGTGTGTGTGTGTGTGGGAATGAAGATGTTCTGAGAGCTAAGATGCATATAAATGTGTTTTTCTCCCCCTCCCATTAGTAGTCCAACATGAGGTAATTTTATTTTTTCTATGTATATAATACATACAATTTTTGTAGTTGTATGTAACATTTTTATTATATTTTAAACATATAATCTTCATCTCTATTAATCTTGTTACTCTGCTACTGTTAATGTATAATTTTGTCTTTAATTTGGTATTCTGTTTGAAAATCAATCCTACTGGCAGCAATGAATTTTGGATAACATCAGAGCAATCCAGGCATATGCCAATAATTCAGTTAGCACTTGGGCAATTCTTCAGCATGTGAACAGGATGGCAATTTGAAAATGCAGAATCTGTATAAATGTCTTATTTTTTTCATGTCATATTAATAGCATCATTAATCCTGGATAGAATGTTTGTTCTCAACTGAGATTTACTTTAGACAGCTAATAAACTTATTTTATTGTTGATTTCTTTCTAGGCTTTTTTGTGTTCCATAAAATTAAGCTTGGTTCTTTTGCAAGCAGGATGTACTACACTTTTTCTGAGGTTCTAGAGTGCTTTGGGCGGGGGGGATGGGGGGCTTAGATTGGCCCTAATTTTTCGGGGATCCCCAACTAGAGCCTCGTCTGCTGTGCATAAGTACAGCCCTGTTTGCAAGTCAAATTATAGGTGTCTCCATAGGTCAGTCAGAACTTTTATCAGGTGTTTTAGACTAAAAGGTGAGTTAGCTGGTCTCAATATTTGAGGTAGAGGGTTTTTTCTCCCAGAAACTTGGGCTTTTCATCCCCTCAAAACAGGCAAACTGGCCCCATGAAACACAGATTTACAGACAGAACACTTCAGAGAATGATGGTAGCCTACAATGGCTCCTTGTTAGGAAGTAACTTTTGACCAATATCTCATCTTGGAATACCCAGGATACCAATACTGGATATTCCCATACACTAACAAATATGGCTGATTTTGAAATTTTCAAAACTTACATAATGCCTCCAATGAGTCCAAGGACTATCACAGAGGAGCACTCTAGACACATATCTACATAACTCACTCTTGATTATTACTACATTACTCGATTCTCCACCTATACACTATCTATACATTGTCATTGTACGTGATCTGTGCTACACACACGCACACCACCTAGTGTGCTTGTTAAAGTTTCCTATCAATAATGACTTAGATATTTAATATCATATCTCTAGAATTTCCACATTTCAGAACCATAATCATTTTGATCAGTTTACTAAAATATGAAGTACTTTGGACTAAATACTCTTAAGTGATCCTTTTTTTTTCCCCTCGTGTCCATTCTGAAATTTTAGTTCATTAGCTGTTAATTCTAAAAGTGAGCATTGCATCCTTTAATCAAGATCATTGTTGGAAAAAAGCTATAACATTAGTTATAACTTGGGAAGAGAGAGAGCTTTAATTGTTTAGACAAAATAATTTCATCAAAACTTGTTTTTCTTACTTTTCTGCACTGCTCAACAGTTTTAAATTTGGAAGATATTATTAAAAGCAAAGTAATTAGCAGAACATCAGAATATTTTTCAGTAAATCAAGATTGCTACTATAAATTTTTCTAATTCAAGCCTACTTAATTTCGAATCAGGAAGACGGTCTTTTCTGTATTTATAACCAAAAAAAAAAAAAAATCTCTTGAATATAAATTTTTCAGATGGACTGGTTGCATTGGTCATAATACATGAAAAATCAGTATTAATTGAAATTTAAATTACAAATTTAAATTTCATGAATTTTTACAATTTCTATATTTAGAATTTCTAGAATCATTATGGAATAAAGCTATAACAAATAAAATAAGTTATCTCTCTGCTTTCTTTTAATTATAGTATACAATATTTATATAAATCCTACTCACAAAGGGTAGTAGACTTCATTTTGAACTGTGAGTGGGTTAAGCATTGCATAATTCAGTAACTTTGCTCTGGAGAACAAAAAGCCACTTCAGGCTTCAATAAGCAGGGTGGTGGTCTCACACCAGACATTGAAATTCATCTGCCTCCTTAAGACATTTAGACTTTCGTGCCGCAGTGAGATGTGAGCCTTCATCCCATTAGTTAGTGGAGTGAATATGCTATCTACTTTGCCAAGCTTCTGGTGTTAATAGGTTATGTAGTTATTGTATTGTAGTTAACTTTCACAATAGGAGACTTGTCGAGATTTTATATTTTTTTATGGTAAAATATTTGAGTTTCCTGTAAGAACAGCAGTGATGCTGTGGAATATTGCCTTTTATGTTTTGATAATTTATTATAAGAAATAAATTTGCTACGGTATTGTTCACTGTACTGAAAATTCACTATATTAGTTCCTACATTAAGTCTTAGTATCCTGCATTTTGCAGTATATACGTTGTTAAAGAAAGATCAAGAGGAAACTGTTCTAAGAGAGAGAGAGAGATGCTTGTTATTTATGAATTTAAACCATTTACAAGTATTCTGAAAGGGGAATTGGTTTATAAACCTTCTGGGCAATATTTATTTTAAAACATTTGAAGTTAGTGTTGTGTAATTGATTTTCATGTCTGCGTGGTTAGCCTAGTGGCTGTGCGCTTCACAACCATATGCCTGGGAAAGGATTGTCCTAGGTTCAATTCCCGTTGACGACGTGAGGAGCTTAAGGATCTTTCTCAGCCATAGCCAAGTTAGCCCGTCTTGGGGGGTTGACAGCAGGGTTTTATCCCCCAGTTTATCTGGGGTGTTTCATCCCACAAGCAGGAGCAGGCAAACCAGACCCGTGAACACACACAGGCTACAGCCATAAGATATAGTACTTAATCCCTCATTAGGAGGGCTCAACCCAGTCCTAAGTGGCGGTCGAGAATGGGGGGAACTCCACACAAATAAATAAAATTGATTTTCACAAATATTTTTAGTTTTGCATTTTCTCCTCCCATCATTACTAGTTGCAGTACTATCTAATGGGTGTTAGAATTTTCGGTAAGTGTGGTTAGTTTCTCTTATTGTTTTCAAACCTGATAGTTGCTCTGAGGATACACTGAGTATCAACTTAAAATATTTGATTGGTTATTTCATGTTACTGTATGAAATTTTATTATTAATCTGTTTAAAATAATTTCAGTTATTTTAAACAGATTAATAACTGAAATTATTTTACACAGATTAATAATTGTTTAAAATAATTTCAGTTACATCACTCCTACAAGTTTCTCTTCATACTCGTTTGGTGCTACTTAATACCCTACATGTTTACTAAAGTGATTATTGTTCATATATGTAATTCAAGATTAACCAAAAAAATTTTTTTTCATATCAGAATATTTATTCTGATAGGGATAAACCAAAGAGTCAGACAGGGATGTCCCCATTCAGCAACTCTTTTTAATATTTATCTAAATGATGAAATAATAAAATGGAATAAAAATTTCCATCAAGGTATTAAACTTTCTCCTACTGTGAACTTACACTCTCCTTCTTTTGCTGATGACCAAATAATAATTACAAATTCTGAAGATAACTTATAGAGAGATAATTTAAATGAAATAGCCAAAGATTATGGAATGATAATATCAATCAAAAATGATGGCCTTTAAAGGACAACATCCAAGATAAGATTTTAGAACAGGTGAATTCATTTAACTAACTAGGATGTATGATTACATATGAAAAAGATATAAAGCTGAAAATTGCAAAATATTTAAAAATAACAGGTGTAATTAACTCTATATTTAAACTAACCTAGTTCAAAAACAAACCAGACTAAAAGTATACAATACATTACCTCTACCAATCCTATTATGGAAGTGAAATCTGGACAATAATCTGCTGTTTTGTTTTATAAAGCAATGGCTGTGAATTTCTAACTGTGATTGAAAAACATTTAAAGTAGTGCATTAGTTTGCATTGCTACATTACAAACAAAACGACAACGATTAATAACAGCTGAAATGAAGTTTATGAGAAAAACTGCAAAGTATACTCTATTCGATCACAAAAGAAATTATGAAAGAATAAAATCAGGAATCAGTAATAGAGAAAATTAAAAAAAATATAAACATAAATGGATGGAACATGTTGAAAGAATGAAAATGGAAAGATTACCAAAACAAGCCTTAAATTACAAACCACTAGGAAAAAGAAAACCAGTATGTCCTCTAAAGCAGTGCTTCCCAAACTTCTGGATGTCAGGGCCCCCTTTGCAAAAATTAAAATATTTCACGCCCCCCCCCTCGAAAAAAAATTAATAGAGATATATTATTATAATATTTATTGTATTTATATTCAATACAAAACATACACAGCGAATATTGCAAAAATCAAATGCATATATTACATTTTTTGCCTCTTACCGTTTGGTTCTGAAGATGATACGGTCTGTTCTGGTAAAATATGAAATACTCTCCTTTTTTTTTTTTTTTTTTTAGTCTGTTTCTGATTGTTCGCAGGATTTTTTTTTTGATTTTTTTATCAACCACTTATCCATCTCAGGGTTACATTTTTTAACGTAGAATAGATCAAATAATATCGCCACTTACCGATACTGGCACACCACAGACTGATAACATGAAATTAGTGAATATTACCTGAATAAGGGAATCCCTGGACCAGGAACATTTTTCACTTTTGTGACTTTTCTCCTTTTACGGTAATTAAGCCTAACGCAAAACAGACAGCAAAGGCAGTCTGTTTATTAAAACGTGCATATGATTGGTGCGGTATTAACAAAAGATCGCGCAACCGAAAGATAAAAGCATAGCTGACAATTGAGTTGAAATGCTAACTCTCTTCAACCGAATTCCATATGTGAAACTGCCATAACATTCATTATATATATATATTACTTAGTTTTAACACTTTTACAAATTTTAACACGTTCGGTTGAATTTTATTGCTGCCTTGGGAAATCGAACTCGCATACATCTAATTAATAATAATAGTTTTTAGTTAGATACTGTGTTTGCCCATGCAACATATGGTTTTGTTTCAGTCTATACAGCATAGTTTCTGTATGAGGGGACATGTGATTCATTAATTAGTGTGTTTTTATCCCATTTGTCTCTAATTGCACTATTTGTTGAGAAATATATTACACAGACTCCTCATACCTTATTCACTGGCATAATAAAAGTACTTATTTTTATTGCCTCTGCAGTATAGTGGCTCTTAGGGAGAGCGTGTTGTTTACTACTGCAAGTGAGTTACTATATCCCCACATGAACTTGTTTAAGCTTTTTTTTCATGTGTGAAGTATATGTGATACTTTTATTGGTAACAGAAAACTAGCTCGGATGACAGTGATAATATAAAACGAGTTTTGATATGTATATAAAGTCGATATCAACAGTCCCTGATTACGAACGCGTTATGAAAGGGACAGAAAGATTTGGAACTTCCCTGGAGAACATTCGAAGTAAATACAATTAACCACTGCTTTGATAAGCAATGGATAAGCAATATTTACTAATATTCGTTAGGCGCCGAAATACGCACTAAGCAAAGTTTGTGAACCAACACCAATGTGTGAATTTTTCCATTAAAATATAAAAAATAATAAAAAAGAAATAATAAAAGTTAAATACGTTTGTTATAAAATAAAAAAAAATCTACTTAGTCTTAAAACATTTAAAATTTGTTTTCATTATTTCACGGCCCCCCCTCAACCAAACCTACGGCCCCCAGTTTGGGAAGCGCTGCTCTAAAGTGATTCATTGATGATTTCTAAGGCAGGAACAGGCCACTCTGTCTAATTCCTTGAAAAGCATGATGAGAATATTTATTGCTGTTTTGTTTTAAAAGATAGTGGCTGTGAATTTGTGTAACTGTGATTGAAAAACATTTCAAGTAGTGCATTCGTTAGCATTGCTACATTTCTTGTATGTTGTCATTTTTTTATATCAGTTCCACAGATCAGAGATTGAAGAACCTCTAGCACATTAATAGCATATGGGGCTGGGAAAGAAGGAATCTGACAAGGAATCCTTACCTATAGCATGAAAATATTGAACTGTCATTATCATTAGACTGTTTACTATAGCAAATACCATTCTAACGAACTACTGAGAAGTCCTAATAACCAAAGCCCATAGACACATTACTATGCAAAAGGACCTTCACTGTAGAAGGCCGTTCACTACAAACAGTTTTTGTGGTTCCATAATTGCCATAGTGAGAATCTACTGTAGTTAATATTAAATATTCAAATTATCTAAGTAATTTGAATTTTTTTCTTTCAGGATGCATGTCATGTCACCTTCCCTTTTTCTCTTCTCCTACTTGTCTCTCACCAATGTCATAGCATAACTTTCTCTTTCTGCAGTAATAGTAATGTTTATTAGCTCTGTGGTATTCAGTTTGTAAGCACGTGGCAGCGTATGTGCACATGTATCACCGTCAGATCAGCAGTTAAATAGGAAATAGAGAAGCTAGGTAACAGTATCAAATTGAAAAAAATAACACACACACTCTCTCTATCTATCTGCAGCTATTCCAACAAAGTGTGTCTGGTCAGTTGGATCAGATCTCTCCGTTTTATTTTTCTATCTTCCCAAATTCTTCCTTTGTGTACACTATTTCATTTCAGGTTGCATTTGCAAAAGAATAAATGAGAAGACTTAAGACAAAAGAAAATTGTCTTTAACTATGTAAATTGAATCTTTTGCTTTATTTCTCCATGAAGAGGATGAAGTTTTCTGATAGCAGTAAGCATAATATTTGAATGTGATTTTGATGTCACTTAACATGACTTTCTCTAGAAGCATAGTTGCTTTTCATTGTATTTTTATCAGGATTCCACTGATCTGATATTGCCTTGTCTGATCTAATAGCATCTTTTCTCTCCAACACTTAAAATTAAAAGGCTGTGGGTTTGAATCCCACTGTTGCATGGATGTTTGTGAATGTCTTCAGATGGATGATTTTTATTGCATGATGTGAGACCACAACCCTACTTTACCTGGAAGCCTGAAGTAGTCTGGGAAAAAAAATACCATATTAAGTCCCTAAAGTAGTGTTTCAGATTATTTATTCTTTAATTTACACTAAAATATGTTGTACTTTCAGCCTCTCATGAGTGAGACTGACATACAAAAAAAAAACAGTTGATATTAAAAATATTGTACTATATAACTTCAGGGATGTTTCACTTTTTCTTTCTTTTTCCATTGTAGCATGACTAAGTATCAACACAGAGCAATAGACTATAAATAGTATTTCATTAACTTACATAGAAATGCCATTTTGGGATGTAGTTTGCATGTTTTTCTTTTTGAATTTAAAAAAAAAAAGGGGGGGGGGGAGAGAGCGAGGATTAAGTTTTTGAATGATGGCAAGTAAACTCACAAATATTAACTTCATGGATTTCTTTCTCATTTTCTTGCTTTGCAGCACATCTTATCATTTCTTGGAATTTGCTGTCGAGAGTATTTATTACTTTTTATTATAATTTTGTTTTTTATATGATAAAAAAACGCTTAAGGCTTTGAAAGCCTATAACACTTTGGTATATGTGAGTAGGTTTAAGGCTTCCATAACTTATGAAACCTTCTGGAGACCAAACATAGGGTTTCCATGCCACTCGTTCTTCTATTAAATGTGATGGTGATTCTGCACCAGTCAGTAAAAATCTGCCACCTAAATTATAATATCCCAGTGCAATCAAGTGCATGCATATACACACTTGAAATAAGTAAGGCAAATGTCATTTGTGATGGCTGCTTGAGTTCATATTTACCTGAAATTGACTGACAGACTTCTTCATTAGCTAATTAAACTGTTGGTACACTGAACTTTTTTTTATGTGCAAATGCTTCATTATGCAAGTCATCACAGTTTTTACCAGTCAGTTATTTCATAGCTGACCACAAAAATACTCTGTTTAATTTTGAATAAATAAATAAATAAAAAACTGGTAAAAACCAGCTTTGCTGAACTGTATTTCCATCGAAAATCTATATGCAGTTTCATTCTGACTAATATTGTAGAATCCGTTAAGAGGAATCTGAGGAATGTGTTCCCTTGTTTCATTACTAAATTCCACTAAACTGCAACAAATGTATTGTTGGTTGTTGGAAAGTTCACTCAAAAATCAGTCGCTGTTCACCATTGTGTTTTGATGGTTGTTGTTGGGATGACAACTTGTTTCCACTGAATTATTACTAAAATCTTTCAACACAGTTTAAGTTCAAGAAACATTTTACACAGTCCATCTATGACCATCAAATGAAATTGTAAGCAAACCTATTTCCATCCTCAAAATAGGGCTGCACCTATTCATAGCTGAGATACAATGCCTAATTTGTAGTAGTGCATAAGGATACTTAATCTTAGAATTTAAAACACCAATAGAACTGATGCTTAGGCCTCAACAATCTTGATGTGTGTTGAACTTTGACAGTCCAATTGGTTTATAGTAGTCAAATCCTCTACCTATGCCTTCATGTTGGCTAGCAGTCCTGGTAATATTGACTAAGCCAACAGGTGTTAAATCCTCAGACTGCTCTAAAAACTATCTTGGAGTGAACTATCATAGATGAGAATCAAGGTGTATCCATATCTTTCACAGGAAAGGCCAAAGTGCGGTAGATGTGTCATTGCTTATAGTAATACAGCCGCTTTGTTTTAAATGATTTCAAACCACATTTGGACTCAAGGCAAAGCCTTGGATTATTCCCCCTCCCTTCTTATAGCATGCTATGTCAATGTGCTCATAGTTGTCAGACATGTAGGAGAGTAACTTTTCTTCCTAAAATTGCTGCTTAAGTTACTCTGAGGATAACACTGTGAAACAGGTTGTCTGAAATAAGCATTAAATATTACTTGCATAGCCTCTAAAAAGCTTGTTCTTTTTCCATTCAAAATATTACTTGTCTTCCTCTCAACTCAACACTTTATAAGTCTCAGATCTGACCAACCTTGGAATGTTGTTCCCATATTTGATGAGGGATTTTAAAAAAACACGAGTGTTTTTTTAAAGCTGTGACAGATCTCTTTTTTTTTCTATTGAATATCGCACACACACTATTTGTGACTGCAGTTTGAAAAGCAGTGTGTAAGGAAACAATTGTCAGTTTTATATTCAGTCCATATAATGAATTGCTGAAATGACAGTTCATTTTCTTAAGAACTATCTGTAGTTGATTCCCTCCCACCCCCAAATTCATGTTATATTGGTTTGGACATAGTTCTTGTATATTGTCCAGCTTCATGCTTTGGCTGATTTCTCCTGTGGTCCTATATAAAATTATTCGGTTGGTTTCCTGTCATCATACTGGCTTTACTTTTTTTTCAGTAAAAATTGTTCCTTAATAACTAAAATTTTCTGTTAGTTCACTGACTGTAGTTCCTGTTTTTCTGCCTTTTTTCATAAAGGATTGAATTTGATTGATGTTTTGATGTGAGGTTTATTGTCACTTTAATGATGCACTCCATATTGTTTAATTTATATATTTATGTTTATGTTCACCTAGTACACTGGGCATTTTTAGACCCATGTCTGTTTTCACATAGCAATGCACTATCATACTGCAGATGGCACTATGCATCATGTGAGGATAAATGATGTGGAAAAACTTGACTAGTGTGCACAATCTTGATCTCAGCCCAATAAAACCCCTTTAGGACATACTGAAATATCTAATATATAGACAAGACTAGCATGTCCAACATTGGATGGACACACTGCTGTTAAATTGGTAATCACATTGAAAGAATGGTTCAAATTTCCCTAACTTACATTGCTATAGACAGGTTGGGTATACAGAGATGAGTATGACCTGGGCCAAAGGAGGGGGGTTTACACTGTGGTATATCTTTCTTGAAATGTAGTGCTGCCCGAGTGTTGATTTGCTGAAGTGTAATGCATTGCCAGTGTTTACTTCAACATAGTATTGAATCTTGATATTCACTAATGCTGAAATTAAAAAAAAAAAAAAAAAAAAATAAGTAAATCAATAAGTAAGCATTACATGATTAATGGATACAACTTGCACTCCATCAGTGAAGTTACTTTAATTTAATCCAACAAACTTAAAAAATAGTCCCCGAATTGCAAACTACTCAGCAACAACAAATACACAAAATACTCCTTCAGGAACAACTCTTTTGGTAAATGAACACAGAAATACTCACCAGAGAATTGCATTTCTCAAAAATTATTGCAACATGGAAATGAAGTTATAATTCATTATTTTGAGTAGCAATAAAAAGAGCACTGCAATGGCAGAAAAAGAGGACAGAATCAAAGTGTCTTAAGTGATCACACATTAACATAGTTATTATTTACAAAACGTGAACCAGATTTCGTTAGGGTAATTCTGCGCAAGTTGTAAATAAGAAACCATTGCTGTTTACTAGTTACTATAAAATTGTGCAATCTAGCGTTCAGATTGCAAACTAAGAACTAATTTCAATTATAAATTGAAATCAGTTCTTAGTTTGAAATCCGAACGCTAGATGGAACCACTTACTGCAAATAACGGTACTATACATACGTGGGAATGTTTGCTCTTTGAATTAAATGCATCATTTGAAATTAACCATTTTATTTTTTGTTTAATAAATAAATCAGTGATGCCTGTCCAAGAAACTTAATTTATTTAGTCTGAAAAATCTTTCAAAGTTTTTTTAACTTTCAGTTGTAAACCTAATATTACATATAAGGTTGACAGAACGGCTTTCTTCTCGCATTTCAAATAATGGAAATTTTTTTATACACTGTTGAAAATGAAAATCTTGAAAGGCTAATTAAAAATATCGAGTTAAACCTGCGTAATAAGTTGAGCGAAAAAAAAAAAAGATACACGTAATTTTTTCTCGATAATACATAACGGGAAAATCACGCCTGCTAGCAAGGGATATCAGATTTCGTTGTATCATAATGATCCTCCAGTATACATCTCCGATGGGCTTTCGGCTATTATGACAGGATTGTATATACTAGACAGACACTGCGCGCACTTATTTAATGGCTTTCGATCATCAACTTTATTCCAAATAGGTCTTTTATTTGGTCATACCTTAGATTTAATCTTGAAAAGGGCTAACTGCATCATCTACTCAAACATCTGTTTTGCCAATTTTTCATCTTCCATTAGGAAAGCAAAACGAAAAATTCTAATAATACTTCAGTTATCAGTGATTACTCGAAATTTGTCACAGCGATTTAATTTGGCTAAAGATTTGATAATTTACAGATTTATTTAAACGCATAATGTCATGCATCTCTGAAGAACTAATCTTAATATCCACTAACTGGGAGGAGGCGTTATTCCTTATGTAGTCAGGGGCGGTTCGTGCATAGGCACTGCGGAACTGCAGCACCCCCCAATTTTTCTCGATATATAAATATATTTATTAATTACATTAAATATATTATAAATATTATTTGCTTGTAATATTTAATTTCATCATCAACAATCCTATACAATTTTCTTATTTTGTATAAATAATAAAAATTCATCTTGTAGCACTTAGGAGGACGCTAGCAGCACTGTGTTTACCACAGTGTCATATTGCTACGCGCGCAAGCATATGCACGTCAGGGAGATGTGAGCTATTAGCGTAATACGGCACTGTCCCTCGCGCAGTTCCACTGTTGTTTATATGCAGTTTGCGCCAGTAGTAGTGTTCGTAGTGCTTATCGTGTTTACTCCGTCTCTTTAAATATTTGGACATTACAATTAAAGACAACATTTTTTATTTTAGAACATTATTGGGGTTATGATAATTGATTTTATTTTTAAGTAATTTTGAATTATATCAAACTTTATAATTTTATCGATAATAAACAATATATTTTCATGTTTAATTTTTAAAATTTTTACCATAATTGTCATATTTTATTCAAACACGTATACACTGTATGTATGTATATTTCGAAAGTTGCAGCACCCCCACGATTTCAACCACGAGTCGCCACTGTATGTAGTGTATAAGGACTGGGTCTTCTTACCCAGTGTCCAGTTCATGCCAGTATTTACATTCTGGATGTATTCCCAAATCGCCAAAATGGACTGTCAGTTTGCAACTAAGCCGACCAAACTTTTATTTTATTTTTTATTTTTTGGCCGAAACAACATTATACATTATGATGCTGTAGCGTAGTTGTATTTCGTTAATAATGTTAGACGACAAACGAAACCGTTAACTCCCCAACAGTTTGATTATAGTTCAGCATCAGATTCACAAGGTTACTTCGATGTTATTATATTTGACGTATGTTTATAAATGTACGCCCTTGGTACCCTTTGCGCATATCGTTTTCCAGTTCGTCCGTGCTTCCTGAAGTAGTTTCGGTATTTCGGCGCAGCATGTTGGAAATTGATTTGAATGTATATTAATAAATAAACTGCAGCAAGGTGTATAATCTCTGTTCACTATAATGCTTTCTTTATCTTGACAAAGGAATGTGTTTGTTGCAGTTCTGTTACGACATTAGAGGCATGTGCGTAATCTTTAAATACAACTTGTAGTTTGACTTGAAATACACGAGGTATATTCAGAAATATTATTACTTTTATTAGAATTAATGTCTTAAAGACAATTTTGCCTTGTTGATCGTGTTGTCCATCCACCCCCCCCTCCCCGTTCAGGGGATTGGTGGGGATTTGTCAATCCACAAAACTGGTTGGTGAGCACAAGTAAAAGACGATATCGTTCGTTCAACGTTTGCAGATCTCTCCTTGGCATTTTGCCAAGAATAGTCGATTCATGCTGAAGAGGAGAAAGAAATGAAGGATGTACGAAAAAAAAAAAAAAAAAAAAAAAAAAAAAAAAAAGCGCCAGAGTAAAGAAAACCATCGAAACTATGAATGATTTTGATGTAGACGTTATAAGAACTATTCACGAATTTTACGTGGTCGAGAAAAGAGTGCCAACTGTTCCGAGATTGATTCCTGTGCTTAAAGAAAAAATTAATTTTCCTTGGAAAATAGAAACTTTAAGGAAAATACTTCATGAAATCGGACTTTTGTTCTAAAAAGTCCCAGAATAAAAGGAAACTTATCATGGAGCGAAGTGACATTGTTTTATCTAGAACGCAGTATTTGAGAGCAATAAGACGTTTCAGGGAGGAGAAAAAACCGATTGTGTATCTAGATGAAACTTGGATTGATAGTAATTTAACTTATGGAAAATGTTGGTAGGCTAAAGAAAAATGTGGAGTGCTACAAACCGGAAATGCCTCGCGGCGCATCATAATTTTGTGTGCGGGTGGAGAAATGGGTTTTTTACCGAATTCAAACTTAGTCTAAATTCAAACTTACTATACAGTTGGTAGTCTAAAGAAAAACGTGCACTGCTACAAAGCGGCGCATAATAATTTTGTGTGCGGGTGGAGAAATGGGTTTTTTACCGAATTCAAACTTACCAAAGCCAATTCAACTACTGGAGATTACCATGGGCAAATGAATTCTACGATTTCCGAAAAGTGGGCAGAAGAAAAACTGATTCCAAACCTTCCTAAAAATGCTGTTGTTATAATTGATAACGTTTCATATCACTCTATTCGATTAAACAAATTTCTAAATTGGTCTAATAAGAAGCAAGTTCTTATGGATTGGCTCTCTGCAAATAACATTTCTCATTCCTCAGATATGCGAAAAATTGAATTGCTTAATTTGGTCAAAAGAAACTTGCCCACAACTAAACTATTTAAATTCGACACGACTCAAAGAGCATGGATTTCTAACTTTGATGCTACCACCATATCATTGCGATATTAATGCTATTGAGTATGTTTGGGCAGAAGTGAAAAGTTTCATTCGCCATCGCAACGTAACTAGGGATATTGACATGTCGAAACTTTAAGCTTTCAGAACAGGATTTGAAGGTATTACAGTTCAAAACTAGGGAAAATATTGCTCTGATATTACCTCATTGGAAAATATGTATTGAGACAGAGACGGAATTATCGAAGAATTTATGCGAACTTTTAGTGATCAGTTTAAGTGAAAGTGATGGCGATTCGTACACCGATTCAGATGACTCTGAAGATTAAAAGAATTTGATGATGGTATTTTTTTACATTTTTTTTTTTGCATGGATTTGTTAAAAGAGTCACAACAAGTCATAAATAATTAATCGGTTTAGGACATTAAAGTGTCTCAGTTCTCTCAACTGTAAGTTTAGAATATCTAAGTTCATTTGAAAAAATTTCAGTTTTTCTGTATAATTATTTTTATTTTATAGAAAACTTTCTTAAAAATAAACTTAGTTAAATTTTTGTTTTATGCTATACTTTTTAATTTTGTTAATACTCTACGTACGTACATTTTCCCAACTGTTATACAAGCAAAATAGTTACACTTTAAAAACTACAATGTTCGTAAAAGAAAAGCTAAATTTTCCGACCTCTAATAATAAACAAACTTATCCCAGAAGACAGATTGATTACCCTATTATCGGAATGGATTCTCCTTTTTCTGACATGCGCAGAAGTGTCGAGAGATCTCGAATCAGTTCGCCAACTGATTCGAGATCTTCACTATCTTTGTGGCTCTAGTTGCATCATCCGCCGCAGCAGGATTTTTCTCCCTAGTTTATCTGGGGTTTTTCATCCCTCAAGCAGGCAAACTGGTCCAGTGAACACGCGCAGCTACTATAGGACACACCGGAAGGCATTGGGCTGGCCACCTTATCCTCGGGACGGGTACGGCTTAGAAGTGGCTAAAGATAGCTCCGTAACAGACCACTAGGCTTAATCCCTGAAGGGAAGAATAAAAAATAAAATAAAATCCGCCGGATTTCTTAAGAAATGAAACATAATTCTATCCTCTTCCCTTTACCTATTAACTTTCAGTGGCGCAGCAAGGGGGAGGGGGGGGAGAGGCCTCTCCGGGCGGCACTTTGAACCTTTTTGAACTTTTGCAGTTAATTCTAAAATACAGTCTCGAGAACTCATTCCCAAATATTGTAATACTACTGCGAATTTTCCTCACAATCGCTTTAAGTGTTACCAGTTGTGAGAGGAGTTTTTCTAAATAAAATTGATTAAGAATTACCTACATTACTATGAAATAGACTTTGCCAATGTCATCGACGATTTTGCTAACAGAAAAATAACATTTTAGAATGTTGAAATCAAAGTTTTATTTCAAAAATAAACTGTTTTAATTTATTTCCCTATACGTTGTTTTGACTTTTTGTAGTGTTTTTGGTGTGTATTGAGAGGGGCGACAAACTTGGGGACCGCCCCCGGCGACAAAAGCTCTAGCTACGCCACTGTTAACTTTGATATTCTTTTTACGTATTTTTGCGCACTTTTCTATTCAGGCGGTTCTTAAGAATGCTTCATGTGGTTCTTATGCATCAACAATTGGGATTTCCATCGCATTTTTTTTTTCTAAAAGAGAAAAACCCTTTCTAGGCCTCTTTTAACCGGGTACGAGTTAACCCATCAGTAGCCTTCTAGTAGAAGAATACATTATACATTCTCTTCGCATCGTTTGCTGTTTCCGAGTTCAGTGCTGAACAGAACTTTTTTTTTTTTTACCAAAGCAACTAGTTTCCTTTTACTCCTGGTCATGCCGAATGTAGGTCCAAGTAAACACCGCGAAATTCCGTTAGAAATTTCTCGGTGTTCTAGTTACATCACAGAGGTGCGCCTATAAAATTTTTACTCATAAAATTCATATTGCATTGATAGTTCCAGAAAGCGATACTAGATGGCGCGATCATCAACTTAGTCTTTCTCTCTGATTCTCATCACGAATCGATGGTGAAGGATATCTGTCCGACTACCTCTTTATCGTCCTTCTTTGCCCAATTTATATCCAGCAATATTTTATCTTCTCATCACATATGCACCAGCGAATTTTATAGTTAAGGAAATTGACTCGATAATCATATTTTTGCTAGGACGAATTTTAAGAAAGTTTGTGCCCGGCAATAAAATTAAATATTTGATCTTGCTTGTGGAATGTATGCACTTGTGTCATCTTTTAGATATTAAGTTTGTTTTTTTTACTGCGCTTGTGTTATTTGGAATACAATTATTGATCAAATGCAGACAATGTGTCATGTTAGAAGAAAGATGTAGCACGCTTCGAAATTTCATTCCTGAAATGCTAGGCAACTTGAATATGTTTAAGGTGGTTGTTTAATTGATGAGTTGGCGGAACGTATCAGCTATTTTAATCTTAAGTCTAGGGTCACACAAGATGGCGCACACTGAAATGTGATCTATTTTTCCATATCATATACTGTTTTCCTTCATATCACTAGTTCCGACTGCAGCAAATAAGAATGACATGTGGTATTTTAAAAATTTCTTTATAATGGGTTCTCCTGAGGTTAGATATTGAACAAAGAATTATAGGGTTTATATCCGTTTACCGAGCTTTGATTCTGTTGCAATACCAGGAACCTGGGAACAGCAATGGTGATTTATTTTGCATAGTTATATATATATATATATATATATATATGATCTTTTATCTTTTTTTTTTTTTTGAATTTATTTTATATCGGATTATATTCGTAACTTATACTGTGACATCGTTATCACAACAGTTGAACCTAGGTATTTGTAAATTGACTTGCTTTGCGAAATTTGACAATTGGAATTATCCGAATGAAACCAAACTTCAAATCACTCCTAATTTTAATCGATATTAAATAGCAAATTTCATTTAGCTAGAGGTGAGGAATTGTCCCTTCAAACGTCTTGACAAAATTTTGTCAGGGACAACAATCCAGATGGTAGAAGCGGGGGTGGGGGGAAGTTTACAACCAGGTTTTCAAACTAAGACTAAAAGGTATTGTACCCCTAACGTATGCATATTGCGAAATATAAATCTTATTATTACGTAACATTTCCAAGTAGTCCAAAGACTCATCGGGGGAGGGCACCTGAAGCAGATATAGCTGATAACCATGTACGCAATCTTGAATGAAATTACATAATAATTGAATTCTGGATTATTGATATTTACAACGTTTTCGCCTGTGTAGCTCAGTGGATGTGGCGTTTGCACACCACCGCGCTAGGCCGCACGAAGGAAGTCTTGGTTTCGAGTCTAGTCGGCGACTAGAGGAAATTTTTCTAAGCCTTTTTTCGACCGGTTCCCGAGTTAGTCGATCTCTGGCACGGGCAAGCAGGTTTTTCCTCCCGGAAACTCGGGTTTTTCGTCCTGTAAACTCAAGAAAATCGACCGTAGAACCCACATTATTTCAGACATTAAATATATTGTGTTAGGATTAGAGACCACGAGATGGCGGCACATTTGAGCCGTCTCTCTTCATTGCGTACCGCTTAATTAGTGATAGCCTTGGGCCATCTGTCTCTGATTGGGTACCAGTGGAGATTGAACTGCCCACTCAGTCTCCAAAAGTTAGATAGGGCTAAATGGCCTCGCCTACTCCCGTATATACGGGAATAAAAAGGTTAGCTGATTTTTTTTTTTTTTTACAACGTTTTCGCGAAAAGTCACGATGTCAGTGACGACATAAATTCTCTCTTTTACTATTCAAAATTCCATATCGAATGTCTGGTGTTAGTGTCTTCAATAGCTATATTAAATTCCGAAGGGAAATGTTATGGAGAGGCCTATAAAATGTCGCCATACGTTTTTTCGCTTAAGTTTTTGTTGGGCCAAATTTTGCAAATAGTCCTTTGACACCAAACTTGAAACATATTACGTGTTTTACTTTTCTCCACAGCATTTTTTTTTTTTTTTATTTGTAGTAAGCAACAGGTTGCGGTTTAGCAGTTAACTTTTGTCCTGTCACAACGTCTAAATGTTATTAAAAAAAATAAGTTTTAAGTAACTTGCACCCGGAGGGGGCGGGAAGGACTTAATAAGAACGAAATTGGTGTGGATTATAATTTTAGTCTCTCCAACATTTTTTACGATACTCGAGAATTGAAGGAAGCAATTACAATCCCATAAACTAAAAAAGCAGGCGTTTCGAATAATTCACCTCAGAAACGTGAGTTACGAATCTCACAGACGGACTTATGATGAGAGGGGAAAATAGCATAATTGGTACATCGAATTCAGTTGAGATTAAGAGTTGCAAATATCATGACAACGTGAGGAGTAGTAGCATTACTTCAAGATTTTGAGGGATACGGCGATAAATAAAAATTGCTTGTATCAGTTCTTGTAGCGATCATAAAGAACAACCAGGATTGTGGTATAAATGGTAATATGAAACAAACTTACTGTCCGACCACAGATGCGAATCCATTCTGATAATAGGGTAATCAATGCGTTTCGCGGGATGAGTGTTTATTATTATACGTCGGAAAATTAGCTTTTCTTTTATGCAAATTCTAGTTTTAAAGTGGTAATTAATCTTGTACAACAGTTGGAAAATTGTACGTATAAAGCACGTGATTTCGCCTGTTGGTGACAAATTCGCATATTTGCTTATTCCTTCTTCCTTCAACATGAATTGACTTCTTGGCATTGTGCCAGCTGGGGTTCTCGCATCTGTTGTTGGACAGTAGTCACTGTTTATTTCTGGGTCAGTTTTTGTCTTTCCAGTTGTTTATTCAGTTACAACGAGCGTTTATTACAGCATCTTATCTCACCCTTGTGCGTTCGTTATAACGGGTTTCTGTGTAGTTGCTGCGGCTTTTGGAATTTATTTTTTTCTATCTTGATCGCATTCAGCCACTGTTCATAGGATTCAATAATGGAATTTATTGGAGTTCCTCATTTCCAGAGATAATTGTGCTTGATGGACAATTATTAGACAGCCATTTCCACTTTAATTACTGCATTGTCATTAGCTGCCGCATGCTAATTTGAATCCACTTCTGTGCTTATTACGTTCTTATTACCGCAAAGATATAACTTAATTACACGAAAAGTAATTGAACACAGCATATTTATTCGTATGCATGGAACGGTTTCATTTTGAACGATACAATAAACAGTGCAGGTTAATTTCTGTTGCGTATTTATTTGCGCTCAAAAGCCACGCGACTAATGAAGCGACCTCATTTCGTGGTCAGAATATTTTGAATATCGACGCTTGTCTGTTTACTTATCTGGGGAGAATTGGTGTGGCATATCGACATTTTCCCTCCCGTTTGGAATTGCTTCTTATCGTAATAAGTAAATATTCACTTGGGAAAAGCTTATTACCTCTCTTCACCAATCTTTGATCTCTCATTTCCATACATATTTATATTCTATGCGTCCTGTGAGCGCACATTAGTCTTCGATTAAGCCTTTTCTGGGCGATTGTGGTGGTAGGCCATCACATAGCAACAATCGACCTAAGTGTACTTAAATGACTTATTGAATAACGCACACTCGCGCTATATTAAGGCAGACAGACCCCCTTCTCCTCCTTCGCCATATTATTTGGCGTATATTTTGTTTATGCAGCCGCCATTTTGGGGTAACTAAAAAAGGAATGATTATTGAACTGATAGGACGCTGCTATTATGGAATTGTTCCGCAGGTGAAAGAAAAAAAAAACATGAAAAGAAACAGTTTATTCCAAGAAAGAATAATTTATGATTTCAATTAGAAAAATCTTTTCTCGTTTAGATCTTAATTCAATGAACAATGTGAATAGGTTTAAATTTTATTCTTTTATGCGAATCTCATTCATCAACGGCTGCAATCCTATAATACACTAATACTAGTCCCGTGGGTTGATGGAGGGTTGTATTGAATCTAGAAACCAAACATAAGTTTTTTTTTTTTAATTCGTTTTAGATCTCCGATAAGTAGGTAAATTCAAACCAAGCGATTGAATAGCAAATGAATTTCATCTACCACTTAAAGACATTCAGAAAATACCCATACCCACGATGAGATTCGAATCCACAATTCACTCTCACTTGGTAACGTTTACTGTGCAATCAGAACAGCTGTACCAAAGTCGTTCCTATTTATTATTATTTTTTTTACTTATTGGAATCTTACTGCTAATACTTAATGATTGATTTTTGTGGCAGCTTGTTGGTAATGGTAGTGTATTCCCTCCCAACAAACGGGCTGCGGGTTCGAATCCCCACCAGGGGCATGGATGTTTGCGGTTGCCTTTAGATGGAAGATGAATTTCATCGTCCGATGTGAGACTACTGCCCCGAGTATTGGAGGGCTGAAGTGGCTTGAAAAACTTCCATGTTTGGTCTCTAGATCTGGGCTTTCAGATTATGTAAAAACAAATAAAAATACAAAACATTATAAAATTAATAGAAATAGGCGGGAAAAAAATCCTTAGACCGCCTACGGTGCCAATTTGAATATATTTCGAAGGTTTCAAACCAAAATGTCTTTTTGGTTTGAAACATTTTTCAGAGTTATTAAAAAGTGACACTTAAAATAAACAGCCACTTATTCATTTTTCTTATTTAATACTTTCGAGTTTTTTCGAATTAGTTAGTGTAGCTAATTCCACCCCACCCTTTGTTTAACAGAACCTCTATCAGTTTAATTGTTTTTTTTTTGTAATTAATTATACCTTTCCTATTTGTATAGTGTAATGGAAGATCAGATTATGATTTTATAATCACAATTTTGTAAGATTACGTTAATCTGTTGTAAAATGTTCTTCACACCCTGGTTCGAACTTTGAGCAATCCCCAAATCCCTAATACTCAGAAATTCACGTTTACTTGCAGATATATGCTTTGTCAAGCAGTTCAAGCGTTTGCCAAAGCTCGACTCGGCGAAGAATTGAAAGACTTATTTATTATAGAAGAAACTATTGATTGCCGACAATCCTAGTGGCGCTCGGTTTCTGTAGTGCTGATAAAGATTCCAATAGATTCTTTTTCATTGTTCAGAAAATACCAGTTTTCTCGGTCTCTCTAATACGAGGGCTTTTCCGCCCTCCGCCGGGTTAGTTCTCGGCGAGTTTGTTTACGCTTCGTTGAAGAGCAAGTTTTTGTTCCATTTATCTTAGTGAAAATATCGGTGCGTTGTGCGTATTGAAGTTAAGGCATTTCGCAACGGCGAAACTTAGCCTATATAAACCGGAGTAACCGTAGAGGAGTTTAGTATATAATGCAAGAGGTTTTTAGTGTATTTATGTAAACGTTATTTCGCAGTATAGTATGCCAAAAGTGGCATGTTTTCTACTTACTAGTTATCATTTGATTATAGAAGAGGTATTTGAGAGTTGAAGCGAATCGCAGTTGGTTAAGAATGCAAATATGAATGCACAGGTTGTCACGAGTAAGAAACGTTGAGGATGATAGATGTTTCCCTGGAGTTTGCTCGAGATCAACGCTTTGATCATTATTGAATTGTTGTTGCTGGGCGATCCAAATACTGCAATATGTATAAGGATGTGTATTGTTAAGGTGTTCAAACCAGATGCACGCGAAGTAGTAAAGCCTGTATTAGAGAAGAAATCGATTTTCGTTTTAATGTGTAACCGTCATCATTATATTATGAAAAGACAGGAAATTACTAGCCGTTTAAAACATGTTAAGAATAATGAGCAGCTGAGTAACGATTGTCTGTTTCAATGTAATACCTCAGGTACAACCGCGAAGGCTTTTCCTTAATTCATAAGTGGGAAGTTGACATTTTGGCTGCTGCTTTCAAACGCATTAAACACATACGTCCTAATTTGAATTGATTAAAGGAATTTTCTTCTCCGAAATGCAATTTACAGATTCGATTTCATTAATTTGAAACCTCAGTTGTCATATTCACAATACGTTGCACTTTCCATTTTGATATTTGCCAAGTCACTCGACTTTAAATTGTCTTCTTTTTTTTTTTTTTTTTTTACATAGAACTTTGTAATTTTCATCTTAGCTGTGAGTACTTTTCGTACGTAATTTCCCTCCATGAAGTACATTATTACGAGGACCTTGCGAAGAAATGTCTCATTTTGGCCATTTTCCCCGTAAATTATTGAATAGTCTTTTAGGAAACTTGTTTATATGCATATACCTTGCTGAAACAAGTTGACGTATCCACACTCTATGGCCTATTACCAAGAACCAGCGATACAAGGCGGGTGTTGCAAAGATTTCATTAAAAGTTATGGAAGATGAAGTTAATGCATTGTAAACATGATTTCGGTTTTAACAGAACTTCAAGCTCCAAATATACGGCTTTCACAAATTCATGCCGGCATTTTAGTTGGCGGATGAAAGATCACTTGATCCGGAAACCCTACTCTAAATACGGTACTTCTCAATTCATTGGACTGCCTGGCTATATCTGCTTCAGAACGATGTCTTCCTAAACCACATCTGCCTGGAATTCAGTTGCATTTTCTAGGTTTGTCACAGAGCGGATGTTTCATATGATGCATTTATTTTAATCATGGTTAAATATCGTAATTTGCTCAAATTCCTGGAAATGTTGGGTTGACTGCCACCTCCAGTTTATCTTGGTGCAAACTTATTATATACATAGTCTCCTTAGCCTCTAAAAAGCTTGGTGCTCTTTTCTGTTCTAAACATTACTTTTTTTCTTCTCAAAGCCTAACACTTTAGTCTCGGATCCGACCAACTTTGGAGTATTCTGCCCACATTTGGGGTGGAGCACCCGCTACCTCTAAGAATTCTTGATGACATTCAGAAGAGGGCAATCCGCTTAATAGATGACCCTTCCCTCACAGACTCCCTTCAGTCACTTTACTATAGGCTCTCTATATATATATGAAAAATATTCATATATTTTTCCATCGCCCTTCTTTCTTCGCGACTAGATACTGGCCCGGTGACTAGTTAATGGACGTAAGTCACAAATAGCTCTTTACTTCTGTTGTCTTTGTCTTGTTTACCTCCTTTTCTCCAGTCTGCTCCGGCTCAAGTCCTCAACGCAAGATGAGATCGGTAATACATCTGTTCGTAACGTATTTTGAAGAAAACGTTTAGTTTCTAGAAGAATACAAATACAGTCGAACACATCGTTGTTTAGAATTTCATATGGGAAATTGGCCTTAACGTTTGTAACGCCCTTTGCCATTGAGTTTACCAGTTTTATTGTGATCGAAGCTTTCCGTTTGTATTCATTCCGCATAGAACAGAGTGTTTTTGGTTATGCAACCAATTTTTCTGTTGGATATAAGATGCTGTTCTCTAAGCAGAAGTGGACATAAGTAATTTTTAATGTCATTTTCAAAATGACTTGGCTTGCGATTATCTGTGTTGTTGCAAAATATGTTTATGCCGTGAACTGTTGAAGTCGTGTACAATACTTTATTCCAGCATCAAGTAAAAACTTCAACTCAAAACTGAACATTGAGAGAGAGATCAAGTTGTTGCCTTTTTTCTTTCATATACTCTTTCTGCAAAGCTACTTATAATTTTATCTACATCTCTGAAACATTCTTCACATTGAGCTATTGATTTAGCTAGTGCAGGGGTTGGCAACCGGCGACCCAAACGTGCATTTTTGGCGGCATAAAAGGTTGACCATACTTACATGGCATGTGGCCCGTATGTTGAATTATTTAAATAATACATTTTATAATATGAATAATAAATTAAAAATAATTTGATACCGATACTTCTTGATATCGCTGTGCAACTTGGCGCGAGTCAACCGTGTCAATCATCATGAGTGGGAATAACAAAGGCGACTTCATCCGACGACAACCGAAATTTTGCAGTGGCGTTCCCTGGTCCGTCTCTTATATTTGTTAAAAATAATTTCAAAAATGGGTTCAAGAAAAGGTAAAATTGCAGATGAAGGGAGAATGTTTAATGAAGAATGGAACAGCAAGTATTTCTTTATTGAAAATGGGGGTAAGCCCCTTTGTCTTATTTGTCATAAAAGTGTTGCTGTTATGAAAGAATATAATATCAGACTTCATTACGAGAATGAACATGAAAGCCAATACACGTGTTTGAACTGTGAACTTAGAAAAAGCATTAATAAATTAGAAGCTTCTTTGATTACTCAGCAAAACATATTTATGAAGCAAAGGCCATATATTGCTGGTTGTGTAGTGGACGTTTTGCAGAAGAACAACATAGATATCCTACCACACCATTCATACAGTCCTGATCTCGCACCGTGCGATTTCTGGCTGTTTCCTCAGCTCAAGAAACCACTAAGAGGCCGCCATTTCAAAAGCAACAAAGCATGCGTAAAAGCTGCGGAGGCGGTTTTGAAAGAACTCTCAAAAAACGGACTCTCACATGCGTTTAAGAAGTGGACACAACGTTGGGACAAATGCATCGCGTTTCACGGTAGTTACTTCGAAAAAGACCATGTAAATGATGACGATTCAAGGTAATCTGTTTTCTGTATAAATATAGTCTTAACTTATTGAATAGCCTCCGTACAAAGAAACATGCTGTACTACAATCTACATGACATGCTATGTACATTACAATCTGCTTTGTAGTGCAGCTTGTTTCTTTGTATATGTGTATACTCCAGATGATGACCTTTTGTGAAGGTTGAAACGAGTGTTTATTTTGGTTTATATTAAACTAAAGTTTTACTCTAACACGGTAGTTGTTTCCATAATTTTGATGATGTAATCTCGAATGTTTTCTCGTTCGTTATCCACTTCGTTTGTAACCTTCATGCAAAATTCCAGTTTAATGTTCCCGCAAAAAGTGTGTAAATAGTTTGATCTGTCACTCAGTCACTTTCATTTGAAGTCGATTTTTCGCGTGGTGATTTCTTTCTCTCAGTGTGTGTGTAATGAAAAGTGACGTACTTAATAGATACTATTAAGGGAGTATTTTTTCTTCTTCCTATTTAGTGAACTGAATACGTACTCACTTCTGCTAGTTGATAGCTTTGAGTATCACAATAGTTATCGCATCTTTAGTATCATTTAATTTCATAATTATCTTGATGAATTTACGTAAAAAAATTCCCAAAAACTATTTTCCGAAGGGATCTGAGGTCCATGTACATGATAGGATTCATTTGCGACACCATTGTACCAATGGTCTTCACTGTTTCGAAAAGTAGACCAGAATGAATATACTACAATCAGTTTTTCTCTTTTTTTTTTTTTTTTGTTTTTAATGTGAGATTATTCTTAAATCTTCGATAGGCAGTGGAATAAAAGTTTCGATGCGCTCTCGCAATTTTTTTTTTTCTTTTTCCCACCACCATGTTACTTCCGTTTTTCAATTTTCGCTAAATTATTAACATTAAATTAGGCTTATATTAGTAATTGAATGTAAAAAAAAATGAATGAAATACGTAATCTAATAGATTAAAAAAGTCAGCAAATATTTCTCTTTTTTTAGAATGTTTTATTTTCTTGTGGATTTGTGATTTTTCTCTGTTTAATCTTGACTCAAGGCACTACATTCGAAAACGTTTGCGAATTTTGTTTTTTCCAGTTCAGTCATGTGTAAAGTTAAAGGGAGAAGTTTCATTTGTTATGGCTGGGAAAGGTGAAGACATTTTTCAGCCTGTATATTCTCTTTTATCTTTCACTTCTTGCGCAATCCTTTCCCCCATCTCTCTCTCTCTAGTAGCATTGTTAAATTTTTCCTCGGCTCGCTGATATAATTGGCTCAATTTTACGCCTCGCCTCTTGTTGCACATTTCTTCTAAAAGCTGTCGCACGTCTTCGTAATTCAAGGGTGTCGCCTAACAGGATATTTTGTCTGCTGCACCTCCAGCCGAGGGTGAAAGATATTCTATCAGCCTAGTAGAAATTCATTTTGCTGTCCAACATTATACGCGATTCGATTTTTTCCCTTGTAAGAATGAATTCTGTTCTTAATAAATAAAAAAATAAAAAAAATAGAGAGATGCAATGCGGTGAAATGCGCATTTTTCTCGGGTTTCAAAATATATTAATAAATTACTAATATCAGTAGCCTGTTTTTCCTCCTTCGCTTCGTCAATATTGTTTGGAAGACCAAATTTCCATATATTTTTTCCGGCCAATATTTTTTGCGTAATTTACTATGGTGATTTTAGCGATTTAGCTGATTTAATGCTGGACCATACAGCAAATGATATAAAATAATAAATTATGTTTAAACACGCACCAGCATGTACCACAGTTTAAAAACACATGCAGATTTCGAAGAATATTTAATTTCCAGGACTATATAAATATGTTTATGCATTTTGTTGTTTGTGTTTAATTCTAATAACATTACAATATTATCACGTTGCGGCATTCAGTCCAAATCGGTGTCGCGTTACAATCAGCTTGTCTTAGATTGAATAATCCGCTTTTTCTGAGTTTCTTTTTTTACTGAAAAACTCACTCCAGAGATTTTTTCTTTTAGAATGATCCGAAAATTCTCCAGATGTACATTCCGGTTATTAATGTATGTTCTCTCTCTCTCTCCTCAATTTCATGGATGGTTTGAAGAATGGCATAGAGCCAATCTCGTTTGAAAATGGCTCAATGCCAAGTCTTACTTTGCGAAAAAACTCTTTAACATTTTTGTCAAAAAACGAAAATAACCCGTTAAGCTTTTGTGTTATGAAATATGCACTTTCCTTTGCAGTTTTTGCCGTTCTTTGTTTCACATCACCTCTTTCTAGCGGGGGAAATTGAAACTGCATGTTTTTCACCTTGATAATTTATTCAGCTTTCATACATGTGCTGTTTTAACTATTTTGAGCGAGAGATGCATGTTCCTGCAAAGTAATGATGAAATCCGTAATACAACTGGTTTCTCTGGGGGGGGGGGGTTATATCTGAAAACTTCAAATATCCCTATATGGATTTTCTGAAACTATTGTAGATTTCATGTCGTTCCTGATATATCAAATGATTAAAATAAATAGCGAAGCTTATTAGGTAATAGATCTACATCGTATTTCCAACCAAAGACTAAGTCAAATTACTAATCTAAAATTTTCAATTTATGCTGAAAGAGTAACTGAAGCCATACCTAGTTGTATATTTTTAGAAGATGGGGATGACAACATATTTGGAGCCACTTGATTGAGCCGAGAACATGCAATAAGAAGATGCTATTGATGCAGCATTAATAAAACAAATAAAACAGTAAACAAGGAAAATGGTGAATCAAGTAGACTATAGATTTTTTAAAAAAAAGTGGAAAGGAAAAATATGAAAATTAAAAAAAAATTAACACCAAAAAAGGAACAAAAACTAGTAAAATATATACACTACCAGCAACATCACGGCAGTGCTGGCGGTTTCGTGAGAATTGTCAGATTATTAACAGCGCAAAACCGAGTTGCTGCTTGTTTTAAGATTGTCACTTTAAAAATCCACTATTTTGTATAGATCTTTACGACTGGTAATATTGGTGCAGGAGGACGATAGTAGATGTCTGAAAATATGATCATTTAAGCAGCCTGGTTGGCGGAATGGTTAGCGTACCCGCTCTCCAACCAACAGGCTGCGGGTTCGAATCCCGCCGTGGGCATGGATTGGTGATTGTCTTCAGGTGGGAGATCAATTTCATCCCTAGGTGTGAGCCCATCTCTTCTTATTTGGAAGTCTAAAGTGGCTTGAAAAATTTTCGTGATATTTAGTAGCCTCTAGAGCAGGTTTTTTTTTTTTTTTTTTGTAAAAAAAAAAAAATTATAAAAGAAAAATATAAACAAAATTCATAAAAGTAGGAAAAAAAATTCCTCAGCCTACTCACAGTACAAAAATGTATTATAGGTTTGCAAATAACCTTTCGTGGGTAGGAGCGAAAAGAAGATAAAAAAAATTACTGTAAAACAATCGTTAACGATTATGGAAGATCAAAATGTTGTTACAATTAGTATGTTGTTACTGTCAGTGCGATATTTTCCACATATAGCACCCGCTTGGGTATGGATTAATACGGTCTGATTTTTTTTCTTCTTTTTGCTCTTAAATTCTACCACTTTTGATTAACAGTTTGCAGCGAAATTAATAACAAAAATTCAGCACACTGAAGAGAGCCAAAAATATTTTATCCTCAAATTGTGAACTTCACTGTGGGAGGATTTTCTGTTTCTGTATATTAATGATGAATATTAGTAATATGTTATAGAAGTCAGTGATGCCAAGACCTTAACGGAGATAATTAAAGCCATGTAGCACGAAAAGGAAAATGTTTTGGCAAAATGTTAAGCAAATTCGTGCCAGTTTAATTTACTGACTGATAAACCAGTAGTTTGGAAATTTTGTTTGTCGTGTGCACAGTTAATTGGAAATGTGAGGCCAGTTAAGTGCAAACTCGCTTAAGTACTATTTTCACTGCCTAATATCAGACATGACATCACGAATGGTATTGCAGAAATGAATATTATAATTTTGCAAACCATTAGGCCGAGGATTTTTTTTTTAAATTAAACTTTCATGATATGAATTGTCATTGTGAATAATACCCTTGCCAAACAGTTTTTTGAAAAAAAAAAATTCATAAACGGAATTTGAATTGTCATTTTTTTGGACGTTTTTTGTGAGATTAATCGAATCCTGTTATGTGTATTTCAAATTCATATTGCACGAGTTTTTTTACTTATAGTAAAGCAAGGATTATCGTTCGATGCAGATGTGTGTTGGCCTTTTTATTCTGAAGGATTTTTTTTTTTGATGGCGAGGAAATCTGTTAATTTTTATTCCCTATTTGAGTAATTTCATTATGATATTGTACTAGTGCCAATCTTTGCGATCACAGGTTCAGATGTGCATGTGATATTACTTTTTTTTGTTACCTTCTGTTAGTCTCCAAAAATCCTGCTGCTCCTATTGTACTGTCAGCAGAAGTACATAATCGGATACGCGAGTCTCCTACATAATGTGGGTTGTGACAATGTTTGCACTCATACACCTGTAAACCATCGCTTTCGCAGTGACATATTTTACGGCTGCTTGTATTCTCTAGAGTCAGAGTTAGCCCTGGAACATGTGATCATAAAATGGAATTATGTCCGCATTGCCGTGGCGCTTGCATGTCCCGTGCTGTGTTGCCGCTTTGAATACAAATGACAAGCTTTTTAGTTCCATTTTACGTCACGTGCATACAATACAATGCATCGGATACTCCGAGGAAAGTGTTTAATTATATTTTATGTAATTAACAGTAGGTGAAAGTGCTGCATACTTTGATATTTTCATAAAAATCGGTGTGTACCGAAGCTCACTTGATATCTTCCTACGGACTAATTGACGCGGACTTCCGGAAAGGCTCATTTATGCTGGTAATCGTATTCATTTCGCTACTAAGTTCAGTTTGATTGCACACCCTCTAAGTTTTAATAATTGAATTCTTGATTTATCTGTTTAATGCGTTCTAATTAAAAAAAAAAAAAAAAAGGCCACTTACCGTATATACCGGGAATAAGACGACCACAATTTTACTCCTACCGCTGACAACTTCCTACACATTTCATTCATATAATGTAGGCATGGCAGTCACCTCAGGTGTATTCTTTATTACAAGTGATGAGTTCAGGTGTATCTGAAAGGGAGGGGAATACTTTTTCTTCCAAATGCCTGCATTTCAGCCATTATTTATTGAAACAGGGAACTTCACTTTGGTGTCTAGTGTAATAAAAATCAACAAGCTAATGTAGCAGGGTTAAAAAAAAGAAAAAAGCCAGCTTTCAACAATAAAAATAAAAGAGAACAGTTTAATTATCACATTTTTAAGTAACATGCTTGGTTCATAGAAATTCGGTATATTAAAAGGTAATGTAACGTATTATATATTCCATTTAGTAATGTTTTTTTTAATTACTATACTAGACACAAATGTTAGTTATCTTACAGCTTAGCACGAGCTTTGTTTTTAATACCTTTACACCTGGCATTCTAAATCAAGAAGCCATTACTTGGATTAGAGCTGTTTGAAGAGCAGCTGTAGACAATATAACACAGCACAGCGACTTTATATAATAGTTAACCCTTCAAATCTTCCATGTAGGGAGATTGGGAATACGTTCATTATTCATATAATCACTGTCAATAAGAGAGAAAAACAAGATAAAAGCATTAACTTGTCGTTTTAAATAATTCCATTTCAGTTTTCAAAACATGCAACATTATGAAGTATTCGATTTTTTCCCCTCCTTGACATTCATTTATGATCTAATTTGCGCTTAGCAACAAGCGACTAAGAGATGCTATTATTAAGTCATGTCACGACAGCGTCGTAAAAGGAGCTTAATATACTTATAAATTTCGTTCCTCTAGGGTTGTCGAGTGCATTGTCTGTAAGGAAATGCTGATCATGTTGCTGCTGCATTTTTATTTTCGGACGATATGTGTATACTAACTATATTTTTTACTTTGTTGATTGAATCTAATGGCACGTGCGCACGATTAGTAACATTAGATGGAATTTTTATTTTTTTGGTAAACTTAAGTTAAATTATGCGGATTTCATATTTTAATTGACTAACGAGAAAATGTTGATTTAAACCAATATGTCGAGGTTGGCTTTCCTGTTTTCACTTTCTCTGTATACTGAGTTCGTTTCCATCGACAGATACGGATATTGTAGTAATGTGTTTTAAAGGAACATGCTGAAAACTGCTTCAGCGTGACTACGTTAGAGGACACGCTATTCATAAGCGTGTACTTTTTTTTTTTTTTTATGAATTCGTGCACAATTAATGTGCGAGTTGATAAAGTATACAAAATTGGTGTCGCTAAATATTAAGTGCTCTGAATATTAATGTCAGTTACAAAGTCGTATTTTTAGAAAAAAGAAAAAAGGGAAAAAATTAGCCCTAGTATTTGGTTTAGACAAAAATGCTACTTTTTGCGGCTTATTCACCTGGAGTTAATATTTACAGAGGCAGCGCATCTGAGTATCATCAGTTACAGCCTGATAATATAAGCATATGAAAGGAAGTTTTCTACGATGATTTTATCTCTCCACCGAAACTGAATTAATGTATTGGTTTGGAAACATCAAAACGTGTGGTTTCATTCTCTGAGCTGAAGAAATTTGGAAGCATTGATTCAAACAAATACCAAATTTCAATTTGGAATGGCTACTGGCAACAAAAGTGTTCTGAAGAAGTTTGGTTATATTTAATGGTTCATAGGCCGGCACCGTCGACTACTTGTTGGGGGGGGGGGGATTGAGATTATGAACTGCCTTCTTCACTGTGATAAAATAACGTTGATAGTTTAGTATCGAATTGTTTAGACTTTTTATCCCAGAAATTGAATGTTCATTGCGGCATTCCAACCTTTATCAGAAGTCAAAGATTGCATGAAATCTATTACATACAGACAATCGATCAACAAAAGAATATTTGCAAGAGCGTCTTTTGCAAATATTCCTCCATATTACTGTAGACGTTTTAGTAGTAAATAGTATTCATAAATAAAGCTATTGCAAGGTGTATATATCTCTTACCTGCCAAGGAATTTGAGGAAAATGCAAAGTTTAAAAGGCGAATTCCTGACTTGGAGTGATTCATCCATTTGCCCAAGAAAAGAATGCGTTGTTTTTTTAGCTCTCAAGGGGAACCGAAGACGAACGAGTTCATTCTTCCTCTGAAATGAACTGGAGTTGATTGAATAGCAGCACCAGAATAAAAATCTCTTTAGAAAACTTGTCCACGCGAGTGACTAACGTAACTCTCATTGTGAGAATTTAAAAAGTTCTCTTATGATTGTGCAAACAGCGAATTTCTGTTAATGTTGAAGTGATTTAATTTTGCACTGTGAAATTACCTAAGATTTTAAAGTTTGTTATTTTTTTTTTTTAATTTGATTTTCTAATCTACGTTTTGTACTGTTGCATTCCCTTCATTCTTATTTTAATGCTGATTATTATATTTCATTTATAAGGGAATACAGTAGTTTGTTAACTCAAATCTGGTAAGGGCGATGATTTTCAGAAATGGTGATTCCTAGATATATCTATATAAAGGATGAAAAGCAGTTTTTTAATAGTAGCGATTCGATTTATTCCTGTAGGGTTAACATTCAAGAGACTATTTTTTTTTTTTTTTTTTTTTAATACTCGGCTATTTTACCTTTGGGTTATTAATTCATGATTACTACCTCATGTGGTGTCCGAAAAAAGTTTGGATTCTGAAATTCCTTTAGCCAAGAGGGAAATTTCAGTTCAAACTGGAATGCTATGAAGCATCTTTCTCCAAGTTTTAGTGAACTAAGCGATCGTCATAAACAACTTTAGTGCTTATTTGTGATGTTTCTCACCATGTGAGGCATTTGTGAGTGAGATCATCATGCGACGCAACTTTTGAACTACACATTTAATATGCTTAGTGGGCTTTCATAAGTGTCCCTAAGAAATTAATCTCGTGACAAGACTTACTCATGTTACATACATTAACGGGACAAGTATAGTGTTGTTGGATAATTTTTGATTAATATAAAAACCAAGAAGAAAACCGCAATGCAAATAAATATACACTTCAGTTTTGCATTATGAAGCATATTAAAAGTAGAATACATAAATATTAAATACGAAATTGTTATGAATGACAAAGTTTGGAACTTAAAAGTTTATTTCAGAAAACGATTGGAAATTTATTACGTATTCCTACTCGGGCGATCAATGTATTATCTACTCCGCATACATGATTCCCGCCCATGCTATACTATGCGAATTATAGTGCAATAGCATTGTCGACTGTTATTAAGCATGATGTCTGACACTAAGAGTTGAAACTCAGCTCTCACTAAGACATTGACAAACATCCATGTCCGCAGTATCTTGTTGGCTGGAGACAGGATACGCAATCCACTTAGACTAGATATTGTAATCCACATTAATTGAAAAAAGAAATAGCACATATAAAAGCTGTACTTAGCTGCTTGAGAATTGATTTCTTTACATGCGATATTTTTCATTCTTCTGCTTCTCTCTGGTAATTTCGCTTTTACCATTTTCCAGAGCTAGTATGTATTATGCATAGTGCCTTATGTAAAACGTGGTTTCGACGAGTCAATTTCCACTGTATCCATGTCTGCCTTTATTCGGGAAGAATGCTCTCCATGTGCTATAAATGTATTCAATATTTGAGAAGGGGAGTTGTAAGACGGAGTTGCACCTATTCATGGCAGCAGTACTCGTTTTTCTCTCATTTCCTCTAACCACTTTTAAATGTTAGCATTATACGGACATTTTAAAATGTTAAACTTGGTTTCATTCATTAGTCGTTCCGTTGGATATCTTTTAAAATCCCCAGTAAGATAAATGACATCAGCTTTTGATTTCGCGAACTGTAAGTTCACGAGAAGCTTAACTCTGTTAAGCTCCTCATCGTGTTACCATAGTAACACCGTCTGTATAAACACTGCTTCTCATCAACAACAGGTTGCTGTAACTAACACTTCTCCCTTCTCTTGTTTGAAAGACTCGCTATCGATGGAGAATTTTAGTCAAAAGACCAGTTTCCAGAATCAACTCTAAGGGGAAAGTTAAGGTGAATTGAGTTTCGTGGCGCAGTTCTGAAACTAGCCAAATACTCGTATTTATAATTTTCTGCAAAGCCAGCTTCCATTATATGAATAAAATCTCTCTATTTAGATAGAATTTTTCTTGAAATAGATGCTTTTAACCAGCGTTTTTCTAAGTGAGATTCTCAAGTGAAGTTTGCAAATCAATCATATCTTAACTTAGAAAATTATTATTTTTTAAATTGAAATTACATTCTTATGCTGAAAAGCTATTCATGACAAATGAAACAAAATCACATCATTTGTAAGGATCCCTCACAGAAAGATATCTAGGAATGGAGACAATGTTAATGTGTGTAGATTTAGACGGTTTTTTTTTTTATATATAAAATATCCAAAGGTAATGAAAGTCCTTCAGACAGGGGGAAGGAAGAAGGGTTAGTTACAGCAACCTGTTGTTGATGAGAAGCAGTGTTTATACAGACGGTGTTACTATGGCAACACGATGAGGAGCTTAAATCTGTTAAGCTCCTCGTGAACTTGCAGTTCGTGAAATCAAAAGTTGATATATTTGTCTTACTGAAGATTTTAAAAGGAGCTAACGGAACGACTAATGAATGAAACCATGTTTAACATTTTAAAATGTGTGTATAATGCTAACATTTAGAAGTGATTAGAGGAAATCAGAGAAAAACGAGTACTCTGGCCATGAATAGATGCAACTCCGTCTTCCAGAGTATCGCTGGAATATTGGTAGTCAAATAGTGATTCTGTGGAGTCCTTTCTCTATAGCCTCAACCCCAAGTGGTGAACGGATAGTATAGACAAAGCACGTTGAGTGTTGTGTACGAGTACATCATCAAATTCCTGATATACCCTCAGGTGTATACAGGATAATTATGATAGTATTACTAACTTCCGATCAACAATTTCTCTCAAAATTCATTTATCTGTCGATAATCTTATTGAAATATAAGATTATCGATGTTATATTTCTGCTTTTTACTGTATCAATCCATCTACATCTTGATCATCCTCTGGGGCTTTTCTCCCCCAATCTGGAAAAGAACACTTGGTTTGCTAATCTTTCCTCTCCCATTCTGTTTAAGTGACCATACTACCTGAGATTAGCTCCTATAACATATTCCTAGATGCTAACAATGCAAATTTCTTTCTTAATATCCTCGTTTTTAATATGATAATGCTACTGATGCCACCTGTTCGCTCTCCTAATCTTTCACAGAACTCTCATATGACTAGTCTGATGAAATGTTTTATTTCTAACCCAGCTCTCAGATCCATATTAACTGCATTACAACAGTAAATTAGCTGCATACAACTTAAAATTGGTTGTATGCAGCTAATTTACTGTTTTGACTAATTTCTTTCTTATTCTATATAAATTTATTCAACTGGCTCCCCATCCATACCTTACAGTTTTGCTCATTCTGTTGTTTATTTCCATACTTAATTAATTTACTATCTTCACTCGTTATTGTGCCTATAGAGCAAAAATGTTTTACTTGTTCTACAGCAGGGGTGGGGAATCTTTTTAGTATCAAGGGCGAAAATTGCTAATTTAAAAACTTCCGCGGGCGACTGGAAACTTTTAACTCTTATATATAGTATATGTAGTGTGCTGATGTACATACGAGTACATCAGCAAAGGGACGAATTGAAATAGACTCACGGGCGAAATTTTGCCCGCGGGCGAGGGGTTCCCCACCCCTGTTCTACAGGTTTACCATTCAGGATGCAGTTGATATTTTCATTGTTTTTGCCAATTTTCGTTGTCTTTGTCTTATTATTGCTGATTTTCATACCATATCTATTACAACAGTTTTTCAGTTTAGTCGGGGAATCTTACGGAATTGTACAGGATTTATTCAGAAGTACATCTGCATGAAGTGAAGAGCTATGATTAACATTACCAATTTTGTTATCAGATTTAATACCCCTTTCCTTCATAATGTGAGCTATATAGATAATGAATAACATTGGGGATAAAGTGCACCTTTGTCGCACACCTGATTTTACCTCAAACCATTTTCCTGTACCTCCTTCAAGTGTAACTTTTAATTTACAGCTTGAATAGAGACTAAATATTGCTTGATATAATGTCCCATTTACACTATATAACTGTAGCGTTTGGAAAGTTTCCTCTTCGCACCTTGTCATATGCCTTTTCCAGATCAACAGAACTTAAATACAGATCTTTGTTATATTCCCATGATTTCTCAACTATTTGCCGTAAAGTGAAGATCCGATCATAACAAACTATTTGTCCTGAATTCAGCGTGTTCTTCACTAAACTTCCCTTCCGCAATTTTTCTTAGCCGGTTCTGACACAAATCTTACCAGAAATACTCAGTAGGGGAATACTTTTGTAATTCTCACATTCAGTTTTATTTCCCTTTTTTATAGATGGGTACTATGAGAGCTCTGCTGCAATCATCTGAATTCGACCTTCTGACTAGGCTTCTGAATTATTCAATGCCACTGTAAAACTTTTATATCTCCATATTTGAGCATTTCTTGCCGAATTTCATCTACTCCAGCTGCCTTTCCGCATTCAGGTTTTGATGACGTTTTTCTTCAAGTATGGATATGTATTCCTGATTGCATGCTTGTTGGGAATGCAGTCAGGAATACGGTGGTAGTCAGTTTCTACCACTGTGCTGATACTGCTTTCAGAGTAATCTTTCAGAGTAATTATTCCAAACATCTAAGATATCTTTATCTTCAGTTTTCATGTCATCTTTATCATCTCCGATTCCTTTTATAGTACTTTTTCCTTCATTTCTAAGCTTTTGCTATAGCTTCCAGAATATTCTGGAATTATGATTTACTTGCCGTTTTGATATGCTTTCTTCTTTTCCAGAACTGCTTCTTTAACTTCCTTACTCCATCATGTAGTTCTGATTTTGCTATATTCGCAGACAAGCTTGCCACATGCCTCTCTAACTGAATCAATGCTTTCTTCAGGATTTGCCACTGAATCTCCAAGGTTTGGTTCTTGTTTCCAAACTCTCTTTTTTTCGATAATGTTTGTGCATTTCAGTCAACACCACCTGAAAGCTGCTCAACCTCAATCTTGCATTCAAATTGATATACCTGGCATGTGATGAATACTTCTCTCCCTCACATTTATATGAAAGCATCTTACTTTGTGTAGGTTTTATAAAAAAAAAAAATGAAGAAATAGGGATATCTATAAACAGATATCAAATAAAATTTTTACAAGGTTGCTACAACTTCAAATCACCCAGATGAAGTCGAGAAATTTTCGAAGAAATCACTAAATCATGGTTAAGAATTTTATGCAATTTATCAGAAGTAAATGGAGAAGGAAAAAACATCGCATACGAAGTCCTACCTACTATTTTAATGAAATAATTTTATAAAAGGATACATTTTAAATAGTGCATATAATAGGATACATATTTTTAATTTAAAATGGTTTTAACACAGGAAAAAGTTATAGAATAGTCAGATTTAAAATTATATTAATGAAAAATAGGATGGAATAAAGCGATAAACCTAGAGAATTTAAAACTTAAAAAGACACATACTTTGAAAGAGAACTCTCAAACAGTGGATAGGAGAGGGGAGCAGGAGAAAAATTGAAATAAAATCAATCAAAAATTTAAATCTTTCTAACAAACATTTGAACTATTTCTGGCTTTAATATTCCCATAAGAAGCGGACTGTATGAATATTTCTTAAATTTTAAAAAATTAAGAGATTAAAAAAAAATCAGATCTATGCACAGAAATCAGAAAAATGTCACATGAAATCTTACCATTTAATATAGGAATTTAAAAAATCATTGGAAAAAAAATATGATAGTTCTGGCAAGATCTTTGGGGAAAAAAAAGGTAATGGAAATTACCCTTTTCTCCTTTAATGGAAAGGAGAAAATTTCCTTTTTTCATTTTCTTTTAATAGAAAAGAATTCTTGAAAAATAATCGTGAAATGAACTTTGTAAAGGTTGAGAGGAAAGATTGAGCTAGCCTTGAAATCGGTAGAGCTCCTGCAGAAGATATTTGAAATTATAGCTGATTATAATCAAACCGTGAAATTTCACGCTTTGTTTAAAATAGGGAAAGCTCAAAACAGTAGAATACTGTAATAATATAAATTTACAAAAAAAGTGCAAAGCTAGCTCTAAAAAATAGGAATCATATTATCTTATTAATAATTACAAAACGTTCACAAAAGTGAGAATAGAATAATGTTTCAATTTCATTATTATATGCATTCAGTGACATGTAAGATTTAGATGTAATTACATTGATCATATTCTTATTCACGTTATAGAAAAGACAAATGAATACAGTAGAGCTTCGCTTTTACCACTTAAGCGAGCATTCTTAAATTGAACCCCAATTTCCCACAGTCATGAACTCTAACGTTGTTGTGTATTCTTTATGATGGTGCTTATCGTTGAATGGGATAAGTTGGTCGAGTGGTCAGCCTACCTTCTTTCCAACCAGCAGGTTACTGGTTCGAATCTCGCTGTGGGCATGGATGTTTGTGATTTTCTTTAGGTCGGAGATGAATCTTAATCACCCGGTGTGAGACTACCGCCCCGCTTATAAATGACTTTGAAAAGTTTCATGTTTGGTCTCTAGAGGAGGGTTTCCGGATTATGTAAAAATAAATAAAAAAAAATTGCTATATATATATATATATATATATATATATATATATATATATATATATATAAACTGCAACTTGGAGAAAATTTGATTAATTTCACTCCCGATACCTGAAATGCTAAACTTTAATTATTTACTTCTAATGTTATTATTTTCAGCTTCTTTAAAGATTTTGCATTCTTAAATTCACTTTTCCTCTTGCCGGACATTTTTGACGGCATAAAGATTTACTGCACTGTAAATAATTTTCAACTAAATTGACAATAAATGAAGAGTGAGAGAAAAATTACATTGGTTTGCTTTAACAGTGGGCTTCTCCCTCTACGCGTCGAGTCGCTGTGCCCCGATCACTTCCTCTGTGTGAAGTAATCCACTCATTGACGGGTTTTATAAAAACGAAAATATGTATGCAATATTTTGTGAAGTTAAACTCAATCATTGGATAAAAAATAGACCTCATTCATTCAGTTATTAGCAAACCAACCATACTAATTAAAATATTTTATTCTCGATTGTGTGAGGATTGTTAGTGTAGTGTATGAGAAAAGCTTAGTGGAATGGAGAAAACTAGGGGATGACCTTTAAGTTGTATGATAGATCTCATCCTAATCCCTGTTCATAACATCCCAGAGAGTGCAGTGCTTTGTTAAAGTTTGATAGCGCAGTGTCATAAGTGTAAACAGTCATGTTTGAGCTGAGGGATAAAGTAAATAAATAATTCAACAAGCTCAGTATTTCGCGAATCAGTGATCATAACTCAGAACATTCGTGCAGGTGACCGGTAACTGTGGTCATGTTTCCAAAAGTAAAATCTCTTACGTTTTCGCTTAATAATGTTTTGTGCAAGATAGATCCCTCAGCTCAAACATGACTGTTTACAGTCATTTTGACTACACCTTGCTTTATTGGACTGCTGAAAGTGACTCGAACAGTTGAATATTTTTTCTCTGTAGATTGGCTCCTGGATTATCTGACAGCTTCTCTTCTCTTCAGTGGTACTGAATATTCTTGAGCAGTGTTTCTCAAAGTGTGGTACGCGTACCCCCAGGGTTACGCGAATGGTCTTCAGGGGGTACCTGGCAACTTTCGGCTATGCATTATTAACGTATGCAATCATTATTAAGAAAAAAAGAATTATTTTAAACATATATATTTCTCAATAAATTATATATTATGTATGAATTCTCCTACTCAAATTGGGAGTTGCTCGCTCTCTGCAGTAAACAACACGCCTTCCTAACAGCGTAACTATACTGAAGACGCAAGAAAAACAAGTAGTTTGACTGTATCACTGAATAAAGTACAGAACTGCTTTTGCAATCTGTGTAATATGTAATATATTTCTCAACAAATAGTGCAATTCGAGACAACTAGGATAAAAACAACATTAACTAATGAATCGCATCTCCCCTCCAACAGAAAGTGCTATATAGACTCGAGCAAAACCATATGTTGCCGGTGCAATATATGGTTTTACTTAACATCACCCCGTCGTGAACGTGTTAAAACTAAGAAATATATTGTGAATGTGTTTCAGATATTATGGAATTCGGTTAAAGCGAATTAACATTTCAACTCAACTGTTGGCTTGCCTTTGTCTTTCGTTCGCGTGATCTTTTGTTAATACCGCACCAATCATGCACTTCTTCATAGCTGCTCTATCTCTACTGGCCTACCATTGCTGTCTGTTTCGCGCTCTGCTTTTACTTCTCATTAGTCATTGTTCATTATGTGTCTCTCAAGTCTTGTAAATTGCTGGTAATTTTTGCTTGAAATAATGGGAAAGAAGATGAAGATTCTTAAGTACGGATCATTGGTTAAAGACTGGATTTATAAAACCCACAACAGAGAGTAATATAGCAAATACAAGTAGCTGTAAGCAACAAGAAAACGTTGATATTGTATCTAGATCAAATGAAATTGATAACAGTGTGTCGTCTGACAATTCTAGAGAACCAACTAAGAAGATAAAAAAAACCTTCATAAGTATGATATGAATTACTTGAAATGTGGATTTTCATTGACGAGAAATGAAGAGGAACCTATTATAAATTTTGTTCTGTTAAATCATATTTTTTGTATACATGAACATATAAATACAAATAAAATAGACATTTACAATGAAATATACTTTATATATTTATTATTATTTTGATAAGGTCGAAAGACATCATTACCAAGTACCACCTTTTCCTAAGGCGGTACTTGGTAATAATGAAAATTTACGAAGGGGTACGCGGATATCTGTAGTTTGAGAAACACTGTTCTAGAGGTTTATATTGTTGACTACATTGACATAAAACAAAAAATACTTGTGCTAAAATACTATCCCCTTTTGCTTGCTTTGGGGGAAATATAAGTAGCCTTCTGTTGCTATTAAGTGTTTTTTACATTATCTTGTTCTGTTTTTAATGTAAACACGCGTAGTCACTTTGACATTTAAATTTCAGCCTTTGATGTTGCTGAAGCGGAGATGGGAATACATTTCGCTTCAGTGAGAAACGCTTTTTGTTTTTGCTTCACACTGTCGAGGAAAAGGAAAAATCAGAAATGGCTAACAAGATTCGTTTAAAAGGAACATTCCCTCAGGCATTCTCTTCCATGATGCTGTACTACCTATCTCTAGCTATCTTAACGGCACACCCTAAAGGTACAACAAATTTCTCAAGAAATCAGAATTTTGTTGTTCATTTGTAAGGAAAACAGCGTTTGCTTTTAAAGTACTGCTGCCGTCCATCTCATTAATGAATAGTTGAAAGTTTTTATTTTTAGAAGAAACAAGTTTTAAATAACAAACATGCTCCTTTTTATTATAGATGACAATTTCTATATCGGGAACGTCGTCGTTTTAAAATGCAAATTTCAGAAGATCTTTCTGTCAGTGATCTGATGAAGAGTAAAATGAGTTATTTGCACGTCCCTGTATCATTATGTATGTATCATTTGCCATTTTTAGACTGTTGGCAGCTTCACAATAGCTTTCTATGGGTGCTACATTTGTGCAAAACAGTTTTCTTGAAAAGTTCTCGGGAATTGTCATTTAACGCACTGTATAGCGTATCACGAGAGAAGACACTGTTAAGTGGTTTGGGTATGAGATTGTTTTATGTATTCCAAGAGCTCGTAGCTGTTCGCAATAGCAGGAAAGCTTTCTACAATACTAACGAAAAATATACTTAATGCAATTAGCATCGCAGTGCATTCGATTCCTTAGACGTGATGATTCGGATAAAAATCCACTACATGGTATTCTGTGCTGGTTCAACTTAAGGATATCATGTTTGTTGGCTGTTTTATTTCGAGAAAAATGGTCTCAGAGGAATATAAGATTTTGGTATTAAAATATTTCTCTATGAAAAAATAATTATGCGAAAGCTGTACGAGTTGTATGCATGACATCAATTGTTATTGCTAATAATGTTATATAAAAATCATAAAAGACATCAGAATATTCCAGGGAGTCAAGGACACACCAGTTATATTTCCTCAAACTTATTCACGCTAATGAGAACACATAGCCACGTCACTCCTTTCTTAACCGCAGGCAAACTCCAATTCCATGGATGCCCGCTGTCCTCTCCCCACCTTCCATGTAGCGAAAAATTACATCAATTCGGACACCTTTTCAAAAGTTTAAAGGTCTATCGCATCACCCTCCTGCTTGCCGGTGTCTGCAGTCCACATACTCTGCTGCCCTCATAATCTCAATATCGTTCTTGTAACTCTTTTCCAATAAACATGAAGAAAATGTAATATACTTCGTGTTCTTAAAAAGGTTCATTATACTTCTGCATACATTTTGTTTTTAGTACTGAAGGACATTTATTTTTGTAGTTACATTAGTGCCGACACCAGCTGGTACTAATGCAGCTGTGAGGGATAGTGAAGATTTTTGTTCACCAGTTTAGTGTTTGGGAAGGAATTTGCGTTATGGTGAGGAAACCTTAGTGCAGTTAAATACTATAATTAACGTACTGTAACGTATATACAAGTATGTCGCTCTTCAAGTAAATATGTGATATAGCCTACGAGGAATAAATTTGAATAACCAACTTTTTTTTTCCCCTTCTGAATTTGGGTTACTGTAATCACTGACGTCCATGGATGGTTTACTACAGCAAAGCTTATTCTTGATGGAAGCGAAATAAACTGAACTAACTGCCGGTAGAAATAATTTTTTTAGCATCGCGCGGGGGCAGGGGGGGTTGGGGACTAAGAGTAAGATAATCAGGGAATCCTGTTCTCAAAGATGACCAAACGTATCTTTTCAAGACATACGCTTAGCGGCGGAGATGGTTTGACACTAGATGATGAAATCGTCTACCACCTGAACATTTTCCCAAATGTTCGCACCACAATGGGATTTAGAGGTTCTTTTCAGGTTATAAGAAATAGGCAATGCTGTCACATCCATATGAAATTACCTTCCTCGTCTTGATTTGAAGAGGCTTTGTCCACAGTTGGGACACTATGTTTAATTCGGTAGTACTGTATTTTAATTAATCCAAATCTTTCTCACTCACACAGTGGCATCCCTTTGATCAGTTTCTATCCTTCTAGGCATACACTCCACCTTTTTATGATAATGAGTCAGGTATTTTAGACCATTCTTCCTTTACTGTCACTCGCTGATCTAGTTTGCCAGACATTCCTTAAGTGTTTCAGGCACTACACCCAAACGTCGGTACCACTAAAAGCATCTTACACCGTTATGCCTTTTCCTCTAGTACTTCTATAACTCAGTCTCGAGATCTCTTGACGGTCGTTTGGTAGGACTGACTCATTCTAATCTCCGTTCTGCATACGAAGAACCTGTATAAGGACTTCTCATTTGGGTTATTTGGTATAATATGTGGAGGCTGTAGTTTATTAAATATTAAAACAGGCAAAAACCATCTGAAACATTCATAAGACTTTTCATGATATACTGGCTTCATAACCTTAGTTGCTACGGGCATATTTCCAACCAGTCTAACTCAGTCTCTACATTAAACTTCATAGTTGGGATTGATGCATTTCCGAGATATGTGCTTGTATCCTACTAATAACCTTAAACTCCTGTAGAACTGTAAACTCCTGGTTGATCGGCTCCATATAGGAATGTTGAGGCATCCACACCTCGTTTTCGAACGCGTTCCGATTCTTTGGTGTTAGTTTCTTGTCCTCCCCTTTACCCCACTGAAGTAGGGCCGTCGCACCTCCATCTGCTGGTATTGCCTACATTAAATTTTGAGTGATGCAATCCTTGACCAGTTGCACGAACATTGCTAGTTCACTAATGTCATTATTGCATGACATCGACATGAACGATTCAAGATGTAATTATGTATAAAGAAAAATTCCCAGTCTATTTGGAACGTATTTTAAGTTTTAAGAAATATCTTTGAAGAATATTTCTTAAAATATTCTTCAATAATTGAAGTTAAGATTAATACAAATGAATCTACTTATGGCATTCATTCGGAAAATATACTATGTGCCGGTCACGTGTAAAATAATTATATATTATGTCGAAATAAGTACTGTGACATTCTCTGTTTAGAATGGAACATATTCGTATATACACACACATATCACACATGGATCGATGTACATCTGTATACTGTCGACGGCATGTTGAGAACTTGAATGAGCCCGTTGTCACTGATTCCAGTCTGCATCTGGGGCCTTCTTATAAGAGAGAGACTTCCAGCACAGTTAAGGCAACAGGGGATGGAGGAAAAAAAAAAAAAGAATGTTTCGTAGATTAATTGCAAGGATATGGGAAACAGGATCATGGCCTAGAGACTGGAAGAAGTTGGTTTTCATATCACTACATAAGAACGGAGATATGAAGGAGAGTATACTGGAATCTAGTGACAACGGCTCATTCAAGTTCTCAACATGCCATCGACAGTATACAGATGTACATCGATCCATGTGTGAGATGTGTATATACGAATATGTTTCATTCTAAACAGAGGATGTCACAGTACTTATTTCGACATAATATACAATTCTTTTACACGTTCACTGGCACATAGTGTATTTTCCGAATGAATACCATAAGTAGATTCATTCGTATGGATCAGAGTTCACTTCGAACCAGTAAGTAATTTATGTGCAAACTAGTTCATATATTCATTATGAAGGATTTCTTTCTTTTTTAACTAATCATCCATTATCACTAGTATTTACTTTGAACATATGAATTTGGAACGCTGCTCTCGTTTTTTTTTCTGATTATTTTATTTTATATATTTTTTTTGAGGGGGTAGCATTATCTGTAATTTGTGCCAAGAGATTATATATAAATAAACAAGAAAGCAATCGCTTAATGAATTTCTTGAAGAGTTGGAGGTTGTGTGCATTTTTGTCAAAAAACGGCATGGGAAAAGAACAGAAGAATATGGAATGAAGGAAAGATGAGAAGCTGGTTTTGTGTCTGGAGCTGAACAGTATATGTTGACCAGCAGCTGTTCGTTTTCGTACATAGAGGGAAGTGGAGAAATAGTGGCGGCCAGTTCAGGGGAACAACTTCCTCGGAACTTATATACTTATAGAAAAGACATAATTCAAAAGTGGAGCATATACGCGTTAGCTAATGGAGTGAGTCAGTGAGAGAAGGATAATCTGTTAAGAGAATAGCTATCTCCTGAATGTACTCTAACATTCTGAGAAAGCTTTTGGCGCTCCATCCCAAATGTGAAAACGGTATTATAAGGTTAGGTGAATTTAGGATTTATAAAGTGTTAGGAGTTGAGCAGAAGGAAAGTATCAAGCTTTTTTTAGAAAGCTGAGGTTGTACCTAAACATTCAAACGAATAGAATAAGTATTCTAAGATGCAATTCATTCGATTAAAATAACGTTCAGTTGGACAATTTCTACCTTTATTTGCATGTGCTTGTGTAAGACAGAATTACTAATAATTACAGGTGAGTTACCCCCACCCCCTTAAGGTGCTAGATTAATTAGTTCCAAGTTAAATATACCACGAATATACATAATATTGGGGCACATTTTCATCATTTTGACAATCTGTTTGCTTGTTTTTAGTAGCTGGAAAAAACACGTGTTGTTCGTGTTTAGTATCAGAAAACCAAAACTTCATATGCATAATTTAATGTGCTTTATGTAATTGTTTTGCAAAAGGATTACTTTTAATTTCATTATGTCTGATATTTTGTATCTTGGACTCCCATCCCCAAAACCAGTTTTGCAGGTCGCTGTGGTATTTGTTTGTTTTGAATCTGTTTCGATTTGGCATTTTCTTTGAAATTTTTTAGTATTAAGTAGCAGTAGACCCTAATGAATTACTTTGTCTTTGCTCCCCTCAAGCATATTTCATCGCTTCAGCTGAATAGAGTTATGAAATTTCGCATCCCTTTTACGAAATAATATGATTAATGTCCAAAGAATCATGTCCTGATTCACTTTCAGTAGGATTATTTTTTGAAGGTTGTAGACTATAGAAGACCGTGAGTTCAGCTTTTTTTTTATTTTTTAATTTTTTTATATTTTTACATAGTTCGGAAACCGTTGCTTAGAGACTAAAGAACATTTTGAAGCCAAGGAACAGCGGTTTCGCATTCGACGGTGAAATTCATCTCCCTCCTAAGGACATAAATGCTCACGCCGTGATTCGAACCTGTATCCTGTTAATTGAAGCATAGGCACTCTAACCACTTGGTCAACCAGGCCGGCTTACGCTGTGTATTTCATAAACATATTATAAAGAATAAATTAAAATAGAGAGAGAGAGATATATGCATGCCATTAATGGATGGACTGATAGTTTCTTGCATTCGGTGTGTTAACTCGGTATATAAAAGCTAAAATTGACTGCGACAATAATTTTGCATAATAAAGTAAAGCTGTACTAAATCTCACTAGTCAAATTTTCAGGCGAAAACTACACTGAGTGTAATTTCTTTTGGACCTAGTTAAGAACTCCAAGAGATTACATCGCTAATTTTTTGAATGATATGTTTCTGTGCGTCCCCGTAGCTCGACCATTAGCAAGACAATATTCAATCTCTTACCAGTTATTGTGTAGTTCCGATGTGAATGAATAATTGAGTAGCGATTATTGGCTTCCTTTCCAGTATCTTTTCCACCCATCAATCAGAAATCGTTAATCCCCACCAAGGAGTTGGCTTTCATTTCACTATTCTAAACGACAATAAGGTTGAAGAATATTGTCGATGCCCTCTAAATGGCGTATATTGACAGATTCACTCTTATTGTGTGGTGTGCAGAAGCAGGTTTGTATGGTACCTTGCTGTCAGTGGCTGGGTTTAGAAATGCTTTTGAACTCAATTAGCCACTTCCCTTATATCCGCATGATGCGCGATATTCTTGTAAACCCCCCCCCCCCCAATTAAGAAATCTGGGGAAGGTTAAATCAGCTAACTTTAGAAAATTATGCAAAGGGACTCGTTATTTGCCTCGAAATGGGTTGTCAAGACTCCGTAACACATCTACTACGCGAGTAACATTTATATGGCTTTATTATTAAAGATAAGTTAGTCAGTTTCATAAAGAGGTGGAATGTTCCAGGAATTTCGGGTAATTTCATCTGCATAATTGTGACCAGCAAATATACACAATTTACAGACATTAATACTCTTCACATTTCTGTGTAATTTAAGAAGCTAACCATATCTGCTTAAAAATAATCGCAGCCATTTTTTACTTATGTAATTTAGAAAGGCTATTGTACCCACATTAGTTTGTTTGTATAAAAATAGTGTATAGTGGTTCGGAACCTCCACAATCGATCAATATTCAACCTTCATTTCATAAAATACAACTCCAGTTTCTTGAATTTCCACTGTTGTAATCTTCACCAACCTCTCCTCTCTTCTCACCCATAACTCAAAAAATTATTAATGCCAATAGAAAATTGTCCTTCATCAAAGCGTGCCACTATTTAAGTGGTAACTAAGGTTAATAAGAAATGGTGTAGGTGTCTTTTAATTTATGCTGTTACTCTTTACTCTGTAGTGTTATAATTATATTAAGCTGGATTACGTGATGCACCTTCCATTTAGTGACTAGTTGGAAATGTCTTTGAGCTAAATTATTCATTGATAAGATTAATTGATCTCCTATTTTGCTGCAGGTGAATTCAATTTGTGTTAGGTTTCCAAATGGAATGCGTGCATGATTTATTCCCATTGCATGGAGTGACAGTTACGCAATTATACATCCCGATTCGGACATTGTCACGCACTCTAGCTATGCTTTGCTGTCTGAAATTAAACAGATACTTGAGTTGGCTTATAAATGGAGAATTATTAAAGTATTTCACGCGCAACTCTTTTAATCCCTGTTAAGCGCTTGCGAATTCTCTTAACGTTGTGTTTCCCCCTCTTGTGCAGTTAAAGGAAAAAAAAATATAATTTTTCATTAACATATATTAACTGACATTGCGACACACCAGGGAAATTACGTTAAAAACAGTAATGACCTGAAACTTTACATAATAAAAGAAATGACCATTACTTCCCTCATTTTGCCTGTTTTCTTTAATTTGGTAAATGTTCAAACTGAATGACGTATGTTTCATGGTTACTTTCATTTCCTATGGTTGTAAATGAAGTTTATTTTTTCTTAATCTGTGAAGCCTTTATGAATATTTTAAGAGTAATTTTTTTAAAACAGTTTTATAATTAACGTATTTATATATAAAAACATAGCAAGATTTCTAGTAAATATTTGTACATTTCTTTCATTTGCAATCATGAAAGTCACTCCGAATATTATTACAAAAACCAACCGTGTGTCAGTGCATGTGCGGCAAACCACACACACAAATTTACCTTGCTATTTATCCTCGTTTTTGTCCATTTCTATCAAACTCATTCTTGAGTTGTAGAGACATATTACGGAGTAATGAACCCATCCTCTAGGGCATTATAATTCCCTAACTTAACATTCTATAGAGACTAAGGCAAGTGATTTTGTAATTATGGTTCACATAGTGAAATTGTATCTCCCATAAAAATAAAAAAAAAATCGTGTTCAAATAAATTACATCTGAAATTTTGAAAGTAGTGCTCGATTTTTGAATGCTACTTGCACTATAACAGTACTATGAAAAGCGAATTTGTGCGTGTACATTCATATATCCATTGAAGAACAAAACATAACATTTCACTTCACATTTGCTTCGGCGACTCCGTGTTCGAAAGTGTATATTGCAAACCAAAACCGAATATTTGCTGCCGAATTAGTAAAGCTGAGTTGCTCTCCAAAGGCTGTGGATTGGTTACCTTGATTGTTAACTGAGGGCATCGTAATGACATCAAACGATGCGTGGTATCTGACATAAGATTAGCGTTTATAGAGAAAAGGGGAAGAGGACGTTGTTTGTAATAAATAGCGTTACATTTCTAAAAGCTGTTTACTGTCTTGTGTTCGAAGACATTTTACGGATTTCCATTCATGGAGCGTGAAGGCGCAAGCTTCTTCAAGAACAACACATAGTGAATACATAAACTGGTTGTATAGATTAATATTGGGAGTAAGATCTTTATTTTGTTATCTTTCATCAATTTTCGTATTAGGCGTTGTTTTAAGGCAACCTTTGAGTTGTATTTTTTAGAAGAAAACGATCAGCCATAGACATGAGATTAAAAACAGTCATTCAAGATGCATTGCCATCGCTTATTATAGCGAAGATCTTATTATTATTTTTTTAAATTTAATTTTATTTATTTTTTTTTAAAATACCAGATTGTCTTTTTGCCAGTCTACACTTTGTATTTTGAAAGCAGATATTCGAGGAGAGGAATTTATGAATATGGTCCTGAATAAATGAGGGCAATATAATTTTTGTTAATTCTCTGTATCATAAGGCATTTGAGTATTGCTTGATTCATCTAATTTCTTTTAATTTTTTTTTCCAGTTTTCTTTGGACGAATCGATTGTAAGAGTTGATTTGATATACTCTTTCTCTTTTGTAATCCTGCAGTTTTATAATCTGCATGAAATAAGCGTTATTTTCCCTTATTATGTATTTTCTGTACTTTAAGTATCAAAAGAAGCAGAACTTCTTTTGTTATTCCAGACATTTCCGAAGAATTCGTGTGTTTTAGCAATAGCACATATTGTTATATGTATTAATTAATGAATACGTTTCTTTCCAGAAATGTGAATATAAATATCTCGGTTTCTCCCCTCCCTCAAGTACATAAAGGATGGATTTGTAAGTGCTTTTTTGATAGCTTTTGCAGACGGGCTACTGCAGCGAAGCAATTTGTTTTAATATATGAAAACGATAAGTATTGAGGGAAAGAGCTTCAGAGAAAACTTAAAAATACAATATTCTTAAAGAACGAGAATAGAAATTTCCTTGTTACGTTGGTCGATATGTGTTGACTCATTTCTTGAAAGTGGGAGCAAAAATTAATAAATTTCTTTTGATTGTGTGTTGTTATCATTAAAAAGCAACAAAAATAAATCAATTCTTATTTACGGAAATAGCCATTACAACTAAGCAAAGACTTTTCGGAAATGTTTTTATTTCAAGTAATCACACTTGCCTTCAAACATTATCTATTGAGGGCTCGAGGTTTTTTGGAGGTCGAAATGGCGTTAGAGTTGTCTTGTTTCACCTCCTAGTTCTGTCATTGATTGTTGGATAGTCGGCGTTTGTGTGGCTTCGTTGTGGATGGTGAGTTCTGCCGCTGAATTCTCCTTATGAGTCTTTCATGCTGAAGTTTATCCGAATTCTCAACAAGATTCACTTAAGTATAGAAACCCTGCAACAAGAAAGAAATCAGTCACCTGCAATATAACATCTTTTCTTATTTTACGTTCAACGGGTTAACGTCTAGGAGGGTTAACAGTATCCTCTTCACTAATCTCTCTCTCTCTCTCTGTGAGAGAGAGAGAGGGGGGGGGGAACTTCATAACATTTGCGTTGAAATCAACCGGAGCAACTCTTTGTGCTACATCAATCGGAAGTATTCTAATCAACCCCCCCCCCCCCCCAAGGCATACACGCAAAATCTTAAACTTTTCTCGATGAGTCGCATTGGAATGGGACTTCCTCGATGTTTCTAAACATATTTGCAAATTAAAAGTCTGAAGAGCGACTGCCGTAAAAATTATGCTTTCGAATGGTATTTTTGTACTGACCAGGAATATCATCCTTACATTTGACATGCCGAAATCTCCAACATTAATTGAAAGCAGGGTATCTTAGCCATCTTGTCAGGTTGTATATCCTGAACCCTTTGCGCTGCTTTAAGCATCGCTGCTCAGACTGCCTGTTGTGGCTCTGCCATCTGTGCCTAATGTAGTAGAAAGAGATGAAAATGATAGAACATCCGAATACGTTAACTGGGACCGAGATCTAGTGTACACTCGAGCATGCTGAAGATGAATAGATGAAGATTCAAAAGATGAAAACAAAAGATGAAAACAAAACCTAACTTATCTGAGAAGATATGTTTTAAAAAAGTATCTTAGTAATGCGAATCAGAGAAGAGGGGATAAAAAGAATATGGCCTCTCTCTCCTGGAACCAACAAAAATGATTCTCTCACATCTAAGCCCGCTAGTTAGAAAATAATGGACCATGTGGGGTTGGATACCTCTAACACCCAGAAGTAAATCAAATCATTAAACTACATAGTGCTCTGGACGGAGTGAAATTTCTCCATCTTGGATTTTTTTCCTAAGGAAAAAAATGGACACTGAACAATGGTGGATTACTGGATGTTATTCCTTCAGCATTCAACCATAGGTAGGAAAAGTGGAAACCGAATAACAACGCTCAGGGCAAAGCTTAGGATATCTTCCAAAGATATCCCAGGACAAATTTGGTATCTTCAAACGTGTTCGAGTACGCTTTGACGTCGGACATATCGTGCTCTAAACACGTTTGGAGCCATTAGATTTGTTGTTGTGGAATATCTGTGGAAGACACACTAAGTTTTGTCCTTTCCTAAAGTACTTTTCCCAACCTATGGTGGAATGCTGAAAGAACAACATCCAGTAATCCACCATTGTTCAGTGTCCATTTTTTCCTTCCTAGGAAAAATATCCAAGCCAAATTTCACTCTGTCGATTTTCTAACCGAGTCACAATGGTAATAGTGACTCGGTTAGAAAATTCGGGTGCCTTGCTTTCCGGACTAAACACGGAATTGACTCAAACCACGTCAGACTTATAATAATGGTTTCATGCCGGACGATGCAACTCATCTTCGCTTAAAAAAAATATTGACAAATACCCATGCCTATAGTGGGATTTAGATCCACACCATATGAGCCGGAGAGATGGTATGTTATCTACTCGACTAACCAAGCTAGAAGAATATGCGGTTACATTTGGACAGATGAAAAAGTAATAACGTCGTGAGCGGAAAATGATTTCAAGGTTCTTAGAGGCCGAGGAAGTTATGATGTGAGGTTGTTAGGATAGACTATAGTAAACAGCAGTTAATGAAGAGAGAGAGAGATCTGATCTTGTCTTGACGATCGTATTAGAGATAAAAGGAATTGATCTTTTTTGTGAGATGGAAGGCTTCCGTATCTTAGTCGACAATGTACTTAGATTGACGCAAATAATCTTTTTTCAGAACATTTCAGTTGAAGTTGAGTTATCCATTCGCATGGGAGTGGCTGAGTTTTTTTCTTCAGGATATTCGGATCATACCACAAAAAGACTGGCCTGAAGACATATGTAATTTACAGACATAAAATACACTGGCCTCACAGCTGTAGTTACTTCGACCTTAAATTCAAAACAAACTTGAGATTTGTTATAAGCAGAGTGGTGGTCTCACACTGAGAGATGATGCTATTCACAAACAATTGCAAAACAGTGGCAAAATAATTACCAAAAGTAATTTGAATCGAAAATAAATCGAATAAACGTCAAGAAATTAGATTTCTCATTCGCGATACTTTAAGTATTCTGAAGTTGCTATCTTTTGGTATAAATGCACATTAAGAATCCTGTTACCAATGAAAAATTTAAATCAGTAAACATTATTATTGGCAATTAATCTCTCCACGTGGCCATTGCGTGTGTTTTCATACTACTTTACAGTCGCTGTGATCAATATCTGACTTTCTAGTTGCCAGTAGCGTATTAAAGCAAATCAATCTATTGATCGAACATTTACTATGCACAGAAAAGTCAAGAAAGCATATTTTTCCGAAGATAAAATGCTCTTTTCATTGGGTTTTATTATTCGAATTCTTATTATAATCGGTGAATTAAAATTATAAATGAAAGACTGTTTCATATGTGAACGACGGCATATTATTGCGGTTTATTCTTTATATATTCATAACTTGTGCCATATAGCATTCGTAGATTATAAGTGGCAAATTTTGCCAACTGGTGTAGATGTATTTTACTGAATCTGGCCCTATGCTAATAAGTTTACACTATTCTTTTAATCTCCTTGTGCGACCGGCTGAAATTCGCTAGTCATTGGCAATGCGATGACGCAACCGTTCTTTTTACAAATTAAAAACTTATTTAAACATACAATTCTGAAGGATTTTACTCTTATTGTAGTTATTACGCTATGTTTTTTTTTAAATTTCATTTGCTAATAGAATGAACAAGTTCATCCCAATATAGCTAACTGGTTATTCTTGCGGAAAGTTTTAATTTAATACATGCATGCACGTAGAACGGGCACTAGAGAGAGCGGATTTATCCAAAAGCTTAATCTTTGCTGCTTTATGCGAGCAAACCTCATCCAAAAGTGCTTTTCTCCAAATTAATTAACTTGAGCTACCTTTTGTGTATTCGACTCATGCTTCTACAAAACCTGTTAATTGAAGTCCTGAATAACAATGGCCTCTTCTAAATCCACCTTTACTTCAAATTCTTTCTGACACCTCCGTGTTGTTTTCAAAGGAATGGTTTAGTATTTAATATATTTTTAGTTTATCATCATTATTATTTTAGTGTCAGCGGACAAATGCTTTCATTTACAAAAGTCGTCTACAAATTGTAATCTTTGATGAAATATTTATACTGGCAATGACTGTCCGTTATGTGATCTTATTTTGCACGAGAAGTTTATTTTGTCCAAGTGCTACTCCCTCAAGAACAGGGAAACATCAGTCAGGAAGGATAGTATTGGTTTTCCAATTCTGAAATTCTTATTAGAATATGCAAACATCATTGCTACCCACTCCCTTTTGGTGTTTTATATTTTAAAAATTTAAAGCAGTTAATCTAACTCAATCATAATTAACCACCTCTCTACTCGTTCTTATTTTAATAACATTTTTACCATGGAAATATGATGGTTTAACTTTTATCCCATAGTTCTTATGTAATATTCTCTCTCTCGCTGTGTGTGTGTGTGTGTGTGTGTGGAGGAGGAGGAGAGAGAAGGCTTATATCAACCTCTCCACCACCTTGAAATCCGAATACGATCATAAATATCAGTGCATTATTTTAGGATATCCTGTGGATGGCGAAGAAATGTTCTCGTGGGGATAATTATGAAAAATTCAGTCGTTGCATTATAGTTGCAATAAATTCTGCACATCTTGAGTTCCAATTTCTGTTTCTAGTCGCTAATTCTCTACGCTTTTATGTGGTAGATCTGTTTTTAAGAATAACTTATTTCACTATTGATTCTACGAAGACTAGACTCCGAATAGTCATTGCTACTTTTTATAATTTGTTTAATTATAAGAAGGATTATGGAGGACAATCTGAGAACTTTGGGTTAAAGCAAGTTAATAAGAGAAGTTTTTTAATGTGCAAAGTTGAATTCACAAATATTTCAGCATTTTGTGATTGGGTAATTTATTCCCTTTCTTGGATAATCAGATTCCTTCTCTTTTCTTCAGTCTTTTCGGTTTCATTCGCTTTTATTTAGCTTAATCCTTTGTCTTCTGTATCAGCATTTCGCCAACACACACACAGACCCATTAAAAATAAAAATTCACGAAATGTTTGGCTTTTACTAAAAAGCGTTATATATGTATGCGTATAAACACATTTTAGTATACTAGAGTTGAATCGAATCTTTCATTTTTAACACATTTTGTAACGTTAATATTTCTTTTTCTCTTCTAAAAATATTTTTCTTTACTTTTCACTTGCACAGCGATTGCATTCAACACATTATTGCTGTACTTTCCAGTTGAGTAGACAAGCTACATTAACCACAGGTTTCTAGTTCGCCGGTTCTTCCCTGTTGTATCCACTTACATTAATATAATTTATTGGAATATATCTATTATAAAGTTTCCTTGGTACAAGTTCCATAACAAAATATCTTGTTAGAGAACTTGTTACTAAGCAATGTTTGTTTATTTATTTTTTAAAATTTAAATGTACGTGTTCTGTACACAGTCGAAAATAGTTTGTTCATATATCATATGACCTGCTATTCATTCTAGACGTATGTTTCGTCATAACCAAAAAGTTTCAACGTGTTGTAGAAAAGTAAGGGTAGTGGATATTTTTGTAGTTGTTCAATTTTATATTTTAATTTGTTCATAAGCCACGTACATTATGTTTTGTCAATTCGTGTGTTCGCTAGCTAAATTTTCTTTTTCACATTATATATATATAAAATGTGTGTGTGTATATATATATATATATATATATATATATATATATATATATATATATAATTAATTTTTTAACTTGGGGATACTGCATATTAGGGTTACCAAGTAATTTTATAAGCTTGGTTATTTAACTCCTAATCCCAAGTATGCAAACAATTAAGTTTGCGCCTGAAACATAGTTCAAGCCTAAAGATGGTACAACAGCAGGCAACTCATTGTAAAGGTGGGTAAAGCTCTGATCACTATTCTTAGTATTTTCCCATAATGTAAAGCACATCTCACTAAAAGATGTATACTTCAATACATTATGGGTGGGATCACTACCCAGACCGGTTTCAACCTTTTTTGAGGTCTCCTCAGTGAGTAGCTAGACCCTAAATACCAAGGTTTTTAGTAATACAGAGCCTTATCAACTTTACCTATAGAAGTTGCTGCAAGGTGTTTTTATTTTTAATAAGAATCTCTGGAGGAGATGTAGATGTAATTAAGTTTTTAACTTGGGGATACTGTATATTAGGGTTACCAAGTAACACCTTGCAGCAGCTTCTATAGGTAAAGTTGATAAGGCTCTGTATTACTAAAATTTTGGTATTTAGGGTCTAGCTACTCACTGAGGAGACTTCAAAAAAGGTCGAAATCGGTCTGGGTAGTGACCCCACCCATATGTATCGAAGTATACATCTTTTAGTGAGATGTGTTTTACATTATGGGAAAATACTAAGAATAGTGATCAGAGCTTTACCCACCTTTACAATGAGTTGCCCTGGTGTTGTACCATCTTTAGACTTGAACTATGTTTCAGGCGCAAACTTAATTATTTGCATACTTGGGATTAGGAGTTAAATAACCAAGCTTATAAAATTACTTGTTAACCCTAATATATATATATATATATATATACACACACACACACACACACACACACTCACACACACACGAGGGTGGTCTGAAAAGTTCCCGGCCTCGACCATAGATAGCAACACTAATGGCAAGATGTTTTTTTTTTTTTCTAAGTTGGTACATCTGTCATAAGCATCCATGTGAAATTGCAAGTCATTCTATCAAGTAGTTTGTTTTATACAGCTGTCTGAAGCAAAAGTTTCGTCTGTATCCCTTGAAATGGATAAAATTGAGTATCGCGGTTATAAAATTCTTTGTAAAAGAAAGTTTAACGCCAAAAGAAATTCATTCGAAGTCCATAAAAGTTTATGGGCAGTCTTCTCTTTCGTTTTTGACAATTAAATGGGCTGCCGAGTTTAAACGTGGCCGTACCAGCCTTGAAAATGATCCGCGTAAATTGATCTGAGTTTGTGCTTTTAAGTAGTACGGTATCAAGGCAACTCTTGCCAAATGTTTATAACTTAGCTTTCCATCACTTTCGAAACGTTTTGTTTCATTGTACAATATCATTTATTTGGTGTAAAGCAATTATTCGTATTTTTTAAAATAAAACCATCAATTTTACACTTAAAACAACACAGTTCTATGGAAGAACTGCATAATTGTGAAGTACTACTACCTACCATATTATTATCGTTTCTACTACACTGTTTAAAGAGCTCTGAAGTCGTCATATTTATTGACACTCATTACTATGTTTGTTTGGAATGTTTGCATTTTCGAAATTTTTTTTTCTAAATTGTAATGTTATGAATTTTTTTCACGTAATCCTTCCCACAAGGCCACAGCATTGTTCGTTGTTCTTTATAAATGATATTAACATTTTGTTGTCTGACCTTTTCGATGACCATGCAGTTGGCACTCATGCTCTCCGCTCACCACGCATATATAGATTCAGATCGAATTATCTTGTTAATAGTTGCACGCCGTGCTTTTGAAATCATAATAATAAACCTAATAAGTTTAGTTCTTTTGCAGAAACATAATACACTTTAATATATTCTTGGGACAAATTGTGCTGGCATCCTGCAGTTAATTTGCAGATAATACGATTGAACATGTTACATCCTACGTATACTTTTTTTTTTTTTTTGGCTCTCTTGAACATTTTCGGCAGTGGAAAACTGCATGCGGCTTTCCACTGGCTTAAATTCTGCATTTGTAGCAGCTCACAGCATCAGTTGTGTGAAAAATGGCCTCTCCATTGAAAAGAATTTTGTTGGGGTAGTTGCTCACATTAATCTGTTCTAACATAAACGTCAAAAGTTGATACTTTATGTAGTTCAGACGTTGTTTATATGCACGGAATCGCAATCTTCTTTTTTTTTTGTGTGTGTGTGTGTGTGTGTGTGTGTATGACGTCATCTTGAATGCATACCTCCAATTTCATCTTGAGAACTGTCTAGTTCCCGGTCAGTGGTCCTTTGTTTGAACTGTCGATACTGCTGATGAATAGTTATCAGCTGGAACTTTTCCTCTATATACAGAAGTGGCCATTCTTTTTTTTTAGCAATTTCGCGAACAGAGACACCAAATGATACTTTGATGCTTTTTTTTTTATTTTTTTAACGAACACTTTATTTGTAAGGATCTAATTTACAAAAGATGTACGTTGACGCCACTCAACTAGGTACGTTTTAATTAACAGGGGGTGATTTTTTTTTTCGAAGAATGTACTTCGGTATACCAGGACTTGTTTGAATGCCTCATAAGATAAGTAATTATTTATTTTAGCTGCCAAAGTATCTTTTAATGGTGAATATGATCTGGAAGGTAAGGTGGAAAAAAAAAAAAAAGGCCACGGCATGAGTCATGTTTCGCGAACCAATGTTCACCTTGCTATACACTCACCAAAAGTATTTCTGTACAGGGTGTCCCAAAATTCACGCAAGAAGTAATTTTGATAGAAAACACAGGTTTTCAATTAAAAATTGTAATTTCTTATTGATTCATAAAGTATACAGTATAGGGTTATGCATGGAATAGCATATCGGATAAATGGCCTCCACGGCTTTGCTGGCACATACGCACTCTTTTGTCGAAATTTTCCATGACTGTTTTGCATAAATAAATTGACTGAATTTCGTTGATACAGCGCTCAATTTCCTCCTTCAAGGCGTGGGTGGTCGTGGGCTTGTTGGCATAAATCTTAGACTTCAAAAAACCCCAAAGAAAAAAGTCCAACGGCGTTAAGTCACATGATCTGGACAGCCAATTCTGATCACCAAAACGGGAAATTACACGACCAGGAAATGACTCATGCAGTAATTGAATTGTTTCTCGGGCTGTATGGCATGTGGCACCGTCTTGTTGAAACCACATGTCGTCCACATCCATATCTTGCAATTTATGCACAAAAAACTGGATTATCATGTCGCGATAGCGAGCACCATTAACTGTTATTGCTTTACCAGGTGCATTTTCGGAGAAGAATGGACCGATGATGCCTCCAGCCCAAAATCCGCACCAATCAGTGACACGTTGTGGATGCATTTGTTTCTCGACAATCACTCGTGGATTTTCTGAACCCCAAATGCGACAATTTTGTCGATTAACGAAGCCATCAAGATGAAAATGAGCCTCATCGCTGAAGATGATTTTGTTCGAAAAATAAGCATCCACTTGTTGTTCCATAATCCATTCAACGAACTCTCTTCGCTGTGTGTGGTCAGTTCTTGAGTCAATTGAACTTTGTAAGCATAAAGATGAAAATCTTTCGTGAGAATACGCTGTATAGAGCTTCTCGAAATGCCCAATTCAAGACCACGGTGCCGAATTGATGTTCCTGGACTCTCAACAACACTCACGAACTGCTTCGATGTTTTCTGTTGAGCGACTTGTTGAAGGACAGCCAGAGTGTATAAGATCACTAATTGATCCAGTTTCCTTGAATTTTTTAATTAATCTTTTCACAGTTGAAGTTAAATCACCATTCCGACCATATTTTGTACGAAAATTGCGAACTGTAGCTGCCAAACCTTCATTATTTTTAAAATATTGCTCAACAATGAAAATGCGATGTTCTTTCGTGTAGCGCTCCATTTTTAAAAACCCTGAACTGTCAACTGTCACGCTGTCTTTTTTTTTCTCGTTGGCAACACTTTACCGCACAAATGGCGCTAAATTTAAATCTTGCGTGAATTTTGGGACACCCTTTATAATCAAAATTCAGTTAATTTTGTCTGCCTACAGCAATAGTCGCTGTTCTTTCTCCTGCGGCAGTGCAATGAATGGTATTTTGATTATCGTTCGCAAGCTATCAGTGCTGCTGCTTCTGCTATCTAGTTATTGAACATGACACTGATGGCAGAAACTCTGGAGTGTTTGTCAGATACCATGCAATTTTAGAAATAATAAAATAACAATAGAAACATGTTATATCAATGAAAAACTTAGGTTATTTTTATGTATTAATTATGTGCTTTTTAGTGTCTACACTTTGTCTAAGTCCTATCAATAAATTAGGCGATTTCCCAGTATATATTAGTCATTCGAGTTTGTGGGAGATCGGATCTCTACTAGATTCTGGACAATTTAAAAGATCTCAGCGTTAGCTTTCGCCCACTATCATCTGTTTGAAGACTCTCCTCTTAACATATACAGAATAATCCCTGTAATCAATCCTCCCTTTTAGGAAATGCTCGCATCGGACTCACTTCGTTGTTTCCTCTTCCCACGAAATTTAAATTTGTTAAATTGCATTCATAATTTTCAGTTGTCATTTTAGATCTGGCGTTTAGGTAAGATTTAGCGAATTTTTTTTAATGTTTTTATTTTTTACCTGGGTATTTATTTGATCTAGTAATGTATAATTTTAAATACAAGTAACACGAAGTCGCTCGTTTTTTTAGGTTGTCTTCCTTATATTTACGTGGACAATTATTCCTTGTGATCCAAGTGTTTTAGCACTTTTTTTTTTCATTAAGCATAAGAGAATTAACTGATATCTCGAAATGCTTTTTACTTTGTGAACTAGCTAAACTCCACCGTATTTAAATAAAAAAAAAAATCGATAGTATGTCAGTTACGCACATTGCCTTCCAGTGATAGGTTTTGGCACCGCCTGATTGTCAGGAAGATTTCTCCATTCATGAAACTCATTGATGTCGGCAAATATATCGAACAGACGTTAAAAAAGAAAATAATAAAATAAAATTAGTGTCATATGTCAAGTCGAAAGCATTATCGCCTTAACAAACTCTCTGCACAGAAACAGATGTGCTGTTTGATGCTTTCATTCAAATTATAAAATATCCACAATGTCTCAATTTAATTTACCTATATAGAAAATACTTACTTGAAAAAACTGAATGTTATTTCAGATTCTTAGTACAGTTGGGCAATAGCTGAGTTTAATGCATCGTGCTTTGATATGGGAGGGAATATTTCTTCCACAGGTCGATATATATCTTTATGAAAAGACCTAAAAGGTAAAAAAAAAGTTTTTGGAAGGCTGGTTCTTCTGTATGCACTTTTTTTTTTTCCATATCTGTTTTTCAGAAATAGAGCTTATGCATAATTTGTTTTGTGTATGTGTTGTGGGCGCAAAGCAAATGGACCAGGGACACTTATCAGCACCATCTGAAATTTAGAGTCGAAAGTTTTCAGTGCTTTGTTATAAAAGTAGTTTTTATCGGAAAGTTTGCGTGGTATTGATTTGTTCAAACACCAGTTTCCCCAACACTCTTATAGTGTAATCTACCAACACAAAAGCGTTGAGATTTGCGTGAGGTAATCTTGATCCTGATATAGCTAGAAAAAATTCAATTTCATGCACAAGGGAAAGAAAAACACAACTTTTCCAATTCATCGGATACGGACAGATTTTCGTTTAGTTTTGGAGTGTTTTTCTTTTATATAGGATTCTAGGGCATTTTTTATTATATTTTTTATGATAATTTCACTATGAAAGGTTTAGAAACCTGTAACGCATTAGCACTAGATGGGTGGGTCACAGGTTAGATAAATTTAGGACTATTTTTTATGCTGTTTACTAAGAGTAGATTTGCTTGAATGATAAATACCAGGTTTTAATTAGTATACGTTTTTATCTATATATTTATACTAGACGTATTTCTTTTACATGTTTCGCTGTCCTATATGGCTAACAGCTTAGACTGGAATGATAGTTGAATCACGAGTATCGTTAGGCATTTTACGTGCAGTCTCTCCATTGTTGTGTAAACTCTATATGTGATTGCTGGCATTGGAGAGAACTTTAATGTTAAACATGTTAATTAATGACTTCCAGATGTCGCGAAGGATAATGCTTTGATTTCTGTTTAATACACCTTTAGAGCGAATGCTGAAGGACACTTTGAATAACCTGTCGAACTAATTCTCTTCTAAGTAGGGTATGGAGAATGCTTGCCAATTTACCGCGTGATGTTCTTTGATAATATGCCGTACGAGTCCGCTTTTGTTTTCAACGTCGCCTATATGTTCTCTGTTCTCCCGGTCTGACCTACGTATATCTTTCCACAAGAACACGGAATCTTCTATACGCCCGGATATTTATAAAATGGAACTTTGTCTTTAGGGGGAGCGTAGAAAGCTTTGTAAGATGTCGACTGGTTTGAAGACTCTTCTGATGTTGATTGCCTCTTAATATTTTGGCATTTTTTTTATTATTTCCAACGTATGGAACGGATACCGTACCTTTGAAATTAATTTCTAGCTTATCACTGGATGGTTCGTTAGAAAATAAGTTTCTTTAGTACCTTTTTTGACTATCCATTTTGGAGGAATTGATTAAATATTCGAAGTTCTTGTTTTCTTTTGATTGCTGCATTTTTTTAGTATGTTTAAAGCTCTATTTTTCAAGGTTTCATTATACAAAATTTTTGTTGAGGGTGATGGAATGAGCTTGCTTGTAGGTACTTGTCTGTGGAGATTTATTTCCTATAGATTTCCAATGATAATCCTCTAGCGATGTTTTTGTTGACAGTGATGTCCAGGAATGGTAATTTTCCATTCTTTTCTACTTCTAGTGTGAATTTTATTTTCGCATGTCGATTATTCAGAAAATATAAAAAATCTTCCTGACTTTTTTTGTGTTTCCAAATGATAAAGATGTATTTCACCTATCTCCACCATACATATGATTATAAGGTTGCCTGAGCTATAACTGATTCACGTTTTTCCATGTATAAGTTGACGATCCGATCGCCAACGTTAAATTACTGTATACGTGTTGGAACAATGCTATAGCTTCGGTAGCATCGTGCGTGTCCTATACTAGGTCTGCGGCAGTTAGATTTTTAATGAAAGTAGACCTAACTCAGTGTAGGATTAACTCTTCATTTTTGTTACAATGTGAGCGTTCTCTTGATATTTCTTGTAAAACAGTTATGATCAACATAAGGCATTTTTGTTTGTCGCCAAACTACTTGGACTATTGCAGTTTTATGGGATGCCAAAAATGTAAAATTCAAAATCTTACATAAAGAGGTTGGCCAAGGCTGGAGATACAAAAGATAGGCATGATTAAAACATTACGAGACAGAGCATATCCGGCATGTTAATCAACAGGAATGAACTGCGTTACCAGAGGCATAACTTCGCCCTCAGTGGTTATAAACCCAAAACGATCAACGAAATCCTTAATACATCTCCGATATCTCCTGTTCTCAAAACAAGATTTTAAGAATGCAATCACTCTACTTTGCATTAAGAATGTTACAAAGTGTTTAAGTTGCTCCGTGAGTACAACATTAAAGTAGCTTTTTTACTATTGCATAAAATCCCCAGATGTAAACCCACCAAACCTCCACATCCCATGAAAAAACCAAGCGTTTGAGAATCATGCTCTTGTGGCGTTTGCTGCGTAGGCTAGACGGTCTGGAGAGATCCGCACGTTTGAACACGTAACAGACGTCGAGAAAAGAAGACGCCATGAATCAGGTCTGGCATCCGATATAGCTATCACAGGATAGCAAGTAGTTTGGCGATAAACAAAAATGCCTTATATTGATCATAATATTATTTTACAAGAAAGTTCAAGGAAGCCTATACATAGCAAAAAAAAAAAAAAAAAAAAAATCAAGGCTTAATCCTCCACCAAATTTGGTCTGCTTTCATTAAAAATGTAACTCTGCTGCGAACCTAGGATACGACATGCGCGATGCTACCGAAGGTGACAGCAGCAATAGCATTTTTCCAACACGTATGCAGTAATTAATTTAACGTTTTTTTTATTCTGAATACTTATGTATATGTACCAAGTGAGAAGTTCTGATAACTTCTAGTATGTCTAATTATTTCTAGTCCCTTTTGTGCACATACCCCTTAAACAAAACATTTCAGAGCAGACTCATGTATGTGACTTAATCTCAGCCCAACAATTTGCATTACTCGTAGCTGATTGTTGGCGTATAGTGGTCGTATGCATTGCAGGAACGAATGAGTGACTAAAATTTAATGAAATACGAGACCTGGTTCTGTAATCAGAACCGATGTTTATATGAGGAGAATCGAAACATTGATCTGGCCTTGGAAAGAGTGCGAATCTCGGAAGTCATCCCACTTCGCTGGGTGTGTGTCAACAGATGCAACGTTGAGCGTGTCTGAAGGAGGTCGCTCCATACGATAAGAAAGTAACCTAAGGCTAGGTAGTTAATTGCCAACCGAAAAGGTCGGTCGGCATCTGCTACTTCAGGAGAACTGGTTAAGAAAAGGTAATGCTCAGAGAACAGAGAGAACTATAAATTGCTACTCTGGTGAGCAGGTGGATTTGCATTAGGTTACTTCTGATAGCAAATAATGCTATATTCCTTCCTGAATGATCAGACTAGAATTGTTTAATATTGTCGTCTCAAAATCTCTCTCCTACTCATCTTTAGCGTTGTGAAATTTACGAATAAGAAAGTATTGCATAAGGGCGGTTTATCTGATGGTGTATTAACTAGCAGGTTTTTTTTCTGCAAAATAGAGTCCAGCCCAGGAACACATCAATATTAATAGATATAACTGGTTTCATAGCCCCAGCTGTTTTTACAATAATTTGCAATCCGTTTGCACATTGTTTCACTGTCCATAGTTTTTTATTTAAATAATTCATTATTAAAAAAGCATGAAATATTCTCCGATTTTGTTCATACTGCAGATGAGGATCTATTGGACATTAGCAGTTTAGTGAATTTTTGATTGCTGCGTTAAAATTTACTTCGATAAAAATAGCATTAGTTTTCTTTAATGAATCTACGCTAATGAATCCCACTTTCTACTAATGAACTTTGTACTTCTGGTCGAATGTAATGCCGTAGGTTTAGTCCCTAGGAGATTTCTCATTGCCATTAGTGCTGCATTATCCTAATACACAGGTATTTTCGGCATACAAGTTTAATGCTAGGGTGGAGGGTAGTACTTCGTGTTTATTATAGTGCTGGACTGAATGCAAAACTGCATTATTTTAATTACGCTGATTTCGTGTAGTGTACTTCTCATTTATAAATAAATATAAGTTGCTCTTATATGGAATTGATGAATCTAGTCTCTCTGCTTTTACATTTTAATGAACGTCTTTTCTTTCATCCTTGTAATCTTAGTATTTTACTTCCAATTTTAGGAATGTCTTATTACTAATAACGTTATAACATTTAAAAACATAACTTCGAATTTCACAGTTTAATTATGTAACCTGCGAATTTTCTGATTATTAAACAAAATCATGTCCATGTTAATTACGAAGTTGGTGTCGTTTAATCTCACTGGAGAATGTCCATATCACAATTTCACTGTTTTGCTTCTTTTTTTTTTTGATTTAAGGTCGTCATGTTAATAATGGCTGAATTGCTCTCTCTCTCTCTCTCTCTCTCTCACTCACTCACTCACACACTGGTGTCTAAAAGTTAAAGCTAAGGACGAACTACTACATTTTTACTAGCATATGAAACATTTTCATGAATACAGTCAAATGTGGACATGAATTTATGCCAGCATACTAATAAATTACACAAAAAATGCGTTATAAATTTCTTACAGATTAAATTGCAATACGTTTTTATCAAACGTTGCAAATTAAGGAATTAATGTACATTGCCTACAGAAAACAACTCTTGAGATACATTTCAGTATGGAATATGTCCACTCCGAACTCTGATGCAGCTGTCACGTCTTATCATCAAATATGCAGAGGAAGATCTATTGGACATTATCAGTTTAGTGAATTTTTATTTGCTGCGTTAAAATTTACCACAATAAAAATAGCAATTCATCTCCCTTTTGTGTTCCAAACGTGTTCTATATGGTTGAGATCTAGTGAGCGTGTCATCCACTCTCGATTCGATTAATATCCGCAGTCAACAGAGGTGTATTTCCACTGCCCGTGTATTCTCATCCATAAAAAGGAATTTTTCGCCTACAACACCACGGAACAATCGAACACGACGTTGAAGAACTTGGTTGCAATGTCATTCACCAGTCACACTCCATTTTTCCAGCACTTGTAACTCGATGCGTCCATTAAGCATAATGCCTCCCCGCACTATGACCGCAGCACCGCCGTATCCATCCCCTTCAAGAACATTCTCGTGTTGGTAAGCAGCAGTAACACTTTTACGCTAGATCAGTTGTCGTTTAGAATCGGGTAAAAGACTAAAACTACTATCTGTAAAGAATACATTAGCCCATTTGTATCATGTAAATTTTTATGGATACAACACCCACTGAAAACGCGCTCTGCGATGAGCTTTGGATGATTGAACCAGGCTGCTACAGGCCGTCCGGCGTATAGGACTACTTGTCGCAGACGTCTCGCCACATTTTGTCTAGATATCCATGTACCTGTGCTTGAATGGAGCCGACTTGCAAACTGACCTACCGTGGTGCGTAGATTATGTTTTGTTGTTACAACCAAAAATCTGTCTTCATGCTCCGTGGTAGAGCGAGGACGACCTCTTAGCAAACGTCTGGAACACATTCCACTGGTTTTGATACGCTGCCCAGAGCCTGGAAACAACGCTATGTGAGATTCCAAACTCTTTGGCAATATCAGTAAATCTGCGGTCTTCAAGCTTACGAATAATTCTTCCCGTGTGAAATCATCTAGATGTTTTTGAGACATTACAAGACACCCAAGTTTGTAATTATACTCCTTCAAACACAATTCACTTAGCGCAGCCTGTTGAGTGCTTTTAAGTGATCCCTTGCCCACGATTCGAAAATTTGAATGTTCACCCGCTTTCTACTCGAAATCATTATACAAAGCAAACTTCAGGTTTTGAAGACTGTGTGCGCACTCACTGCTTGGAAAGAAGTCAATGCCACCCCATTGACAAATGCATCGTTCCATGTAAAGATTCACGTTATATTCGGCCATGTGTGTAACCGGTATAAATTGGAAGATGCTGCCTAGTCAGTGCAACTGTGTGCGAGAAGGGAAAGGGAACTGACGGAGTTTGAAATAGGCGTTGTGATGTGATTTGGAGGCTTATCTGTTCGGCAAATAACATGTTAGCAAATTCGGAGTCAATAATCAGTAGTCAATAACATACTGATATGGAAGTACAGGGAGTCAACTGCTATCCACAGTGGACGACTCACCGAACGTGACAGTAGGATGCTGCGAAAGGTAATATGTAAAAGCCGCCATTCATCGGCCAACACGTTGAATGCTCAGTTCTGGGCATCGACTGGAACATGAATTTGCATCGGCTCTTACCGAGCCGATTCACGGGTGTGCTTATGACGGATGCCCTATGAACGACTTACCAGTGTGCGTAACCCCAACTATGAAATTCGGAGATGGCCTGTGATATGGACCTGTTTTTCCTGCGAGTGGCCTCGGATCTCTGTTTGTGGTGCCACAAACATTGAACTCCGAGAGGTATCTGGACAATACAATGCTACTTACTTTGTGGCGTTTCTACAGAACTGACCACTCTCTCTCTCTTTCAGCGCGACAGTACACCGTGTCATAAGGCTGCTACTGTAATCCCGGTTTGTGGACACTTTGATTGGCCTCCACAGAACCCTGATCTCAGCCCTATACATCTGTGGGATGAACTGGGGCGTGGTGTGAGGTCCTGGGCCATCCGATCCACAATAGTCCAGGACCTTATTATATGCCTGCAGGAAGAATGGACCGGAATTCCCATTGGTCGCTATCGTACGCTTGTGGAAAGTATGCCCTAAGATTGCCACAGTCATGGCAGCGAAAGGTCTTAATCGGTGGGCTGTTTGTTCCTCACACCATGGTGACTAGTAACTTCTTACCAAGCAATCTATATAATAGAATGCGTTAACCTTGGATACCACTGCTCACGTGAGAGTTGCATCAAACCTATGAGTGTGTGCGCACTCGCCCGTTGAACACATTTCAGAAACTGGTCGATTATTCAGAATGCAGATAACCGGCTAAAATAGATATAATTGCTTAGTTTAGCGGTTGGTCACTATTTGCAACCATTTATTTTTCAGCATGGTTGTTTTTAAATTTTTGAAAAACCAGTTCTATCAGATGTTTTAAAATAAGTTGAGGAAATGATCAGACAAGCTTTAAATGCACCGTTTACTTAATAGCACTGTTTTATGGAGACATTATCCCAACAGTTAGCTGCAGGGATAATTTTTAGTTTTGCCTTATTTTGCGATTAATGTAGTCAGAATTGAAATTGCTGTAGATTTTCATAGATCTTAAATATTTAATTTCATTAATTTCCATCTAACCATTGAGTAATTGTTATTTTGAATTGCTTTGCCAATAAAAACACTCCCGTTTAACGATTAATGGGGGAGGAGAGAATAATTTATCATCACATCTTTACTCTAAGAATGGGATGGAAACTCGTTCATTAACCATCGAATTAGTACGGACACGTTAATTACAATATATTCATTATGAATTATACATCGTATTAGAAGCTTCCTCCATTTGTTCACATGCAGTGCATTTTTTCGTATTTGAATTTGACTGTCATATTTCCTCGTTTATATGAGAACTACTACGATTATAAGGAATTTATTGTATTTAAAGCGGATTATATATATTTTTAAACACCCATAAATATAAAATTTTATTCAATTCCATCCAGCCAGTGTTTATTTACTGCCGTCAGTTAAAATCAATTTGTCAATAAAAATGTTCCAATTGAAACCAAAATCACGTGGACATATTCATGTATATATCCTAAAATATCACATTTTATCAGGTTCTGTTCAGCCAGAATAAAGTTAATAGCAACATGCATTTCGAGATATGACTAAAGTGAAGATGGCATCGCAGTTTTTTGTGTTAGAATTCGAAACTCCGAATTTCAATAAAAATCCTTCTTGCTGAATTATTTGCCTACGGACGGAACAGACAAAACACATATTTACACAGGTTCTTTACCTATTTTGTGAAATGCATTTAAAAACGTTCAGGTTAACAAATTGCAATAAGCATTTTATTTAAATACATGAAAGCGGTTGTAAAATATTTGAAACTCGTTTCAGGTAGAAAGTTAGTTCACTTTCTGGTTGTTAACGTAGTTGCGTAATTTTTGTATACTACAGGATATAACCGAATAACATTGTGTAAGAGAGAGAGCTTTTCTCGAAGCTGACGTTTAACAAGGAAAAACGAAACGACCTCTTTGAAAGTTTTGCACCTAAGAGCGGTGGCATTCAATTACACTCTGCTATTGTGAAATTGGTTTTATAACTAATCGTGTACTGGATTTCCATTTTTTTTTTTTTTTAAATCAATTTGTGGAGGTACTGTGTCGTTTCAAGTACATACATATCTGCCTTTATGAAAAGCATTCAATGTAGCTATATCTTCACGATGGCTGCCGGTCAATTAAATACCCTTCAGTCATGTTGACTTATCGTATAATTTTATTTGTAAAAAATAGTTTATATCAAAAACAAGTTTCACAGCAAACGTGTTGAAAACGTTTAATTAATGGGACCACTATGGTATAATTACTCCAATAAGTATAAGCAGCTAGCACTGAGGTATTGTCTGCAGGGGGATATGTAATTTTTTTTTTTAATTTTTTTACTCGCAGTCCGAGTAGTTTATTTATCTCTTTACTTCAGAGATAAAGAAAACGCTTTAATCTCTTAACTGCAAATCTAACTTGCACACAAGTGTTCATATCAGAGGATATATCATATGTAACTTAATCTCTTAAATTAACCTATTTAACTCATTAAAAGATTGATACAAACATTTGATAAATCAAGATAAAAATCTTTAATTTATTTAAAAAAAAAACATACAATCAAATCATCACATACGCAAGCTTCAGGTTATAATTCCAAACATGAAAAATTGTAGTTAAAGTTTCCCTTCAATTTTCATAAGCTAACGGTTTTTCTCCTTTATGGTCATTCTCCTTTATAGAGACAAATTTCAAAGCTATTGAAATTTATCTCTTGCAACGTACAGCAACTTTTATTCCTTTTTTGAATTCACAAGGAAAAATACTGCCATAAAAACTGCTTCCAGTATAACAGTAACGTTAGTCAAATTCTTCTTGCATCCCAAATCATGAAACACTAAAGAAAATGCATCTTCATTTCAGAGCAACCGTTCCTCCTAATTTGGAAACTTCTGAAGAAATAACTATAATCATATCAACTGTTAAAAATCACTTTCACTTTTCAGACTTGATAATTTTAAATAAACTAACTATACTGGGCTCATTTCTATATGAACCAGAGAGCAATAAAGTTCCTTTTAGTTTTAACTGAATTGAATCCTATATAGCTGGGAAAACTTCACCTCTCTCTCTCTCTATACACACACACACACACACACACACACACACACACACACACACACACACACACACACACACACACAAGGATATCGTCTCTGAGTCTCCTAATTTCTATTCCATTTTCATGTGTTGAAGACACAGAAACTTGTTTTTCTCCTGCTGTATTCCTTTCCTACTCCCAGAACAGCGGAACTCTTAGCAACGTTCGGTAACGTTCTTTTCACTTCCACGCATGATCGGAAGCACAATTTAGCAACTTCCGCCCGTCCACTATTATGCGTCATTGCTGCTTTTGGCGCTGTACTTGCAACGATGATAACAGTTATTTTCATAGGGCAGGAAAATTTTTATTTAATTATAATTTCAAAACGCATCAACTATAGTTGATAACATTATTTCATATCTCAATCATTTATGCGCTGAAGCAAGTTCACTTAATTACTTCTAGTAATACAGGGTGTCCCAAAATTCACGCAAGAAGTAATTTTGATAGAAAACACAGGTTTTTAATTAAAAAGTGTAATTTCTTATTGATTCATAAAGTATACAGTATAGGGTTATGCATGGAATAGCATATCGGGTAAATGGCCTCCACGGCTTTGCTGGCACATACGCACTCTTTTGTCGAAATTTTCCATGACTGTTTTGCATAAATAAATTGACTGAATTTCGTTGATACAGCGCTCAATTTCCTCCTTCAAGGCGTGGGTGGTCGTGGGCTTGTTGGCATAAATCTTAGACTTCAAAAAACCCCAAAGAAAAAAGTCCAACGGCGTTAAGTCACATGATCTGGACAGCCAATTCTGATCACCAAAACGGGAAATTACACGACCAGGAAATGACTCATGCAGTAATTGAATTGTTTCTCGGGCTGTATGGCATGTGGCACCGTCTTGTTGAAACCACATGTCGTCTACATCCATATCTTGCAATTTAGGCACAAAAAACTGGATTGTCATGTCGCGATAGCGAGCACTATTAACTGTTATTGCCTTACCAGCCGCATTTTCGAAGAAGAATGAACCGATGATGCCTCCAGCCCAAAATCCGTACTAAACAGTGACACGTTGTGGATGCATTTGTTTCTCAACAATCACTCGTGGATTTTCTGAACCCCCAATGCGACAATTTTGTCGATTAACGAAGCCATCAAGATGAAAATGAGCCTCATCGCTGAAGATGATTTTGTTCGAAAAATAAGCATCCACTTGTTGTTCCATAATCCATTCAACGAACTCTCTTCGCTGTGTGGTCAGTAGGCGTCGGTTCTTGAGTCAATTGAACTTTGTAAGCATAAAGATGCAAATCTTTCGTGAGAATACGCTGTAGAGAGCTTCTCGAAATGCCAAATTCAAGACCACGGTTCCGAATTGATGTTCCTAGACTCTCAGCAACACTCTCATGAACTGCTTCGATGTTTTCTGTTGAACGACTTGTTGAAGGACGGCCAGAGTGTATAAGATCACTAATTGATCCAGTTTCCTTGAATTTTTTAATTAATCTTTTCACAGTTGAAGTTAAATCACTATTCCGACTATATTTTGTACGAAAATTGCGAACTGTAGCTGCCAAATCTTCATTTTTTTTTAAAAATATTGCTCAACAATGAAAATGCGTTGTTTTTTCGTGTAGCGGTCCATTTTTAATAATGGAGCGCTACACGAAACTACCCTGAACTGTCAGCTGTCACGCTGTCTTTTTTTTTCTCGTTGGCAACACTTTATCGCACAAATGGCGCTAAATTTAAATCTTGCGTGAATTTTGGGACACCCTATATAACAGTAACAGCTTCTCTCGTAATTGATATTTTATAGAAAATGTTTGTTTAAATGCAAATACGCCAGTACTACACAACTTTTGACAGCTCATACAAAATTACACTTCCCTTCTTCAGAAACCAAAAACAACATCTCAAAACGTCTTGCTTGCGACATACAAAACGAAACATATACTATCTACCAATAATTGTCCGGAAACTTTAGCAATTTACAATTCATAACTAGCAGCCGAACCGTAATATCGGGTATGTCCACCTTTGGCTTTGATCACCATCTGCGCCCTCAAAGGGTGCAGGTGGTGATCAAAGGGAGGCTTTCCACCAATGTGTGGCAGACATCAGGTGGAATTTGTCTCCATTCCTCCAAAGCAGTACAGATCGAGGACGTGCTGCTCTTGACCTCGATCACCGCTCCAATTCGTTCCACAGGTGTTCGATGGGTTGAGGTGAGACTGCACAGGCAATGGTTTAACACCCATCTCTTCATATCATTCCATAACAGCTGCAGCTTTGTGGCATGGACCATTGTCACCTTGATTAGTAACACGGGTCTGTTCCATAAAAACTCCACAGTGTAGGCAGCACATGATTACCCAGAATATCAAGATACTGAACTGCCTTCATGGAACCATGGATAACGACCAGTGGCCCAATTCCAAATCAACCGAATGCACTCCACACTGTTACCTCTCCACCACCAAACTTTTCCGTGAATACAACACAGTGTGGTAATGAGCATTCACTAAGCTGCCTCCACATCCTGCCATCAGACTGGAAACAGGTGAACCTTGATTCATCGCTCCAGAGTACCGTTTTCCACTGGTCAGTTGTCCAGTTCACATACTCATTGCACCAGGCCAGATGAGCCGCTTTGTTAGTTGTTGTGATGTTCGGCTTGTGCGCAGTTGCTCTTCCGTGGAAATGCAGTAAATGGAGTTCTTTACGTAGTATTAGTGGTTAGTGGTACTGGCGCTCTAGAACTCATCATGGATGGTCTGTGCCGATTTTTGTGTGGCACCTGTTTTAACACCCTGTCAATCATTTTCAGCGACCGCTGTGGGTGTTTTCCTGCACTAGAGATGCCAAGAAGTCCCCATTTGTTGATCACATCGCCAAACGTTGATTTTGGATGCTCCAGTTGAGCGACAACGGCACGCGTATGGACATGCCACCAATGTAACAGCCCACGATGACACCCCTCGAAGGCAGAGTTCACGTCGTGTTGCCATTTCACCTGTATTCAAATGCTACGATGAAATACTACTTCCTACTGTCTGTACACCGGTTGTTATGTTAACAAACCTGGAATGTTCCATAACTTCAACAGGGGGTGTCTGGGAAATTATCGGTGGATAGTGTAGGTTTATATAGCTGCTTTTATAAAATGCCTTATTACCTTCTTTTATTTTTAATTTGTGGGATATCTGAATTTTAATATAGATATCTTATATTTGGCTGTCCCTATTAGAGGTATCGTATTTGTTAATTTAAAATATCAACTGTCAATCTGCTTTTTTAAATTAATTTTACTTAATGTTTGTATTGCATTATAGTTTCGAAAATATTTAAAACATTTTGGTAAGAGAGGTTAAAAACCAGCAACCTTGGTGTTAATGATTACTGGATATTTTAACTTCGGTGTGAAAATTACAAGATTCTTAAGTTTTATGTTCTGATATAAATTCAGTTGAAATCGGCTGAAACTTGTTTCTAGAGGTCGCCGGCTCGAAACTATTCTCAACCTTGCTTCGATCAGTTAGTTGATCTATGGCACTAGCAAGTATGTTATTTTCCCTCCTGGAAACTCGGTTTTTTTTAATCGCGCAGCTCAAATTGACTGTAGAATTTGCACAATTTTTCCACAATAATATATATCATGTTAGGATTAGGGATCTCGATATGGCTTCATTTGTCTGCGTCGCTCTCCTTGCCGATGCCTATTAAAATAGTTGATAGCATTGGGGGGGGGGGGGTTACTTGTCAGTGCTTAGCTAAAATGACGATTGGCTGATTCTTTGGGGCTAAAAGGTCTCGTCCTACTCCTTTTGAAGGATTAAAAGGCGTTAGCGGATTTATTTATTTAGCAGCAAAATTTCACAACGTATTTGTGCTTGCATACTTCTCTCAATAAGAGTAATGACTTGGAAAAAAAAAAAAAAGAAAACAAAAACATGCTCGTTTAACAGTCAAGCAGAAGGCGGAAATTTCTGTTTGCTGAAACATTGCCGAAACAAATATTTCGGGCTTCAACTTTTTGTACCTGCATGAAACACTTGACTGCGTTTGATCAGGAATGACATAAGCAGTATGAACTCCGATTTCGGGCACCAAGCATTTCTTCTCCAGATATCGCAGTAGTCAAGACTGCAATGCAGGGCAGATCAAAAAGAGGAACTCTTCAGCTTAGAATAACTTGATATGTTCAGCAAATTATTAAGTTTAATTTTTAAATGTTTCTCTGCTACCTTCATAGGTCGTAGAGAAATTTTCGCGTTGCAGAAATTTTCGACCATGTTAAATCCACTTCGTCGCATGGGAAATTGTAAAGAGGAGCGGACTTCATAAATACTAGGAGGATCTTTAAGTAGCTTACTTAATGAAATCTAAAAGACGTCGTTTTTCATCTGTATTACGCATTTAATGCAAGGAAGCATTTTTATTACCTTAATTTGGCATCTTTCGCCGAAATCTCAGTTGTTTTGCCAACTTCCGCTGAATGAAAGCAGATATTGCTTCATGTCTCTAGCTGCAATGGTATTAATAATTAACACGTCCTTTTAAAATATTTCGAAAAGATTAAAAGCCCTACTATAAGAGAAGACATTTTTTTGTACAAAGCACCAGCAACCACAATAACAAAATTTTTTCTGATTCATTGTCAAATTTTGTCTGAAAAACGTTTGCTTGAATTTTTCATGCTTTCGAACACTTATGTTGTAATTATTTGATATCAGTGCGTAAAATAAAGTATCCACTTTCAATATTTGAAGGATCTAGTATAAGTGCCAGTTTCGTGTCGAAACAACTAGTCTAAACAAAGTGTAGATTAATTCTATCCTCGAAGAGTTGTAAATCTGTCGTATATTTTAGTTAGATGAACTAAGAATCATGTAATCCCTAGCTGCACCACAACTTGAAAAGCTCCAAATATGGAACTGTTTCAGACTTCTAACAAATGGAGCTGTGGTCTCACACTAGGCGAAGAAAATCGTCCACCACCTAAATATGGGGCATACATCCTTTCAAAATAACTTACTGTTATTCTGAAAGGTATGCATGTTACTTCAATGGCGCTATTTTTTCGCCCTTCTGTCATTGGACTTCGTTGAAACTAGATATTCATTATAAAATAAAGGTTCGGAGAAGTACAGATTTAACTTTTCAAGTTATATCTGCACTTGTCCATTACTGCGAGAAATGGTTAGTATTCAAACCTGCTCTGATGTATGCTGACTTTATTGAGCTCGTGTTTATTGTCTCGCTACGTATTAACCGAGTCATAGCTATGTAACAAACTTTGATATCTTACAAATAAGTTTACATTTAGATAGCTAGCATCGAGCATAATTTCTGTCGATTGCAGATTTGTCTCACTCTAGCAATAAAATTATTCTGAGATCTGTAGACTGGTGTTATCGTCTGAGCCTGCTGAAGATAGTGCCTCCCGCTTGAGCTTAGGAAGAATCTTCAGTAAGTTGTCTCTGACGTATTCTTCCATACGTTCCATGATTTTTGTGTCCCTTGTGGGACATTACAATTATATCAGCGGCTGTAAGCACCTGGCTACTTCGGGGTGGAGGAGGTTTGACTCCACTGATCGTAGCGATTATCATAATTTAGTTAGCTGTGTAATGTGTGGTTCTGATTTTGATATTCCTGAAAATTTGTAACTTTTTTCGTAATGAATTTTATATACCTCCGAGAGAACAGCATACTTGTCATGGAATTAGGCTTGCAATAGTTTGATAGACATCCTTCTGAAATGTTACAAGGATTTGGAGTTTTGTTTAATTCTTTGTCTATAAGGAGACGGCAGGCTTGGAATCTCTCTCTCTGTATATATGTGATCAATATGATATCTGATTATGCACTGACTGGCCTTGTCGTATTTAAATTAGCCAATGTATAGTATAAGTTAAATCGTTGACCACACAGTGTGTCCGTTATGTAATGAGACAACAATTTTTATATCAAAATAAAGAACTATATTTGTAACTGTCCGTTACACAAATCCATAATTTTGCAGGTGTTCGAAAGCTCCAGGTGAAAGTCCTGAACGGTTATCCTCAATATCGCTGAAACACTCATTTTTAAAGGTGCACTTCATCTTTGGGAAGAGGAAAAAGTCTGCGAGAGGCGAATAGTGGGGGAGGGGGTTTCCACAGGCAGCGCGCGGACGCATTGTTGGAAAAGTTCTTTCCTGATACGTCGCATGCGGGCGTACGATGTTGCATTACTCCTAAGTAATGATGACCGTTCACTATGGTGCTCTCAGGAACAAATTCGCGTTATAGAAGCCTAGCGGTTATTCACCTGGCATGAGCAACAATTTAATTAGTATTCACCACAATTTCATTTTACCGTGCAGGAACAGGCCGTCCACAGCGTGGTTCATCCTGCAGGGACTTCCTCCCCTCTTTAAAGGTTGAAAACCAGCGGAACACACTTATGCACGGCTCAGTCATCGTAATAAACTTATTTTTTAGGTCTTAGTACACTTCTGTAGAAGTTTTTCCTAATTTACAGTAAAATTTTATCACGGCTCTTTGCTCCATGGCGCAGTTTCTGACACGCTCCACTCAACACACTCTTACTTCAACGGTTGCCACACGAAAACTGCTGCGTAACCAACACGAAAGTTGCACTTGAGATTACAGCATGCCCTAGCGTCAAAACTTAAACTTGTTTGTTACTTTTCAAAGGGGGCTGTCCTGTAAAAAAAAAAAAATCACTCTCATTGCTTAACGGGCACACTGTATAGATTGTGGCCGAGTAATTTCGCTACGCGATGCTTCGAGGGGGAAAAAAAATAGATTCGTATTCTGTCTTGTGACAGTTCAAGAAATTTTTAGAAAGTGTTAAGTTCGTCGGATAGAGCACCGATTTCTCTGCTGGCAAATCGAGCTTTTCTTACCTCACATTGGCTAAAAAAAAAAAAAATAAAATAAATAAATAAACATTACTTATCTTGTAATATCAAAGCTGAATTATGGATCCCCATATTTATGTGTAAGTCTACCTATAAAAGGTGATTTAATTAATTTGTGTGATCAAAAAATAGACATTTTTTCCATTTCTATATTATTTCTCAAAATCTTAAAAAAATCGAGTAGATTTTGCTAGCTGTCGAGTAAAAAATTAAAAAACAAACTTTCTAAACATACTATTTTTATAGATGCAGTGCCGCTTTACGGGAACTCCTTTTGACATTTTTTGCGTTACAAGTGGGGTTTGCATATTTGTTGATCCCTGAATACGTACTTGAAATCAACATATATAAAACTCAATGAAGATAGTCGCGTGCATTCAAGGAATGAATATCTATTATATAATCTTTTTAGCTATTAAACCACTGTGATCTATTTGTAGCATTACACAAGAAAAAGACTACAATGTTTTTATCTAAATATTGAATAACGACCATTATTGCGCAGCGTGTGATGGACATTTTGTCAAGAGTGCCTTATCATTCCTTATCGCTAGAGTATACATTGTACCGACATGATGATGATGATAATAACCGACTCTGGTAGACAATCCGAAATTAAGTTGGTGAGATATGATCTTCAGTAAATTTACTTGATGCCAGAATGCATCTCTGATGTTTATTAAAGGCAGCTCCACCCGTTGGAGTGTGTGATAAATAAAGTTCGTCTAAGCGCATGAAATGAAAGTGTAGTGAAGTGCAAAAAAATTAAGATAAAAGAAACGAGAAATATTAAGCTTTCTTGCTGTCTTCTATTTTTAAGTTTATGCATGTTACTCAGTCGATTATATTGATTTAAAGTAACTTTGAGTTGTATTATCAGGAGTACTTCTGAATCTTTTAACTTAAAATTAGAGAACACTGATTAGCCAAGTAACATGAACGAGTTTGCAACTTCTAATAATTCTTGAATGAGATTCAATGAAAATGTTAAGTTTTTAAGTTCTGTTGCTTTGAAATTAATATGGATTAAAATAAATCATTAATCCAATTTAAAATTTTAATAAAGTTCGAACTGCTCGCCAGGAAGGAAGCGATTGTAATGTTCCCTTAGAACTAAGGAATGGGTTCGTAGATATTGGGATAATTTTTAACTCTGAGTTATTCTCAGAGAAATACTTGTGTTTAGCTTTCATTTAAGAAGTTTACATACTTGACGGAGGATATCATAATATTAGTCTTCATCTTGCTAATGTTCCTTTCATACTGCAGGTTTGTTCCGTAATTATGTAATCATGATGTATACGTAATAAGATACTTCTATAAATATGGGTATTCGTGTCCTGCTTTAAATATTTATACCTTTTGTGTAGTAAGACCCCCCCAAAACAATTAATTATGTAGCAGCCTGTGGCGCATTTAGTCATAATGATTTCCACTTTTTTGCCATGTCACTCTTCATTCGTTATGCCAGAACGAAATCATTGAGCATTGTTGCTATCACGCTTTTTCAAAACTGTATCCTTTTAGACAAAGTGCTTTCATGTTAAAAGGGTAATGCATTTTATCTTTTATATTTCTCTTCCACGAACATTCCAGTAGTCATGCAATACCTTTTGCAAAAAATTAACTTCTAAATATGGAGAAGTTTTAAGGATAGACTACATTAGCTAAATATGAGGAATTCCAAGTATTTCAGGTATAGATAGGGACCGCTTCGGTGTAGATTGGATAAACTAACTGTCCGCGTAAACAAAAATTATTGACATTTAAGTTAAGGGATATTATATCCCATATATTCCATATTGTTTCTTAGCCGAATAAGAAACTCAGTTTCATGCCGAATATAGAAACTATATAAAGTTCGGCGATTCCAAGCGTAAGCAAATACCTGGATAGTGCAGCACCTGACCCATTTGGTAGTGCAAGTTGAGGCAACTCATAGCAAGGGTGGAGCAAGCTCCGGTCACTATTCTTGGTATTTTCACATTATGGGTAAGTATCAAGAATAGTGATCGGGGCTTGCTCCACCCTTTCTATGAGTTGCCTCAGCTTACACTACCTTAAAGGATCAGGTGCTGCACTACCCAGGTATTTGCTTACGCTTGGAATCGCCGAACTTTATATAGTTTCTATATTCGGCATGAAACTCTTCTAGTTTCTTATTCGGCTAAGAAACAATATGGGATATAATATCCCTTAACTTAAGTTCATGTCGCCGAATTGAAGCCTTTGGCTCTTCATATAATTAGTAAAAATATTGACTTATTTTCATACCGTATGCTTTATTGAAAATTGCAGGTATCATTTTTTAAATATAAATAATAGCAATTGATTGTGGTAGAAGAGGGTTGCTAGATATATTTCACATAAGCACCAAATCAGTTGTTCTCATATTAAAGTGTTTTTGATGTGAAAGCATGAGACGCATATTTTCAGTGTGTAAATTTTTGAAATAAGTTTTTTGGCATTTCATTTTGTAAAATGGTATGACATCATTTGGCAAACTGTCATAAACAAAATGACATTTTATAAAATGTATTTTATTTTAGAAGTTACTTTTATAAAGTTATGTATTTCAGTTTAAAATGATGCTCCATCCTAAAATCGGTCTTCTATATCTCTGAAGATTTTGTTGGCGCTTAAATTCGAATAAATAATTTTCATTACGCGAAGCTTTTTTCCTGCAGGAAGATTTTTTTTTCTTTTTGCGTGTTGAGCATGAATTTATCTACAAAATTTTAGATATAACTCATGTAATCTCATGTATTTACTTATCACACTTTTCAGTGAAACAACTCACATTTTCTTGTGCGCAACCCAAAAGCTACACTATTGACCTCATTGGATAAGCCCCCCCCCCCCCACGCATGGGCAAAGTTAATTTTGAGAAATTTCTTAAGGTGAAGCGATATTCCTAGTTTCAATCATATTCCTCGCCCATTAAAAAAAAAACTAGAAGCAATAGGAAGCGGGGGAGAGAAAGAAATCTCTCGCTCTCAAAAGATTAACCTTTTGAGATCTATTTCAATGACAGTAAAGCTTTAGTATTAATAACTGAATACTAAGCTTGTACACGCTACTTCATTTAATATTTAGTAATCAACATTATTATTAGTATTCATAACTTTCTACGCTTGTACTCACTACTAGTATTCAACAAACCAATAATTTTATACTTAAGCTAGCGGGGGATAGCCCCTCTGGCACCTAAGGTCCCCCCCCCCCCGAGTTCCGGACGGGTAGACCGGTTCTCCTTGAATTCTGATGATTCGAATTTTGAAGACTACACTCAAGGAGTTTCAAAAAACGTGACATACAAACGCTACATACAAAGGCTTATTTTATATATATATATATATATATATATATATATAGGGTAGATATCAGTATATTTCATTCATTTCGAGATTTGAAGATTGGAAAGCATTGCGAATTTGTCTAAAATTCTGTTAACTGTATAGTAATGATATTGTGTATTGTTTCGTTTGTGCTGTTGTAGTTTGGTCAAATGGGTAAGTTTTTATGAAAATTCCAACCACAATATTGCAAAGATGTGGTTTCAAATTCCGTCGAGGATGCGAGGAGCCTCAATAAAGAATTCTTCATCTGGAGGTGAGTTAGCCAATTTCATACCTAGGTAAGTAGCAAGGATTTTACACGCTGAAACACATCTTCAACCTACAAGATAGACGATCCGGATAAGCGCAAGTCTCACTGATGAAGAATCAGATGATCATGAAGGAAATTGAAGCCGCAAAGAAACGGCTAAGATTATGCGACAAATATATTATGTCAGTAAACTGCGCGTGTTGTACCAGCGAAAGAATTTCGCTTTTTTTCTGTTTCGGTGCGTATGCAATATAATTATTTAATCATAATAAAGTATTATTGGTAGTTGTGTGCGAGGTGGGGGGAGAGAATTGTTTTGGTAATGTCTTCTACATTAAATTTGCAACACTTCTGGGAATAATTTCTAAGTCTTGGCATAATTTGTAAAAATTGCAATTAATGTTGGCAAGTTGATATCAGAAGTAACTAGAGGGAATTTTAGACTTTAGTAGGATCCTCTACCATTTCTTCATTGCACTCTCTTATGATAGTTGTGAATGAATCTAGTAATATATATATATATATATATATATATATATATATATATATATATATATATATATATATCCATTTAAAGTAATGTTCTTTTGACAGTCTTATATTGGGAACAGCAAAATTTGTTCACTAAGATTTGTTAGATGATGAGTCTTGAAGTAACCTGAAAGAGACTGAGATCAATCCAGTCTTAAATGCTGCATGCACACGGTCTTTTCATTAATGATCAAAAGCAGATGGCATATTTTGTGTGCGGAGAAAAGAATGCGAACTCATAATTATTAAAATGGAGAACTTAAACATCCTTAAAGAAATTTACTCGTTTGCTAATAGCAGATTTCGCATTTTCGATTATGTCTGTTTCTCAATACATTGCAATAAATTGACGTTCCGTTTCAGTATGATTTCGTGTACAGTATGTGAACCTTTTTCTCTGAATAATTTTCAATGTTTTTTATAAAAAATATGTATCTTTTTAACGTATTCTAATTTGTATACAGTTTTCATGAGAATTCTCTCCTCTCTTACTCTTCTGTTTCGCGATAGAATCGTGCCGTCTCATTAGTTTTGGCTGTATCGAGAAGATAAAAGCTCCGGGATGAATTGAATATTTAAAAACAAAGGTATTCTTCGGTTGGTATTGCCTGTCACTTACAAAAGCCCATAACACCGATATCTCCTTGCTTTATTATTATGAATGTGCTATAGTAGTGTGTTTACGATATCACAGATTTGCATAAAGTAAAACTGAGCGGATCATTTGCGATGTTTTCTCACACGAGGCAGGCTGCATTAGGGGAAACGTTTCTTTCCTCTCTGTGAGGCTATATCGTGCGTAATCTTGCTGCTCAAATAGCAAACGAACATTCGTATCTAGCGCAGCACGATTACTAGCATATTTTTATGTTTTGAAGGAAGAATGTGCAGAATTTCTTTTCGTTGATAATGATAGTTTTAACTGAAAGAACGTTTAAACTGACTGGAAGACCTGGCCTGATTTCACGAATGCGTCCGTGAAAACCCATTACAAAATAGTTATCTGCTCTTCCTGTGCAGGGATTGTCTCATTGAATTTCTGTAACGTTGGGAAAAGAGGTTTGAAACTCTCGTATCTTTTGTTTCTGAGTTGTAGAAATAACTTTATTTTTGCGAAGAAATAAATTTTAACTCCACATAAGATTAAACACAGGTTTAGTTTTTGATTTGCTAATTTTCAATAATTTGCTTCTTTTTTGTGATAGAGGTAGGCCAACCCACTTCGTGGCGATTTTTTTTCCCTAGGTAGTAGCGTTAAGTTATATGCGCATATTAAGCATAATTTGTTGTTAAACGGGTTTCCAATCAAAGGCATCCGACTGAGCATTTCTTTGCTTTGTTAGCTAGGATTTTTCAAGCATTTCATACAGCTTCTTTCATAGCGTTTTGTCGTTTAGTTCCACAGAAAATAGCACATGTCCCGCTAGACCATAGGTTCCCAAACTTTTTCGGGCCACCGCCCACTTTGCAAGACATAAATTTTGTAACGCCCCCATTGATCGTGTAAGACGGGCATAAGATGAATTAAAATGCAATATTTCAATTTTAAATGATTATCTAATCGCAAAATCACGAAAATAATTAATTTTTAAATATATATTAATTTCTTCTATAAAGAGCCACCGACTCCTAGACCGCCTGAACGCCCCCAAATGCTTCTGATCCCACTATAGCCCCCCCCCCCCCCAGAAGGCTTCAGCGCCCACTTTGGGAACCTATGCGCTAGACTATGGCATCAACCATCTAATAAGTGTTATCGCTGTTGTGTTCCTGCTTTGTGAATTTTTCTTTTTTCATAATATGGCAAATTAGTCATACCAGAGGCAATAAACACCTGGATACTTGAGAATATAAATTGTATACTAATAGTTGGCTGTACTTAGGACCGTACTTTGATTAGAGGTGTGAATGCTGCAGTGAATTTGAAATTCTTTAGAATTTTCGCTTACTTGGTTGAAATAGAGTCGGTGAGAGATGGGTGTGGAGGAAGGGAACGCTATATTTCTGAAATATTTTCATCTATTTTCACTTCCCTCAGTAGAGCGCTCTTCGCACCTCTTAAGACACCACGTCCAAACGTCTCGTACACCGTAATGTAACATTTTTTCATTCATTCATTCATTCTTGGATGTTTCATTATGCCACCATCATTTGTTCCTTTCTAGTTTTAATCTTGCCAGTATTTTTAACTTTTAAGAAAATAAGCATTGCTATGTGCATAAATTTTTATTTCAGTATTAGTATTGACTTTGCCTATAAATTAAATGTTCGTTTGTTTGGCAGCAAGGAAGCAGTTTTTTTTTGCTTTAGTTAATGAAAGTAGCCGGTTCTAGTTCCTAATGATCGTGACATTGAGCATGGAGATATATGCTCCTTATACTGTATATTGAACTTTTGAGCTGCTTCAACAACAGATAGTTTGATATTCAGAAAATAATAGCGAATCATTGTTTTCGAATTCGGTGTTCAGATAAGACAAGATTCTGAGGACAGCATTTTCCAGGAATTAAACTCAGTTGTAGTTTCTTACCTGTACCAACGACATGATTTACGAAGTTCGGTAGTAACCAGGATACTCGTCACCTGCATGGGGGGCCAACATTCTTCCCGTGAAGAATCATCTTATTTAATTGCAGTCCACACACGAAAGCAAATTAAATGAAACAATCTCCTAGTCCGTGTCTGAAAAGCATACTCATATCGGGAATTCCCCCACCCCGTCTTCAGAAGAATTGTATGCGTAGCATGAGCTAAAATAAGAATTGCCAACAATTAAAAACAGAAGTTTTCATATTCTGACAACCGCATCGAGCATCTCCAAAGACAAGTACCGGCGAAATTCTACCAAAAAAAGTTTGTCTTGTTTATGTATTTATTCCGCCCCTCCCCCTTCTTAGAACGTCCGGGAATGTTGACCTGTGTTTCTCTTTTAGAGTAAACAGTATTTTGTTCCGATTGTTAAAACTCTGGCAGCTGAAGTGTGTGTGCGTGCGCCTTCCTCTCCAAGTTTTTGGATATACTTTATTTCTATGTGAACAGTGTATTGTAGATGTATGTTGTGAAAGAGTCGTATCTAGAGGAAATATATTGGCATTTGGCCATAATTTTTGCACGCCACAGCTTATCAGGTATCTTAGAATTTTGCGATAAAATGTATTTAGTTTCTGATGTACACTGCGTATCTTGCATGCGATTTTAACAAAGTGAAAGTATTTTAGATTACAGATGAGCTTTTGAACAGATATATCGCATCCGCAAACATAGTGACATATTTTGTTTGTAAATCTTAAAAATACCATAAATCAACATTCTTTCTCCCTGTGATCGGAGTGGTAACAGGGAAGCAGAAACGTATGGGGAAAAATTGAATAACGGAGCTGGTTTAGATGTGAATACAAAATAAGCAGTTAGCACTTGTTACCGCTTTTAATTTTAATCATTTCGATCACTAGTTTAATTTAGTAGAAATGACGGTCAATGCAACTAAGACTTAAGGCCAGTATATTTTGCATCTGTTAATCGTTGTTCACTTTCCAGCCAGTTTTGTTTCGCGAGATAGAAGGGAGAAAAATGCCTGAAGAGGGGGGAAAAAAATTCTGCAACCGTCTGTGAGACTAGATAACTCGGTAACCAGTAGTATTGCTCCCATATTTAGGGTGGTACACCAAAATCCTCTCCAAGATTGCTCGACTCTATTCAAAGAGGGCAATCCGACTAATTAATGATACCTCTCTCTCTCACAGACGTTCAGATTCTGCCTTATGCCTCTTTAACATATATTTTCATGGACAGTACTATGCTGAATTGGCCATTAATATTCCTCTAAAATCATTAAAACAAGAGTCATTGCTAACCAACACCATTTTACATTCCATCTCGAAACTCATCGAGCCAGTTTCAATGCCACCTCTTTCATTCTATGTACTTCTGTCTTTGGAACAGTCTTTCCCCCACTTTTCCTTCCCAAAGATTACAACCCCCAGCTGTTCAAGCAAGATGTGAACAGATTCCTCCTTTCTTCTATTCCTGCCCACACACGCCACTGATGTGCTATAGGTCTTGTGGTCTTTCGTATGTGGATCATATATTTACTTTTATCATGTTTTCACCAATAGTTCAAATCCAGCTTGAAGTTTAAATAACCCCATCAGGTTAAATAAACATAGTTGGGCCGCGAGAAATATTTAATGCATCTTTTATCCAAGGTCAGGAGAACGTATAATTGCCTGATGAGAATACAGATCTTTAAGAGTATCTGAAATCCGTGATTTTGTAAGATATTTTCCCATTGCTCTAGCGTGTGTGTATTCCCAAGTTGCGTTTTAGTATATTTATATTTTCTGGAAGATGGTAATAACAGAAGATTGCGTCACTGTAAGTTGATTGAGTGAATTTCTATAAACCCCGACGTGAATTACCACTCTGTCTTTTCGGCTGTAGGAAGTTGTTATCCAGTCGTAATATAAGGATGATTACTGTCAAACAAGTAGAATTAGACTTGTACCGTGACAGCCCATTTATCACCATGAGTAGAAGAGGCTGGCAGAATTTAAGTATAAGAGTTCAGTTATAAGAGGTTGTAATTTTCTGTATTTTTATTTTAATCCTTTCTTGATTGGTTTGTTGCGTGCGCGTCAGCGGAATAAATTAGTTGAACTCGAGTTACTCTTAGTTGAAATTAGAAGTGTGATTGTTTACTTCATCAATTGTTATTTTTGTTTTAATATTAAATTTTTCCAAAGTTTTTTTTAAAGATATCTTTTGCATGTGTACTAATTATAAATTATCTGGAACAATTTCAAAACACCACGGACAATTTCATAACCAATTAATTCCTACTATATAATGGCTGGTAAAACGTTATACTTTTCAAACATTAAAAAAAAAACGATAAAAAAATAAAAACATGAGGATGAAATCGAATTGCTGTCGGTCACTTACTTTACGGTTGGATAACGGTATTGTGAATTATTTCGATTAGATAACCAAGGTATAGCTCAAACAAATACGCAGGCTGCTTCACTGAGTACAGCTCACCATATTTTATCATCAGTTACTCCTTTTCTCTTGTTGTCTTTGAGCATCCTGGTGATTTCTCTAAGATTTATGATTGGTAAATGGATTTAATGCTTTCCCCTTGACGACTATAGATTGCACGGTTCGTCTGCCCTTCCCAGCGAGGGTGGTGTGGAACTCGTACATGTTATGTCATTTGAATTTGCGCCTTCGGTTTGGTCAACATAACGATATAGACATGTAACTTGAAATTTGTGGAATATGTTCGAATTCAAAATTATTCGAATTTATATTTGAATATTTTATTCATGCCTAAGTTTGCTATTGATTTCCAAAATTATATATGTTTTTGGGTGTGTGTGTGTGTAAGGGGGGGGGGGGATCGCAATATTTTCTCTGTCTAGGAAAACGTTTAGTAGGTGTTTCTTTACTTTCAGATTTAACCGGATGACCAAATAGTGATTATTTTATAAAGTTATCAGAGTTCACAGGCTGCTGCTTGCCTTTCATTTTCAGTTTATAACGCATTTTAAAATGGCATCAGATTGTTTTCAACTTGGACGTTAATTTCAGTAAGTTGGCTAAAGAATGGAAAATGCCTCAGTGCTTATTCAGCTGAGCCTTCAGTTGAAAAGCCCTTAAAGATTCCTCTCGCCATTGGCCGTACTTTAATTCCGGTCTTTCTAATGTTAAATTAACGCTCTTATAATTTTCCTGTTGTCTAGTATAGAGGTCTCTTCCTAAATAAGTATTCATGAAAGCCATTAATGCTGTAATTTCCTTACACTTCCTCTGATCGTGCTGTTACTTTGAATGCTTTTTTTTTTTTGTTGTTGTTGTTGTTACAGAGTACATGTACATTCTCGGGGTGGCGCTACGAACGTGATAATGTTGAATTAAGCTATAAATCTAGAAAAATTCCTCATGAGACATTTTTATTGGCACAACGATTTGAACTAAATTAATTAAATTCATGAAATTTATTTAAGAAAAATGTGATTTTTCAATAAAATTTTAATGGATTTAATATCCTTTAATAATATACTATTTAGGATTTCTGTTAAAATTTGTCGTCCTTTCAATTTAAGTTTCATTGTGCAGTTTTGTTAAATTTTGCCTTACAAATGATAAGCGTGTGATAACCAAACTTCAGTGATGTTTTTTTTCTTCTTCTTTGTGATCATTTTTTAGTCCATTTGGGAAGACAACGTTTATTAACTCACGGTTACTCCAATCCATACTTTATACCTTAACACGTGATTATAACGAAATATGTTATAGGCCTGTTTTATGCTTTTAAGGCATCTTAAAGCGAAATTTTACTGTTATCAGTTGTATTTACACCAGAGAAGAAGTCAGGCAGTTTCTCAGACCTTCATGTGACCTTCGACGCAATCAAGTGCTTTAAGTTTTTTTTTACTAGTCGCTTCTTCCCACTTGCAAACAAGAATCAAGTTTAATTGAGAACTTAATTAACACTCTTTTGTTTTCAGAAGGAGAGAGAGATGGGGGGGATGATATTGTGTGTGGGCTAGTCGCACTTTCATGCTTTTCTATATGCGACTTTCATATACGTTGCGTATTTCTTTTATTACATTCTCTACTCTAATTGCACCTGACGTGAACTTTCCGCTAGAATACCAAAAATAGTTCCCCCTCATACAAACAGAACAGAAAATCTTACAAAATCGACAAAAATCGATTTGGATTACTATAAGAAATATTTCTCTGGGACCGCTGTTTACGAAAACCTGTTCTCGTTTATCTGTCATGATTTGTAGTTAGTGTACTGGTTGTCGGGAGTATTATGTTAGATTTTTATCGTCTTCGCTATACGAATAAAAGGCAATGTTAAATTAACGTTAGAATTTTCTGTTATGTCTGGTATAGAGGTCTCTTCCTAAATAAAAGTACTCATGAAAGCCGTTAATGCTGTAATACCCTTACCTCTCTCTCTGATCGTGCTGTTACTTTGAATGCTTGTTACAGAAGGTATAGAGTTCGTGCAGTTTTTAGGTATTTTAAATTAGGAAAAGTGATCTATTTTGCATAGAAAAAATTGTTTAGGTTTTTAATGTGAAGAAATTTCATTTAAGTAATTTCATTTTACAAGATTGTCGGAACATCTATTGCGATTAAATGATCAGAAATACTTTGTTTTGTGAAAGGTTGTGTGTTTCAGAATTATTTTAAACTATGCTTTGTTTCTGTCCACCTTATATTATTTTCGGTACTAATGTTCCGTGTAACGCATTCGTAGTATTTCATGCAGATTTAAATTTAAAATGTGTTATTTTTTCCCCCTTAAGTTGTCACGAATTCTTACAAAATACAGTGGTATCTCGCTAATCCGAACATCTTTAGCCCGAACCCTCCAGTAATCCGAACTGCGGTTTGAAAGAAAAAAAAAAGTTATTTATTACTTATTATTTTGAGTACTATTATTTTTATTTAATAATTATTTATTTTATTATTATTACAGTACAGTATAACTACGGTGATACACAAAAAGAGGAAATTCAAAACGTGCATAATTTGGTTAAAAATATAAATCCAGATGTTGAAATTTCACAAACAGAAGTTACGGAATGGATTACAGGTAGAACCCAAAGTGAATTAGAAATCAAAATTAGATGCTGAAATTATAAATATGATGCTACAAAATGAATTAGAAGACAATGACGATAAAGAACTCGAAGAAAAAAAAAGTAAAACATTCTATACTCATTAAAAACAGTTTTAACGTGTATAGAATGTGCTAAGCAGAATGACACAAAATTTTATTGCAAATGCAGCTCCGATACGACATTCGAGCATTTTTTGTGTCAAAATAATCTGAAAAAAACTTTTTTTTTTTATGTTGTGTACAAGAAAGTGATTCTTTTACGCAAATTAAGTTACGTACTGAACTATGCAATTTTATTAAATAAGAATCCTCAACAATACAGGTACATACAAATTAAATTTTTTACTAAAATAAACTTGTGTACTATATTAATTTTTAAGTTTTACATTACAGTACAGCAGCTTTTTTCAATCAGTTACTTCATTTATTTACAGAATTTAATTGATGTACCATTAGAATCTGATTATTTTTGTCTTAAACGCTAGTTATTGTTGTCTCTTGGAGGAAAATTCGCTAATCCGAACAAGCACGGTTTTTATTAGTTCGGATTAGCCAGATACCACTGTAGAATAAATATTTAAGGTACGCGATTTCTCCTTACATTTTGATTTCACTGAAAACGGATAAACATAGTTAAAATCTGAATTGGAATTTATTGGATTTGAGAAACATTCGGAAAACGGATGTGCAATATATTTTTTATTAAACTAATATTCCACTTTGTAAAGGCCAGTAGGTGGTACTTCATCAGGTTATTGTACATGGTAATTCAGTGGAATCTCGTTAAAAGCGTGGGAAACATAAGGATTTTATTCATTCACTAAATATCGTATGTGAATTTTAGTAAGGTTTTGTTTGAACTGCACTTTAATTTTTATGAAAATAATCGAACATCTTGCGTTTTATCGATCCAAATATGATCCTTACCATATTTATCTAACAAGCCTTAGGATAATCAAACCGAAATATGCTTCAATAAGAAAACTCTGGGTCACAGATTGAAAATCGCCGATCTGAGCGATTAAACAAGGCAAGTTCCTTAAACAATTAAAGCGACGTTTCATGAAGGGGAGAGTCATTAGAGGAAAATGATCTGTATTACAGAAAGTAAAAACATTTAACCATGTTTTTCTTTTCATAGTTTCATTTTGATCACGGGGTGTTTAGCTTTTATTGTTTAAACTGCTATCCATCTGTTCATTACAGAGCGGCAACAAAAGTTTCACTTGTGATAGTCGTCCATTTCCGTTATGTCAGGACGCAGATTTCCCAAAGGGAATTCTTTATCAGTATCGGTACTACGAACCGATCGATGTTTGAAAAACGTTGTTTCTCAGAAACTGATCTGCAGCTACAAGATTTACTCCTTGAGTTTGTGTCATCCGAGTTGCTTCGTCGGAAGTCATCATAGCTGCTTTCGTGATATTGAGAAACGGTCTGTAATTACATTGACACTACAAAACTCGAAGGGGAAAAAAAAAAGTTGGCGATACAAACATATTCAACAAAGATTGTAGGTAGCATTTATCATTCATCATCTCTCTTTCTCTTTAGTTGTGCTAGGCTAGTGTTTTACAGCAAAATTGTTACGGCTATGAGGAACCTGAAAGCTTTGTTATGAGGCTAACAAGCGACGAACTGTCGTTTGTGTTTCAGGTTTTATATTAAATTCACGTGATTTTATGTAGCACAACAAAGTTTCAATACCGAATACGAAATTATATTTGAATTTTCGATTTAGGATATTTCTCCTCGGAAGATTGAAAATTCAAAAATCTAATTCAAATTTAATTCGTCCACTTAATATTTTTCATTTAATGTGCTTTTTTGTAAAAGCTGTGAATGTGTTTATTTTTTTTCTTCAAAATCTGTTACGCGATAATTTTGAATTATGGACCTCAGTGTCAAAGATAAATTGGATATATTAAAATTTTTATTTTCATCGATAAACATTTGGAATTCTAAAAAAAATATTATTTGCAAATTATTTATTCAAATTTTAAGAAGGAATATAATTTTTTTCATACGCCTCCAAGATATAAATAAAATTGGTTAAGTAAATCTTAGAGACATATAGCAACTTAATAACAAGGTGCAAATTGTATATTTGTAGATGGATTGAATTAAATGTTCTCTGCACATTTAACATAACTCTCACTTACGAAAGGTAATCATATTGTGTATTTAGTACCGTGGGTAGGCGTCTAGGAGTAGATAATCCTGTTCTAGAATCAAATCTAGTATTTTTTATTTTTATTTATTATTATTTTTTTTTCTTCAAAATTATTTCAGATTCCAGTAAATAGTGTAGTGGTCTCACACTTAAAGACAAACATCCGTGGCATTCGAATGTGTTGGTTGAACGTTGACTATTCACTCAGCCAGGCATTTTATATAAATTGTTTTATTATTACATGATACCTCCTGGGAGTCCAATCCTACGAAATATTTTAAACTTTAGATTGTTTTTGTTTCTAATTATATACAAGCTTAAAATTATTAACTGTGCAATGAATATTGCATTACGAGATTAAAGAGGAAAAAAAAAACGCTGAATAGCAGCCTAATGACCAATCACATACATAAAACGTCCGTAAAATATAACTTTTAAGAAAGGATTAGTGAGATTAAGGTACATTGAATTCTATGTACTTAACATATTTAACACATGATTTTACAAATTTGTCTATCTATTAACATCGAGTTTCTCAAACTTCAGATATCCGTGTATCCCTTCTTAAATTTTCATTATTACCAAGTCCCCCCCCCCCCCTTATCAAAATAATAATAAACAAATAAAGTATATTTCATTGAAAATGCCCTTTTTAATCTGAATTTATATGTTCATGTAAACAAAAAATATGATTTATTTTTAGAGCAAAATTTGGAATAGGTTCCTCATCATTTCAAGTAATTCATATCTCATATCATACTTACGAAGATTTTTCATCTTCCTCCTAGTTGATTTTCTAGAGATGTCAGACGACACACCCTTATCAATTTCGTTTTATCCAGATACAATATCAACGTTTTCTTGTTGCTTACAACTACTTGTATTTGCTATATTGCTCTCTTTTGTGCATTTTATAAATCTAGTCTTTAACCAATCATCCATACTTAAGAATTTGAAGGCTAAAAAAATTACCGTATTTACTAGAATATAACTCTCACTTTTTCCCCAAAATTAAACTAAAAATCGTGGTGCGAGATACATGCGGGTGTTTTCGGAAACTAAAGTTTTCAGAAAAAAAACTGAAAATGGTGTGACTTACCAAGAAGCTCGTATTCGTTAACGCTACTTTTGGCATCGAGAAGAGTTCCTTGTGTGCACATCGTCAGTCATCCACCCGAGTAGCTTCATCTTCTTTCCCATTATTTCAAGCAAAAATTACCAGTAATTTACAAGACTTGAGATACGTAATGAACAATCCTTCCCAAATGACTAATGAGAAGTAAAAGCAGAGCGTGAAACAGACAGCAATGGTAGGGCAGTAGAGATAGAGCAGCTATGAAGAAGTACATATGATTGAGGTCCGGCATTAACAAAACGCGCGAACCAAACACAAAGGCAAGCCAACAGTTGAGTTGAAATGCTAATTCTCTTCAACCGAATTCCATAATGTCTGAAACAAATTCACTATATATTTCTTAGTTTTAACACGTTCACGACGGCGTGGTGGCAAAACCATATGCACCGGAAACATATGGTTTTGCTTGAGTCTATGCAGCATTTTAATTTGAAGGGGAGATGTGATTTATTAGTTAGTGCCATTTTTATCCCAGTTGTCTCTAATTGCACTATTTGTTGAGAAATATATTACACTGATTGCAAATGTCTCTGTACGCGTTAATGATGCATAGGCGAAAATTGCCACGTATTCCCATGAAGATCTTTCGCGTACCTCCGGTGGTACGCGTACCACACTTTGAGAAACGCTGTATTAACAGATTCATCGACCGATTTTTTCCTTTTAAGTGTAAGGTAGTTTAGATTAAAACTAGTTGATGCTTTTCATTTAAAGTTCTAAAAAAATTATCTGGAAGTCGTAGTATTGTTTATTTAGTGATGTGCATATAGAAAGCGATGAAAGAATAAACAGGTGAAATTAAAAAAAAAAAAAATAAATAAAGTCATGGTTTAAGAGATTTTGAATCCGTATTTAAAACTTCAGATTTTAACATAGGAAAGGCGATAAAAGTTTCGGATAAGAGAATATTGATCACTTAGTAATAATGTTTAATGGTTTGGAATAAATTGTCATAGCCCTTAGTTTAAAGAGAATTCTTTGTATTTCTCATGTCATATCCCGATTCATTTGTGTAAGGTTTTAGATGTCTTGAAAATCAAAGTGATCGAATCAGACATAAGTAAATAAATGTGTGTGTGTGTGTGCTCCCGCCACTAGTTTCCAGGCCGCTGTGATATCAGAGACTTTTCGTAATATTTACATTTCAGTTTTGCAGGCATTTGTCAATATTTAAGTCACTGGGCAGCTGGGAGTGTGGGAGGTGTCTTCATGTTATGAGCAGATCACGATTCTAGTAATTTTACTTGCACTGGTTTCCTAAATTTATCCATTTTCCTCTGTAATAGAGTAGGAGCAATGTTGATAAAAGTTGAAGCCATTACGTTAGTCATGATATTTGCCGACAAGATGAGCACTAAGTCACATTGGGCAATATTTTGCTCTGGAATAGTGCTGAAACTATTTGTCGTATGTTGGCATCTCATGAAGAGCCTTTTCGTTTCTCCAAGATGTTATTGCGAGTTTTTAGTTTTACCACTAATCTTTGTCAAATGTTCTTTGAAAGTCAATGATCTGTTTAGAGTCAATCCAAGATAGTCTGATTGTGGTTTAAATGGAAAGCAATGGCTTGCTTAATTTGGATTAAATTGTAAGCATCGTTCTTTAACGTGCTTGTCAAGTTTGTTCTGCAAACTGAAAGGAGGCGCTATCCCGAGTTGCAAGTGAAATTGGCATCTGCATACTCAAATTCCCGAGAGACAATTTATATACCGACGTGAGATGTGATAGCTATAGAGATCGGAAAGAACGTATCTTTCAGGGAAATCATTGTGGAAAAATAGCGAATGAAATATACGTGAATACCTCTATCTGATAGCATATTGATTAGCAATCTTGAGTGAGAGCAAGGGATGATCTCTAGGAATTTCAAGGTTAATCCCCCCCCTCCATCCAAACAGTGTTATAAGCTGACCAAAGATACCCAAAAAACATTTTTTCAGTATATGTGATCAAAAAATCAGCACCTGATCACACTAACTTCTTTAGGTCTGAACATCACTCTGTGGAAATTTCACTGTAGATGATAGTGGAAAAATCATTGAACAGAGTCAGCATGGAAGATGCTTTAACAAAGCAATAGGACAATAGAGATCTTTTTGCAGGTTTTAAAATCGTTATTATACATAGTACTAGTTCTGTATGGATCCATTGCTATATTTCGGTATGTTGAATTGTTGGAATGTTTTGAAGATCTTCTGTTTGATCAGATCTTAGGAAAGAACGCGTAAAGCTAGTTATTTACAGCCTTCATATAGTTATCTTATCAAGAAAATGTAACAGTTTTTTAATCCATCGAGGAGTGTAATCTCTGCAATAGCATCTTGTTCTGGATACCGCCCCCCTCAACCCATTCCTTGACATCTTCAACGAATCGTCACCGTTTCTACTAGTGGATTCGATTCACCTGAAGTTGAAGTCGGCTTGCTTTTCAAATTATCTATAATCAGTCTTTACTAAAATTTCCAAATTGCTAAAATTACTGTGCAGATGATAACAGTTCTCGTTATTTGGAAGGCATAGAAGACAGTAAAACAAAGGTTGGGAATGTATTTTATGTTCTGTCGACCTGAGTGCAAGCTTGAATTGCATTCAAGAATTTTTAGAATTTAAAAAAGAAAGAAAGAAAAGAAGTTCTGACTTTCCTCCTAGTTTACCCATTTTCCCACCAAGGTGCTTGGCATCCCGTAAAGAATAATAGCGTTTGAAATCACCAAGAAAGATGCTGGGAAAGAATAGGATTGGGCCAACTGGCATCAGAAGGTTTCTATACAGTTGTCATAGTTATTTCAGAAATCTGTATGGCGGCTCTAAAGATTCTCTTTTGCTGTAAGCTTTTTTGGCAGACAGTATATATACTGAGTGATATTGTTCTTAATGTAAATTGCTATTCCGTATTTAGGGAGATTAATGTCCGAAATCAATACATCCAGGAATCTTTCGCCTAGAAAGTAGGATAGAATCATCTTCTATTAGTCTTGCAACACAATGATATGAACTAGTGAGATCTTCGTGTACATTTGGTTCTTGGAATGACTTCTTTCTTGACATATTCAAGACTTGGTCTAATATTCTTGACATCATGATTTTGGGAACACTATCTAACATTATCTTACTGCGGCTGGTGCTGAGGAAGTACAGTTCTGTCTCTGCGGTAGACTATTTTGCCTAATTTTTGTACTTTAATTCCTCATATTTCTGTTAAAAGTCGACTTGGGAAACTTATCTGATCAAGATTGGTGTTAAATGATAATGGCTACACTGAGATAACTAATTTCTTTTCATTTGATGTGGAGAGACGTGCATTTTTGCGTTGTATCAGTCTAATAAATCCAAATTTGTGTTGGAGGAAAAAAATCGTTTATTTTTAAAGTATAGATGGTATGTCTTCATAATTCTAATAATTGACAACATCAGTAACTTGATATTTTGAGAGGCTGACATAGCTTCGCTAAATGCATAATGTGCATATTTTTCAATTGTCAACGGTAGCCCTGTCAGTTATGCAATAAGGAATGAAACAGCCGATAAAAAAATTGAAAGCTCTTGTTCCAGTTTTCCACAGGAAAGCATATTTTGAATCAGGGCTGAGCCTTTTCATTTTAGATAAAAATTCTGTTCATAAGACAGAATGAGCCAAGTGCTGCAATATAAATATACTGAGTAATATCACTTGCGATGTATTACCTAGTACAGCTTTATCTCTCGCGATAGCTTAATGTTTGTACTACAATAGTATAATACATTTAAATATTCGCATATAAGCAAATTGATATTTAAATAATTGTGGTCTCAGTTTGTAATTTTACTATTGCCTGTCATAGTACGATCGCTGAAGATAGAAATTAACGTTCCTTCATACTGTTCAAACTCTGCATAGTTATTACTAAAAGCAGCGACTTAGTACCTCGGTTCCTCTATGCTTATATTTCTCATTGTATTCTTATTTATTGAATTCGCTTAAGTCAAAACCGAGTTCATGCAATTTCACTTCTTGCAATAACGTAAATGGACGTTTAGTATCTGAATAAATTTTCTGACATCACATTTCTGAGGACAATCTCAATAAATCTTAAATTACAGTAATATGTAAGAGAACTTCGCCTATGCAACCATCAAGCATCAATGAAGGAAGTTTAATCATATGTTGGTTACTTATAGCACTTTCAGTATTCTGTGGGTGGCTTAGGGCTAGATGATCTGGGAACTCTGCTCTATAGAGGCGATCATGAGACATTGCACAGACAATGGAAAAAATTTCCATATTATTTCTCAGCGGGATCTTGATATCCATCCCCTGAAAATGTCCCCTGGTAAGGCCACTAATTTACGTGTGCATTTATCATATCACCTATTTTTCACTCTTTACAAAACTTAATGGTCACGTATGATCAATCTAACTTCACAGTCAACATATTGTAGATCTGATATTACTTTAGTTATCCCCTTCTGTACATTCTCCATCATTTCCTTATCAGATCGAAATTCAGACGACCAAATCTGCATTGCAGTTAGGTTGCGGTTATGTAAAGGATTTGTTTGCTTTGCTTTGTTTTGAGGGATCCAGGAGAGTTTTGTCTGGATAGGTCATGATTACTTTTTCATTTGTTACTTATGTCCTGATTTCTTTTCGACAGTATTCGAATCTTAGGTTACTTTTACGTATGTTTAATGTCTTAAATAACTGATTTTGCCTTGTGCTGTTCAAGATAATATGTTCTAGAAGAATGTATGGTTTCTTAGAGATAGATTACTGAATCTTATGTTAAAATTTTTCTTATGAACATTGATAGAAATACGAGTATACTAAATATTATGTTCATCGTCACATCGCTTATTACGATGTGACGTAATGAAGCTAACTATAAAGATTAAATTTAAGAGCTTTAAAAAAATCTTTGTAGTGAAATTTTCTGACAATCTTTCGTTGGAAATAATTTCTGGCCTTTAATATTCGATATCCACAATTCTAAGTAGTTTCTGTTGATTAACTTAATGTTAAATACATTTTAATATCTTCAAAAATAAATATTTCCCCCTGTTTTTTGTGTCGATCGGTAATTGAAGATATTCGATTTCACTATTTTTTTTAACCAAATATAAACGCAACTAAGCATTTATTTTCCGTTTTAACGCTTTAAAAATTTGACTTTTACTAGTGCGTTTTTATGTGTTATAATTTTAATAACTCTCCTTGTTAACAATGTGTATAATTTGTGCAAGAATCTCGTGCTTATAAGATCGTGCAAATATACTGGTTTATTTTATTTTATTTATTTTTTACTGTATCAATTTACAGTAAAAAATAAATTATTATTAATGTTATTGTCGGACAGCTAATATTAACAGATGATACCTCTTAATTATAATGATTTCATCCTAAACCCAAGTTTAGGATGAAATCCTAAACATTTTGAAGTTGAATTTATGATATCTTGATACTTGCTTTCTCATATAATTTGCCGTTTTCTGTTATATTGCTTTATTTGTAATTGTTCCATCCGTTCACTTTATGCTATATTTACTTTGGTTTTCATATTATCTCGCTAAGTAGGCTGACACTTGTTTTGGCACTCTATTTTTCGTCGTGGGAAGGTTTTGACATAATTATTGATTTCCTTGCTTTTATATATTACATTCATTATTGGTGGTGCGTGTAATTGGCTTACACGGTGGTAGTTTTACCTCTTGAATTAAGATGCGTTGATCATGGTTTCTCTGTACAGGATTTTTTTTTTTTTTTTTTTTTTTATCATAGCTAACAGCTAACTTATCCGGTTTCCCACTATTTTATTATTATTTTTTTCTGACTTGTCGTTCTGTATAATTTCTAGATTTTTGTAAATTAAATCCTTCCTTCCTTATTGTAAGAAAGAAGCCTTTATCAAGTATATTTTGGAGTAATTTATGAAATTAACTCTAGTGGATCAATTTCATTCCCACTCTAGCAGAAGATAATTACGATAATGCGACTTCATTAAAATTTGTGAAACGTAACTTTCACACAGAGCATTTTTGTGTATTTATAATGTTAATAACGACTTCTTTAAAAATTTGACTTTTACTAGTGCGTTTTTATGTGTTATAATTTTAATAATGCCTTCTTGTTAACAATGGGTATAATTTGTGCAAGAATCTCTAGTTTATAAGATCGTACAAATATAATGGTTTATTTTATTAATTAATTTTTTTTACTGTATCAAATCCTGCATTACATAATGGGATAAATATACGTCAACTTAACGCCTGAGTGGTAACAAAACTTACAACACAGCAGTGTTCTTTTTGGATAAGTGGTTAAGGAGAAAAGACGTGCATGTTTTTAAAGAATGCTTGGGACAAATGCTTCGAATGGCCCTGGGAGAGGGAAAGGGGAAAACAACTACTAGTGGTTTGGTAAGTTGGAAGCTGAACTGAAATGTTAACCAGTACATGGTAGTTTTCACATGCTTTCACAAAAGTGAAGGAATGATGTAGACATTTCAGTGGAGCAGCGCCCATGATACCTACAGTAAACTTACGAACTGTAACGTCTGTGAAAAACTAACAGTTTTCTGTACTCAATTATATAACTATATAAAACATTGATTGTTATAGTTTATTGATTTAACGTTCGCTTAATTGTGCCATTTAACCTAAACCAGTTTTCATTAGTATCGTATACGATAAGGAAAGAGAGGATCTCACATCTGTTTTTGTGACTCCCAAATACAAAAAGTTGTTAACCTGTAGTAAATTAGGAGAGCTGTTTTACATAATCCGATAACTGCTTCTAGAGAAAAACTTTTCAAACCTCTCCTGCTTTTTGGTAAGCAGGGCGGTCGTCTTAATACCGGTGATGAAATTAACCCACATAAAGAATGGTGGGAATGCTATATATGCCATGTATATTCTTTCATATACATATTGGCTAGGTGACTAAATGCGACATGAATTTTGCTATTTTTTGTTTAGAATCTGAGAGAACATAGGAAAAAACTTAAACTTCGTTTGGGCAGTTTGCTTGTTATTTGTGGGATGAATTGGCAGTTAATCATTTGGTCGCTATAAGCTAGGAATCGGGACAATTTGCCGGGCTGGTTGTTCGAATGAGTAATTCTTCTGTTCTCTGGACAGTAGAACTTCGAATCGAATTTCACTCAGCGCAAGCAGGTTTGTGAATAGCTTTTGATGAAAGAAACTTCATCGACAGACATTATACTCTTATCTCCCTCCCCTCCCCCTAGCGTTTACCGGAAGCCTAAAGTTGCAAAAGTTTCATGCTTGGGTCTTTAGAGCAGGTTTCTGGATTATTTCTTTGCTCATCCATAGTAGTGATGTATGCATTACATTTACAGTCTTTTGTAGATGGGATTCACATTAAAAAAAAAAAAAACACCTCAATAACGCTCTTCGTGATACCATCATAGAGCAGGGCTTTTCTTCATGTTGAAGTCTGGATATAAAAATTAATTTATGCGAAATCGTGAATATAAATACATAAATTATTATTGAAAGGTAAAATGCTTTGTGATCTTCACTGTTCACAAATATATGAACCATAGAAATTAATATATACTTATATTCGGCGCCTCTGTAAACGATAAATCGGATTATCTCGATAAAGTATTAACTTCGTTACTTTTCATGCACTCTGTGTTTCTGTCAGGAAGCCTCATGCTTGAGTAAATAAGTGTGTGCGCCGTGTAATTTCATATCAGATGAGAAGATCATTATTACGATCGTCTATTATTGATTTGATAGCACAGTTTGAAATTTCTAGGATTACTCACGCTACCTTTCCCTGAAACCTTTTTTTTTTTTTCATGCGCTTTGTTGTTATAGTAAAGAACTGGATGCTTTCATAGATTGAATATAATATCATATACTCTTCATAGAAATTTATCTAACTTGATTTAGTAGATGCTAATTCCTGTTCTGTTTTCTGTTAGGCCAAGGTTGTTAGGCCAATATTTAGCCTAACAAGGTTGTTAGGCTAAATATTTTGCCGTGTATTCCGCATTGCTTCATTCTAAAACTGGACTGGTCAAGTATTCTAGAACATGACTGTTCTCTTCTGTAAATCACACTGTTTTATTAAATGCAAACTTTCTTGTAGAACTTCGCCAAGAATAAGTTTGGAGTAAGTCTTAAACGTTCTTTTAATAGTGGTGATCCTCGTGCAGCTACATGTATGAGTAAAAAGCTCCACTTAATAACTTAATAACCTTGACTACTAAATAGAAGATTTCATGATAACAACAATTCCCAAGAAATGCGTCCATTTTTTTTAATGATACATTTGGCCAAAATGAGAAGTTTATGAAATTCTGATCTCCTGCGAGCTTCTGTCTTTTAATTGCTGGTCGTAATCCATTTGTTCCCTTTGATTTGCTAAATATTCCTTGTAATTCGCTATTTATAGCAAACATCATTAAATTTTATTCAACCATACCAGAATCTTTCGATATTTCTGAATAAAAATCGACAGGTTGAAACCAAATTTTGTTTTCTATTTGTCTATTAAAACTTGAACAAATCTCAGCCAAGGAGAGTGGATTCGTTATATATATATATATATATATATATATATATATATATATGATAACGTGGTATGTAAAATAGTACATTTTGCGAAACGCTTAAAACCAACGAAAATTTATTTTGAGGGAGGATACATTGAGGAAAAATAGAATTCAGTCACCCTTAAATTAGGAACAATACCGTATGTTATACTGGCAGGGAAATAATCCTTAACATTTAAAACTAACGTATAAAATCATGTAAAGGTTACTTTTACATTATATTCGTGCTTTCTCTTTCACTCGCTCAACAATTTACATGAACCGTACTATTATGGTCCTCAATAATAAATCAAGCGTTAGATGAAAATATTAGACTTCATTCTGCCCAGATGTCAACTTTTATTCTCTTACATATATTTATCAGATATATGCAAGAGAATCCAAGGCTCTCTAACTTCATAATATACTAATATTTGATACAACTACCTACATTTCAGAGCAATTTCCTAATATTAAAAGTTCACTTTCTGGTGGCTACATTCACTTTATATTCGATTACATATTTGCAAGATGTTAACTTTTATTCTTGTTTATAGGATAATCGCCTTCAGAGTGGAGACCACATATTACAGATAGGCGAAGTGAATCTGCGTGGAATGGGATCCGAACAGGTTGCAATGGTGCTCCGTCAGTCAGGCAGTCACGTGCGATTAATTGTTGCTCGCCCTATAGAACCCGCATCGCCTGATTACAATGCCTTACATAGTAACGCGCCCATTGTTCCCACTCGTATTTTAGCCGATCCTGACGAAGTGGAACGCCATCTAACGATGTTTCAACAAGATCATAATGGATACCCAGAGCACCTTCCATACAAAGTCCAAGATTTTGAACGTCCCTTTCTATATCCCAATGGAGAAGTCGAAACGACCGAGGTTTTACCGGTAAGCCAAAGTTTATAGCATGTTTTTTTTTTTTTCCTCTCATGAATCTCATTATTGAGGTAATAATATTTTTCTCTAATTAGATATTTCATATTTTAACGTTGCTATGCATTTTTTAAAGATTAGCAAAAAACACATCGAAATGAAAAATCGTTAGCTTGAAAAAAAAGTTTATTTTACTATTGCTATGGCATCACATGATTTTAATATGGTTATTGAATATAATATAAATTTAATATTCCGCAAGGCCGTGTTAATGGTGTTAATAATAATAAACTATTGTTGAGGGCATTAAAATTAATCTCTTTCTGAGATTTTGCATAACGTCAAAAAAGATATATGCAGAATATAAAATCATGTTCTGGAAATGGTTGAGAAAAGTACGATGGCGTGCTAAAACGTTATTATTTCGAATTTCTTCAAAATCTCTCGTGTCTTTTATATATATATATATACATTATATATATATATACATTATATATATATATATATATATATACATATATATACACACTAAAAGAAAAAGCATAAATTGTTACAATTTGATGAAATATGGGCGGGTTAAAGGGTTTTAAGATATTTTCTTTCTTGTGGTTATATCAGTTGCTTTGATATCATTTTGTTCTAGGTGTTTATCAGAATTTTTCAGCCCACCCCTCGTAATTTCCTCAGAAACTGCTATATATTGCTGTTTACTAATCTGTTTTTTAGTAACAAAGTTCAGCGAGTGCAGGCTGTGTGTGAGAGCCCTCATTGAAGACCCGAAAATGTTCCCTTTCGGGAATAAACTATTTCGTATATGTTTATAAATCATCGAAATCATCTTTGTTTTTAATACTTTATATTACTGAAATCATGATTCTCCTAAAATCTTTACAATATGAAAGAAAAAGGTAAGCTATTTTTGGCAATTGAGTAGATCCCTTTTTTAACCACTGGGCTTAAACAGTTGAATTTAATACGATTTAAAAAGAAGGATATTAATTAACATACATGTGTCTTGAAGGTAAGGATATTGAAAACTTAATCCTTGATAGGAGTCGAGACGGTATGCAGTTTTAAGTGGTGAGTACAAGATCAAAGATAGCTTAGCTTTTTCTTTCATATTATCACTTTTTCTTTTATCATTTTATCACTATTTTTTCATATCACTTTTTCATGTATTATATATATAGAAGGATGAATTTGAGGTTGACATTGTTGTTAGGAGTGAGTAAACTTTAATTGCATCAAAGCTTTCTATTAAATTAACCTCTTCTTCTTCTTTTTTTTCTTCTTTTTTCTCAGTTAGTTACATCTCAGTTTAATCCGAAACTGATAGTTTACATAGAAAAAAAAAATCATTTTAGTATCATCAAGAGAATTGACAGTAGTTTTCTAGAAAAATATTGTAATGGAGTCCTAAATGTGAAGATAACTTAATCAAAACAAGGATTCAAGTCTGTTTCATTCTGCTAAGTGTAGCGCACTCAATTACAATTCAAGGATATCAGAATATATGACATTATCCTAGGACAAAAGTGTTCCATTTTTGACCTAGATAATGTCTTATTTTGTGTTTCTGGAATTGTAATTGATTGCAGTTATTGTCTTTAAGTTTTGCTTTTGCAGATGTTAGTGGTTGTTTAGTGTGTTAACGTGCAGATGAATGCTGACTAACCTTTGGAAAGTTTAGTCTGCCGTCATCAAAATGCACAAGCGGCAAAGGATTTTCGGACTGTATTTTCATTAATTAAGGTAAGTGGTAAAAGTTTTGAATTGCTGTCAGTATGATCGAGTTCCATTATTGAGACATACTAGCATGTTTTTGATCCCATATATCTTCAGAATCTTGCACCCTTTGTTGCGTGTGACAAAGAATAGAATTTTTATATTATCTGATTACAGTTTCTGTGGAGGAATATTGTAACTTAGTATTTATATATCTTTGTACGATGGTGAGTAGAGTGATTAATTTCACTCAATTCAAAAATCGTTGATTTAACATTTTAGTGTACATTTTTCTTTTAAAAGTGAGAAATATTTTTAATCGATCTGCTATCATGCAGACTTCTAGAAAGCTATTCAGCCTTTTTACAACAGTAATAAGGCTTGAATGCTTTCTAATTATTAATGCAGCAGTATCTATTTCTCAATGTCAGTTTTTGTGGGCTGCCTTTTTGTATTTCAATGAAGGCAAGTGACAGGATAAATTGCGACCGAAATTATAAATTTCTGTGCGTGACTGAATAAATTATTTCGGTATGCAATTGATAATTGCTTGCACACGACTTGGACGAGATTAGAATTAATATCAGGGAGCAAGCACGTAATGCGATTATTTTTCTCTTTAAAAAAAGCTTCTAAATATTTGACTAATTATAACTCCTAATTTTGTTATATGGAGTGTAATTTGAGTACTTTTCGTGATATCGACGATATAATACTGTTTGATGCTAGAGGAGAGAGAGAGAGGTGGCACACTTAAAAAATTATTAAGAATGCTTTTTCTTCTCTGGGACTCAATTAGCATTAATTGATGTACGAAGGCAGGACGGGAATATTCGTAATGAACTTTGAAAACGAAGATGATAGGTCCAGCTAATTACTCCATTTGAAGTTCGGTTGGTTAGATTTACTGAGTATCTGTGAGACTGTGTGTGTTTATTGCATCCATTCTCCGGCCAATGTCCCTTTATTGCAAAATTAAAAATGCAAGTTTCATCATCCGAAACACAACCTTGTTACTTCCGTATGAACCAGCTAACTCGCCTTCAAGTGAAAAGCTCGTATAACATTTCTTTGTGTGAGATTCGAACCAAGTTTTGCCAAACGAAGGGAAATTGTCAATGATCTCTTTTTTGAAGTACTTGAATCACTTGTCTGGGAGATTACATGATGATAAAGTAGTTTTTAAAATATAGGAACTCGAGGGGAATTGATTGTAAGATGAGAAAGTATTGGATACTTATAGCCAGCTGAATAAAGCATTCGTGATCTCGAGGTATGTATTTGGTAGTGAGAGTGATTCGAATTCATTTTTATTGATTATGCAATTATATCACAACACTGCATAGCGTTGCTGTTTTGTGGATTAGCCGCGTGGGCATATTTTCATGGCAGTTTCCACACGTGAGAAGTTGCGAACCCATAACACTCCCATACCATCTGTTAGCCGTGTATCAGATCTAAATCTTTTCGCTAGCGGTTAAAGTGAAGCAAATTGTTGAACTTCCTCCCTACAGCCGTACCTGGCTCCATCCTACATATGGTAATTTCCTAAATTGAAGACGCATCTCAAGGGTATCTATTTTTAAAATGACGAGCAGGTAAAAGTAGACATGAGAAAACGGTTTCGAAAATAACCCGAAGAATTTCACTATGTGACTGCTTTGAAAAACTTGTTACGTGGTGGAGACTGTGCATTCAAAGGTTGGGTGGTTACACTGAGATGAGAAATAGTGTGTGAAAATATAGCAGACTTCAAACTCTTATTTTATTGAAATGGTAATTAGATGTGCAGCAGTTAATGGAAACATTGCTTTAAATATGCCACTTGTATTTTAATAACTGTGCAAACGCATGCATATTTCAGAAAAAAAAACAATGAATATTAGTTGAATTCGAACTACTTATATAAAATTAATTATAATATTGGCTATCAAGATTTTTCTCGCTTCCCAAACATTTGTTTAAAAAACAAAATAAATGTTTGCTCCAGTTTTAAAATGGAAATATCGCTTATAAAATTACAATTCGTTTGCTGTATGCTATAATTATGTTTTTTTTTTTTTCAACATTCAGTTTTTTTTTAAAGGACTACTGCCGATAATTCCATCCATCTTGAGTTGGGTGTTGTGCTATATAATCGCCCACTCGTCATACTGCTTCTGGCGTTGATGTGTACTTTATAGTTATTGAGCTTACCTCTAAGATCTGTATATAGTAGCTCTATAGAAAATTACTTTTAATCGTAACAGATATGCTTTACATGTTGAAATTAATAACAGTGTACGAGGGTGTGTGCTGAAAAGTTCATAATCGCCATGAAGGAATTGAGGTAGAACCATGGAACTTATACATTATTCTACATATTCCCCACGAAGTGTTATACACTTGTTACAACGCTGCTGCATCATTTGCAATCCTCTGAGAAAAAAGTCTTTTCCTTGTTGAATAAACCAGTTCTCAGCTCCAAATATTACTTTATATGTGGTAAATTTTGTTCCTTTCAAGTGTTTCTTTAAATTTGGGAATAGGAAATAATCAGATGGGGCCCGGTCTGGCGAATAGGTTGGGTGAGGCAAACATTGAAAACCCAAATTGTGTATTGTCTGTTGGGTTTCGTGAGCAGCTGCGTTGTCCTGCAAAAGCAACATGCCTCTGCTCAGTTTTTCCCCTCGTTTTTCCTTCAGTACCTCTTCAGAGCTGTTGAATAAACTGCTGATGTAACAGTTTCCCCATTTTTGAGATACTTGGTTACACCATCCATACCCCAATAGACAATGGCAAGAACTCTTTCTTCTGGCTTTTTGGTTCGGAACTTCTTTGGCTGTGGAGAACTTTTGTGTCTCCACTCCATTGATTGTTGTTTGGTCTCCAGGTCATAGTGATGGAAGCCATGTTTCATCAACTGTCACAATACAAGCCAAAAAATTTGCATCTGATTTCTCGAAATGATCCAAAATCCCTTGAGATGACAGCACACGCCCATCTCTTTTGATTGACATTCAAACATTTGGGGATTCACTTCGCTGAGAGCTAATGCATATTCAGATGTTGGTGGATGATAACCCCAACGCACTGCATGGATGTTCTCAGGTGTGATCGCTGTGCAAAGTCTTCCTGAACCGGGGGCATCTGTTGTCTCAGGATTGCCCAGTTTTAAACTTGGCCACTCATCTGGCAAATGGTGGATATACTGGGGCACAGTCCTCTAAAGTCTCGCACAAAGTTTGGTGAATCTCAGTTGCGGACGTTTCTTGCAGCACGAAAAACTTGATAACCGCCTTGCACCTCTGTGTCTTCGAATTTCTTCAAAACCCCTGACCTTTCTTCTTATATATCCTAAAAGAAAAAGAATAAATTACAATTTGATGAAACATGGTGAGATGGGGTTAAAAGGTTGTAAGATATGTTCTTTCTTGTGATTATATCACTTGCTTTAATATCATTTTCGTTCTTGGTGTTTATCAGAATTTTCTGTCCTCCCCTCGTATTTGATTAGTTTTGCATTCACTTCCACATAGCACGTTAGTATTTCTGCATAAACTCTTCATAGATAGTAGGATTGTTTAGTTAAATAACGATATTTCTCTGTTTAGATTCACTTTGTCTTAATGTTGTTATGAATAGGGGATGATTCTCAGGCAAAACCTAATTTTCGAATTCTCTTTCCAACAGTGCTTGCCTCCTTGTTTACCATTGAGCTTAATGAATAAAAGCTAAGTGAAAGGGAGAAACAGGAATACAAGCACAAATTGACCCAAGAGTAGATAATTGTAACATGCAATCTAATTAGCTCCAACGTAGCTCATACGAAAATTCTATTAGGAAATGTATACTTCCTTTAGAAGGCATTTAAGAGCTACTCAGTTAAGAATTTCTTCGTTTGATATATGGAACAAAATTATTAAGATAAAGTTCGGGATGAAACGGTTAACAGGCTGAATGGCTAACATTAAATGTCGGGAAACGATGAACATCAATTAATAATGTGTTACTGCCCTAACGAGATTACTCGCTGGAGGACTTCGCGGCCACTGATGGTAATTAGCAACAGTCCATTACATATTATGAAGTTAAAGCGTAACATCTTAAGTTTTGAAAGCATTATATATAATACTTTTCTGCATTTATTATTTAGCTGATCGTACTCTTGCAACTTTTTCCCTAAGCAAAATTGCTTAATCTTAATTATAACAAAAATGCTATAATTAGTCTTAGCTCCGTTTATTTTTAACAGCGGCCTAAAGATTTTACACTTGTAATAATACTAGAACATTCATTTTCTTGTTCCTTGGTCTCGAAACGACATAAATATCAGAGGTAATGAGATATAAGATACAATATTGATCTGAGTACAGATGCCAGGAGGAGGATAAATGTTTCATCTAGCTTGACAGGATATCCGGTATTAAAGTCAATTAATGTATAAATTATTATCTGGTTTTAAAATATTCCTTTTGAACGCTATAGTCTTCGTCATAAATAAATGCCGTTGTGCATAATAAATTCCATTTAGACCAAACAAGCAGCAAGTATTTTCAAAATCAATTAATTTTCTAAAGCTAATGCAATATTCTTTATTACTACAAAAATATATTTTAAAGAAAGCAACCACTCCAGTTAATTACTAAAATCAGGCTAAGATAGCAACACAACTGACGTATTAAGGAATGACGGCAGTGTGTTAAACATGACAGGTTCGGTACCATTTGTAACTCGACATACATGCCTTACTTTTTTTTTTTTCCCTCGCTCCAGCATTTGTGGATAAACCATAACTACAGCATTTCTGATTTTGTAAATTTGGTGCCATTACAGTCTGCGTAACCTCTGAAAATAGCGTATGAATTCATAATACTAGGCCCCGAAGAAAGACCGTTGTTGTAAATTTTCGACATTTTCTCGAGTTAGTCGATCTTTGGCACAAGCAAGGAGAGTTTTTTCCTCCTGGACACTCCGGTTTTTAATACTCTTGCTTTTCCTGTCACAAATAGTCCATACATAGTTTTTTCAGCATCAAAAAAAAAAAAAAAAAAAGCTGACATTGTATAAATCCCAAATCTGCCCAACATTAGAAATACTGTTTACACATTGGTAATAGTACACCAAAAGAACTTTGTTTAAAAAAATACTTGAGGCATAAAGTTGATGAATTCGTTTCTTGCAAACTACTTCCAATATTCTGGCAGCTGTTGTCAACCTCCATATATAGTTAACTTCACCCACTTACAAATCAACTTTTCGGCATTCTTCATTTCCATTTACTTTCCCAAATAGAAAAACACGCAGCTAAGGCATCTCTCACTCACTCACTCTCTCTCTCACTCACTCACTCACCCCCCCCCCCCCCACACACACACAGCGTTAGTCGCTAAGTTCGTAATTCTAAAGAACCCAGCCGGAACAGCCGTCTCCTCTTATTGTTTCACCCAAGAAATATAAGCAGGTATTAATGTACTCTAGATTTTGCAAACTCTGCTGATTAATCTCTCTCTCTCTCTGTGTAACTTTGGCAGTCTGGATATTTAGGGGTTAACTAAACCTTAATTCGTCAACTCTGGCGAATAACTGTAGTGTTAATGTTTGCTTTTTTATTTTATTTATTTATTTATTTTTTTAAATACGACTGTTGATGAAATTTTCTTACGTCTTTAGGATAATGATAAATTCAGAATGAACTTTGTGTTTCAGCGTTTAGCATTATTACATAAGGTATTTATTAGTCCTTTCCTTGTTTGTGTAGGGATTACACTATAAGAGAAGTCCGAAAATAACCTGATATTCGATGAAAATCGTTTAGCCTTTCTTGAAACTTTAATTTTATTTAAAATTTTAAAATCAATTTTCCCTAGTGGTGCAAAATGTGAGGATCTAGTTACTATTAATAATTCAGTTAGCATTTACAATTCATACAACGTAATATCTACAAATTTTTTTTTTTTTTTTTTTTAGTGAAACTCCTGCTTATGCTGTCTCTAATAAACCATTGACTGCGTCTTATTTGTCTCATCCTGTGATAATAACTTAGTAACATGCATGGTGTAAATGCTAATACAGATGCTCCCCAATTTACGAAAACATTCCATTCCCCAAACCCTTTCGTAAGACTTGTTTTTCATAAGTTGGAATTTGATTCAAGTGTCAGTTATGTTTCATTCTTGCTAATGAAGTAGTTATTGATGTAAATTACTTAGGTAGAAAGGAAAATGAAAAACATTGAGAGTAATTTATAAAACGAAGAAAAAAATAATAATAGTTTAACTATTTATTAGTTATCATTCAAACCTCAGTAGCTGAGATGATGGAAGATTTGCGATGTAGAAGGTTATTATTTCTATGTGGTTGGTTCGATCTTTCTGACGAACGTATCGGGCGATGACTGGTACTGCCCTTTTTCTCTTTAATTTATATAACAGGCTAACATCTAATCCACTTTTCGTTGAACTTTAAAATAGAACCACGTAATTTTTGGATTTGTTGGCCGAGCGTTTTAGCATATTTGCTGTCCAGCTAACAATCTGCGTATTCGAATCTTGCCATAGTCATGGATGTTTATGATTGTACTTTGGTGAGGGGATGAATTTTGTCGCCTTGTGAGTGATTGCCACTCCCGCTTATTTGGGGGGGGGGGGGGCAGAAGTGGCTTGAAAAAGTCCCGTTTTTGGTCTTTAGAGCAAGGTTTCTGGACTATGTAAAAAAATAACAAAAAGACAACTAATAAAAAATATCATTAGCACAACGTATGAATGTATTATACGTTTACAAAAAGCTTTCGTCGGTGGGAGTTACATTAAAAAAAAAATCCATCTTCCCAAATCATGCCATTAGATGTATTCTCATAAATTCAAGTTTAATTTCTTTGTGAAAATGTTGACTCTTTTTCAGGTAACTGAGAGATCTCAGACCAAGTGCCTCTTAATTACCTGAAGAATTTCATTCGCTAATTTGTAAGATCCACTTACAGTACAGTGTTGTCAACTGTTTAGACATTGGTTCATGCGAATGTTAACACATGGTAAGACAAGTTTTACAGCATAATATAAAATTCTATTTAAATATAGTTTTGAACTCGTGGTGACAGTTCGGAATGTCTGTGTATTAAAAGCTTTCTATAATTTTTGTGACTCCCATCCATGAAAGACTTCATTCGTTAAGGGTTTGATAATTGAAGACCCTTTTATAAATATCAAACATGGAACTATTTTTAAAAATCTAGTTCAGGCCTTCAGGGGGTATGATAGTGGTCCCACATTGGGCTTTGAAATTCATCAGTAAGTTATATTCATAGGACATCCGTGCTTAGGATAGGTTTCGAATTCGAGTTTTGTCGGTTGTAGAGCTACGACACTCTCCATTCGGTCAGCCAGGTCGATTTCTCTGCCGCAAAATCTATGAACGTACACAATATTCGACGTAGGTGTAGCTCATGCGAGAGTACTGAATTCCGCATGCAAAAGCATCCGTTACATCGCAGTGACACAACAAATTTCAATGACCTACTGCGATTTGGCTTCAAAGTTGCGTGATACACTGTGCGGTGCATCTTCATGAGTCGAGGCTGGTGGTTAGTGTTATTTTTGAGTGTTTATTGTTGTTAACAATGCAAATTCTTAAACTTTATCTTGAATAAACCTGCTGCTTATTCTTTTGTTTTTTTGATAAGTTTCTCTTTTATTTTTACATTCAAGCAGACAGACTCACCTGCTTTATAATTTTTCTGTATCAAATATATGTTCATCTGAATTTAGAAGACTTTTGTTGTAGGTCTTCGTAGTACATATTTCTTTCTAACTCACTGTATAAAGATGCTGTGCAACTAGCGCTGCATAGTCGACCAAGTAAAATCGGAAAGCAGAAACACTTTCGGGATGTCATTTTTATTTTATTTTTATGCATTTTTTCAAAAAAATATTTTCTGCACATCACCTTTAGTATTTGCCTGATATGTATAATTATCTGTCTAAATTTCCCATTTGGAATCCTGAATGATGCTCTCATTACCATCTTATGGTAATATATGTGCAGTTTACGATCTCTGCACGGTCAGTAGTTCCGAGTATGGTTTGTCAAGTGGGATCATGTCGTTATTAAGATTTCTTTCCCTTGAAAAATTCGTTTGTCGAGTTATTTCAAAACACGTTTTGTACGTACGTTTATCTCCCTTACATACTGATCATGTGTCCTGGAAAACCCCTATCGTGTTTGTGCAAACTTCTGCTTTGAGGATAAGTCCTGCTCATAAATTACGTTGTGGAACACGGCGAAGGCAATTCTACTAGTATTCTCAAAGCTGTTTACTTACGCATTTTCAAGTCGCTCGACGCCTGCGTCGTTTAATCACCATCATCCTGTCGCGGCCAAATGTCATTAAGCGAAAGATGGTAAAATGTCTATAGAAAAGAACTTGCACCAAGTGTATTCCAAATTTATCATGTCCTTTTTATCACATTTCTTGAGCACGTGTTATAGGCAGATATAATTTATTAGCTCATAAAAAAAAGTGCTGTACTTGCTTTGTCGTTTGAGTTAGTAATTTTTTATATTGTGTAAATTCAGTTATCGATTTAAAGAATAATTTAATGATTGTGTATGTTTATATCGGTAGTGACGATAGTTTAAAATTACTTTCACTCGACATTTAATATTGGAAGTGTGCATTGTCATTTATTCTTGGGATTGCAAGCTTGTATTGTTTATAATTTTTTAATAAACTTTTTTTCTGGTATGTCTTCCAATTTTTCTCGGTTATTCATTGAAGATTAAAAAAAATATTGAGCTGCATTTAATATTACGTAGCCAATATAATTATCATTGACTAAAAACAAAACAAAAAGAGTTGTTAAAGCGCGGTAAGATGATAGTTTATTTATTTAGCTGACGAATAAATATTTTTGTTCTACTTGTCGCATTTATTAATTTTGTGACTTGAGAAATATTGAGTTAGTAATCGAATTGCAGTGCCATTCCTTAATTATCAAAATGTGTATTCCTTAATATCTCTACAAATCTTCTTTATTTTGATCTTTTGTAATTAAACATTCTGGTTTGGCTAGTTTTTATAAGCAACCATTTCCAGATGTTTCAGACACAATCGTTTTTCATCTGTTTGGCTGACGGTTCTCCATCTCTTATTCCAGCCACTCGTTGATTAAAAAATAAAAACCCGAATGTTCACTCTGGCGTTATATTTAAGATTTCTGTGGTGTTACATATGACTGTGTCACGTGTGGATATCAACTTGGCTGTTAACATTGTCTTGAGTTTTTGCTATGTTAGTATGTTTAGAGGGCAGCACCTTAATTGCAAACAAAGTAGGAGATATCTGTAATTTGTTTCTATTCTGATTTTATTATTAAAAAGAAATCTATTCTGATTTCTCTTTAATTCTTATTTATTTCGCCTTGACGCAACTGAACATGATCCTTTTTCATAAACAGACCACAATCCTGCTCTAGAGATTGCTTGTATGCCACTTCAGGACTCCAGTGAGTAGTGTGATGGGATTACACATGGCAATGAAAATCGTGTTCTGTTTTTTTTCGTAACAGTTAACTACAAGTCTCCGTATTAGTCACGATGAAACGTGGGGGGGGGGGTGATGGCATCGAATAGTCATCTGTATGTTAATCAGTGATCTTTTTAAAGCTTCAATCTTTAGCTTTGCAGCTTTAAAATGGCATTAAATTGTTTATATACTGTTTCAAAATTAACACAGGAAATAACTTGTATTGAAAATCTACTTATCTGTTACAGAAAGATGTTCAGCTTAAAATCGGCTTTCTCTTTTCTATATTGCTAGTGATAAAATTGTACTTATAAGAAATACTATTCATAAAGATTAAAATAAGACACTGGCCATTAATAGCAAAGTATCTGCAAAGTAACAGTGTAAAAATCCTGGTTCTTTAATGATTTTACATTGGCAATTTAGTGTATATATTGCAACAATATCAGACTGGATGTTGCCAATGTACTAATTCAAGCAAAACCTCCAAAGAGTAGCCTCTCCTGTAAAGAATAATAATAAAATAACAATTACTAAATCTGATAATCACAAAACATAATAGTTCTAAACTACTATAGATATAGACATTGAAACTTAAAGTTCGCCCTACCTTCCTTCCCTATTGGTAAGGTCAAAGATTCCTTAAAAAGATCACCTCGTCGCCTGTTGATGTTACTAGTAAACTAAAACCATATAATTCTAGACCCCCATCCGATATATATGTACTACCTAAAAATCATAATCAGGATGTGCCATTGATTTACCAATATGCAAATTTGCCAAAGTGCTCTCGCAGTATACTGGCAACATTCCTTCACACATAAACTCGGCTCGCTTTATAACCAAAATAGAAAACCTCGCACTCCAACACACATTATAGTCAGTTTTAAAGTATCTTTATTCACCAGTGTGAATAGAGATACACTAAAAGACACTTTACACCTTATTCAAACTGAATTTCCTCTCGATATTTCAGCCTTGTTTAAAGTTCACTATCTCGTTTATCAAGGACAATTCTACAAACAAATAGAAGGAACAGCCATGGACCATCACCCCCCCCCCCCCTTCTCCGGCTAATTGCTTCATGGAAACATTTGAAGAGAAAACTCTAAACTCTGCTCCATATGACGCACTGTTTGATACGATTTGTTGATGTGTTCTCCTGACCGGCTAGATGCTCTCAAATATCCCAGGATCCAGTTCATTTTCGAAATAAAAAATGACAACAGTCTCTCCTTCCTAGACACTTGAATTACACTCCAGCCTGATGGATCTCTGTCATTCTATTTACAGAAAACACACAAACACTGGTAAAGACATTCATAAACAGTCACATCATCCCCCCCTCCAGTACGGAATTATTAAAACTTTATATAACAGGGCTAAATTAATTCAGATAACATTGCCTTCTCCACTGAACTTTGACCACCTTCACAAAACACATCAGTCTTTTGTCAGTCTTGCAGAGTAAGTCGTATATCATAAATTGAACACCTTCATTTATTAACTTTTTTTTCCCGGCCTTAATATAATATGGTACTGTATACTCTTTTAATCACGTAGCTGCTTGAAGCGATTCGAATCGTGATTTGAAATGGATAACATCGATGATCCATGTTAAATGAAGGCCGAAATTGTTATAAAGAACAAACATGTTGCCCTTTATGCCACTTCAGGCCTCTAGTAAAATCATCTATCATTAGTAAATATATATAATATTGCTAGAAATTCAAACCTATAACTGCTGCAAAACGGGAAGATATATCTCGGTCTATAATTTCATCAAAAACTGTTCGATCAGAGATTGTTCGTTTGCCCACATGTCTAGAATTAATAATTAATGACTATTTATTGCTTCGAAATAAATTTTTCAAAAAAAATAAAAAATTAAGTGTGTACTGATATTTAAAGGCAGTAGGTAGATATGAATAAAGCATAGGCCAAACAAAATTGATAAGTAGATATCCTTTTATTAACAAGTTGATATCCTTTTACCTTTTTACGCAAATCTGAACATGATTTGCGTATTCACCCTCTTCCGTATATTCAAAGAATTTAGTATTTCCAGGTATTAGGTAATTATCTACCATCGCATAAATAATTAGAGAAAATGTACTAAAAAATCGGACTATCATGGGGGCGCTGCTACTCTTAGTACAAACATACGATTGGTTTACGAATCATATGTTTGGAATACGTTCAACTAAAGAAGTGATGTTGAATATTGGTCGTCCATTAATAAGCAAAAATGGATAAATACAATGTTTAACAAGGAACTTGCCCATGTAAATAGGTAACATTACCCAGAAGAAACTTGATGAAAACGACCCGGAAGTGGCACATTGGAGATTGGTTTCTCTGCAACGTCTGTTCACCTTTTCTGTGCAAGAATTTCTGGCTGGCCAAAACGGAATTTCCTACTCTCCAAATCTTGACACTGATGGAATGTTTTCTGAAGGAACTTTCACTAAAAGGAAGAAAATTAAACATCGCCAATAGGGGTGGGAGAAAGGAAATCGCAAGCGGTGCTTAACAAGCATCTTATATGCAGTAATTGTTGAATTCTATGCAAATATTTTTCAGTGTTCTGCTTCGAAGGTGACAGGAAAATGCCTTACTTTAGACAAAGAGTAAAAACTTTTTCGCATCTTGTATACCTGTGTTGTGACTAGTCTTCTCTGTGTACAGGCACCAACAAAGTCTGAATTGTTTCGCAGGTTCATGAAAAAAAAAAAGTATTTTTCAGAGAAAGGCAGACTGCTTTTCACTTTTTTGTATGTTGTTCTCATCACATAGGTTTTTGTATAAAAACCTATATAGTATAAAACTATAGTACATGGATTACAGGTAGGCTAAGGATTTTTTTTTGGGGGGGGGGAATATATATAATTTTTTTCTAGTTTTTGTTTATTTTTATATTATCTGGAAATCCTGCTCTAGACCAAACAGTGAACTTTTTTAAAGCAACTCTAGGCCCTCAATAAGTAACAGGGGCGGTTGTCTCATACTGGACGATGGAAAATTCATCTCCCACCTAAAGTCAGTCACAAACATCCATGGGGATTCGAACCATCAGCTTCATCTTGGTTGGAAAACAGATACACTAGCCATTCGGTAAACCTAGGCGGCATATTAGGTTTCATAAAATCCCGTTCCGGACAGATTTCTTTCGAAATTTCCAGATTAAAACAAACATTACACATGTTATGTGTTGGAAAACAGACTTCCAGGATTTTAAAGGAAGCAGGTTATTTATTTTATCGATTAAATATTTTCTGGAATGTTAAACTTGATAAGATTACATCAGTAAGCGATTTTTTTTTGTATTTTTTGTATCATGCCCGAAGATATTAATAATAGGTCGAGAGAATACATTGCAGAACTATACGATGACAGAAGCAGATCAGAAATCCCTAAAATTGAAGAAGGGAATGAAGGACCAGAAGTACTTGATGAAGAGATAGAAAATGCAATAGGTAGTTTGCCAAATGGAAAAACACAGGGAGATGATAATATAGCCAAAGAAATAATTAAAAACTTGGAAATAGATCGAAGGAATTGTTTGAGAGACATTATAAAGAATATATATAACATAGGGAAGATACCGGAGGATTTCAAGAAATCAATCTGCATTCCAATCCCAAAAAGTAACAGTACATATAGATGTGAAGTGTATAGTACATTAAGTCTAATCTCGCACACATCTAAGATCATACTGAAGATAATAAAAAAACTCGAATACATGCAAAAATAAAGAACCAAATTAGTGAAATACAGAAATGTTTTTGTGGAAGGAAAAAGTACATTAAATGGCATCTGGAACCTAAAGAACAATTGAATTAGGCAGATCGGTACATCTGTGCTTGATAGCCTTCCAGAAGGCATTTGACAAAGTCAAATGCGATAAATTTTTTGAAATCCTTAGAGTATGATATTGACAAAAAAAAATAATAATAATCTCACAACTGTATGGGGACAGAAAGCCGACTTTCAAGGATATGAGAAGACAGTGGATATTTAAAGAGAAGTAAGACAGGAATGCATAATCTCCACAATACTATTTAACATCTATAATGAATACCTAATGAAGAATATATGGGAAATGGAAATAGGAATCAATATCAATGGAAAATACATAAATAATATGATGTGCTGATGATACTGTGTTCATAGCTGATTCAAATACAGGATTGGAAGAAATGCTAACCAAGATAATCCAAGATGGAAAGGAGTTTGGAATAAAATTAAACTTTAAAAAGACCAAACACATGATAATAAATAAAGTAAAATAAAAACAAGCTAGCAGTGTTAGGTCATAACATACAACAAATAGAAACACACAGTTACCCTGGATGTATATTTACAGAGACTAGGAAAAGGAAAGAAGAAATGCAAACCAGAATCCGAAAGGCAAAAGCAGCCTCCTGGAATAATGGATACATCCTCAGAAACGATATTGACAGCACAACAAAATTAAGAATAATTAAAACATACGTGCGATCAGTCTTAAATTACGAATGTGAAAACTGGATATTAGATAAATGGACAGTGAGAAGAATACAAGCATTGGAGTTGTGATGCTATAGAAGAGCCCTCAAAATTTCATGGAGAGATTAAAATAAATTAATGATTCCGTGGATGTTCCTTAACCCGAACGTGGCGTAACGCAGTATAGGTTTCCTTTATTTGGATTTTCGACTATTTTGATATCTTAGGAAGATTCATGGTTCTTTTGTTTAACTGTTCGATTAAAAGGAAGCAGAGCTACACCGAATAAAACTGATTTGAAAACATTCATAAAATTAGAATAATTTTTAACGTGGTTCAAAATATTAGAATAATGCGAAAATAAATGCACAAAAATTACAGTCAAAGGGAAACATAATTAGTACTTTGTTGCATTCCCGTTAGCTTTTATGGGCATGTTTTGATTGAAAAAAAAAACTGAACTGCTAGTAAATAATATGCCCAACGGTTGGACATATTATTTACTAGCAGTTCATTTTTTTTTTTTTTTTTTTTAAATCAAAACATGCCCATATATGGTCTGGTCTGCAGACTAGAAACAAGTTAATTTTTATGCAACTTCTTGATGACGTTTCTTCATAATTCTCCACAAGTTATCAGTGGAGTTTAAATCTGGTGAGTTCGCCGGCCAAGGAATTACATTAATTTGCCTTTCTTTGAGTCATCTAGTAGTGGTCATGGAAGTGTGATAAGCTGAATCTTGCTGAAAAAGAAAATCGCCATCACATAAATCTTCCGATGCCGGTAACATAAAGTGCTCAAGAATTTCTTGGTACACTTTGGAATTGACTCTTTCGTATACAATACGCAGTCTACCTGCACCCTCTGCAGTCGTATAAGCCATACCATGAGAGAAGTTGCAAATTTCACCGAACGTGTCATGCATTCTTTATCAAATGCCTATTGCTTAAGACGCCAAACACACGTCTCTTGATGACTATGGAACACACAAAACATACTTTCATCGCTAAAAAGTAACTTTTCCCAGTCCTCTTGACTCCACAACAGTCTTTGCTTACACCATCGCATTCTATCTTCCGTTTGCTTGGAAGTCATAAGCGGCTGCATATCAAACACACGTGATTTAAAACCGAATTTGTGAAGTCGTCTCAACGTCGTAGGTTTAGACACATGCACACCTAATTCTTTCCATCGCATGTGAAAATACCTTACATTAAGGAAGGTTTTTCTTCACGATATTCTTGAATCTGTTCTCTTGATGTATTTATTACCTTTCGACTGCTATTGCAGCGATTATTTTGAAATCTCCGGTTATTAGAAAACTGTCTCAATACTCTACTCACGCTTGCTTGAGAACATTTCAATTCCTTAGCTATAAACTGTTGGATTTGGCCTTCTTTGGGTACGGACACCATACGAAACTTCTTAGCTTACGATGTTTAGCAAATAATTAACTGAAATCCCACTCTCAAATGATTACTCACACACGAGTCAGTCCTGCAGCTACTGAAATATATGCTATTTCTATGCTCCCCTCAAAACCAGTCGGAAATATTTTGGAATACTCTAATATTTTGAACCACGTTAAAAATTATTCTAATTTTATGAATGTTTTCAAATAAGTTTTGTTATAATTTATATTACATTTTTATGTTTACTTTTTATATAATCTACAAAGTACGTAGATTTTAATGATGCAATTCGTATTTGGTAATTATTTTCGATGCAATAAATTAGAATTGCAAATCATCAACATATTTTCTTTGATTATTCTGATTTTTTGATGCCGAGGTGTATTAGTTAATCTTCTTGCATATTTTGTGAATGCCAAATGATGCAAACAACAAAAGAACTTGTTTCCTCACCCGGGGTGACTGTGGCTGCAAATAGGTTCTGCAACTACTGCCATAATGGAAATCACGCCTCTAAGAGAGCTCATCTTAGCTTTCATTAAAGCAATGTTTAAGTTCCACAAAGGGTTGTGCCTATCTTAAATCTCATCAGCGAGTGGGTGGAAGATCCTTGGTTGATATACCAAGTTAATTTAATAGCAGTCATTTAGCAAAGAAAGAACATAGCGACTTTTAAGTATAAAACATAGCTATTATTTATAACCAGAGATACTTCGTTTTACTGTCGTAATATGAAATAGAACTTTCCTTGCTTACATGTTTGTTTCCTCAAAACAAACTAAGTTGAATTAAGAGCTTTTGTTCTGTTTAATCAGTCATTGTAAGCAAGCCTTAGCTGAGCTTGATGTTCTGTTTAATAATAATAATAAAACAATTATAATCATTTCACAATAAAGAAATGCATATTGAATCAATGGAATAAACTTTAAGACATATACATCCTCTGTTCAAAAAGGAACCGAACTTTTCGAAAATAGAAGAAACTAGTGGCGCCACCACCTATTGTTTCTTTTATCAACCTTCATTAGTGTTTATGACATTTGTTTCATTAGAAGCCGAGTTATAGTGCCAAAAGTGATAGTGTGTTTTGACGAACGGTCTTCACGATATTCATGCCGTAAGCGACGAATTCTCTCTACCAATCGCTTCAAAACTTCGAGATGAACCTCACCATTGACCGTTTGACCAGGCGGAACGAATTCTTTTTGGATAATGCCCTTGGAATCGTAGAAACATATCAGCATTGTCTTTACTTTTGACTTCTCAAAGCGACTTTTTTCGGATGCGCCTCTTCTGGTGGTCTTCACTCAGCACTCTGGCGCTTTGTTTTGGGCTCATACTCAAAACACCACGTTTCGTCACCAGTAACGATCGTTTCAAGGAAATTTGAGTCCTTACGAGCGGTTTTAATGAGGTCCTTTGTAGTGTTCAATTCGATACATTTTTTGGTCTTCGGTCAACTTCTGTGGGACAAATCGCGAATTCAATTTACGAAGGCCCAAACTCTCGGTCAAAATGTTGTGCACAGTTGATTTTGGAATCCCCAATTCATCTTCAATCAGTATCACGGACGATTTCGGGTTTTCTTTGATGAAATCACGCACTTTTTGAATGTTAACTTCGCTCAGTCCAGTTTTTAGACGGACCGGCTTTTCGTCGTCGTCAAACGTCTCACGACCATTTTGAAATCGCTTAAACCATTTGTAAACTTGAGTACGGGATAAGCATTCATACCGTATGCTTTTTGAAGCATTTGATGCGTCTCGGTAAAACTTTTACCAAGTTTAACACAAAAGTCAATCACAGCTCTGTTTGAAACTCTCATTTTCTGACCGTTTGTAGAAACACACTGTCACTCTTGGCACTATAACTCGGCTTCTAATGAAACAAATGTCATAAACAGTTGACGCAACACTAATGAAGGTTGCCGCTTTCGACAACAAAAAGATACAGCAGGTGGCGCCACTAGTTTATTCTATTTTCGAAAAGTTCGGTTTCTTTTTTGACATAGGGTGTATAATTTGCTATTTTAGGTTTTATTTATATTTTGTTTTTTAATATAATAAATCACAAGGTATATGTAATTGTTCCATATTTTATTATGCAGAATAATAAACTTCTTACCACATTAATTATTGATCTGCACTTGGCATAATACATGTATATCGCCACATGAATTCTAAAATTATTGTGCAATAAATGCAAAACGAAAACTTCTGTCCGTTAGTTTCTGCTCGAAACCTGTGGAAAGAAACATGCTATCATGATAACATTTATTCGCTTTGTGCCATTCATATTGTTTACCGCGTCATATAACACCTTAATCTGTTATAGCGAAATTGTCCAGTGCATGAGTATTGAATTTATTCGATAAAATTTGGTTATCATTTCAAAGCTCATCAGAATTCATCAATCACTTCATGAAACAAGGACCCAAAATGAAACGATTTTTTTTTCTTCTATCGTATGACTTTAATCGATTAATTTTCCGCTAGCGACATGTTACTAAAATACACTACATAGAATCAAAGAAATCATCTGTTAATCTCGCTGATTTCTCCACCCTTTTTTATTTATTAAATCCATAGGAATATTCCTTGTTTGCAATTTTTTTTCATATGATTTTTGGTATACTTTATGATTGGCACTTTCTTCTTCCACACAAAATTCTTCAAACTGTGCAGTCTGCTTGTTAGATAAAATGGTGGTCTGTGACCAAATCTGGTTTTATGCCTCTAAACATGTTTTTATACTGGGCGGTGAAAATCTCCAATGCCTTGGAATCCAAATATACAGTATTAACATTAAAGGTACCTGAGAGAATAATATCCACTAGAGTCTCCGCATAGAATATGCAGCTTTCTCCTATTCTCGTCTAATGTTATTATAGGACCATTTTAACGAAACTATTTCTGAAATGCACTGTTATGTTTTTTTGTAAACGAAATATCCGGTTTGTTCACTTTGCTGCACGCTTTTCTTATTAGTGCGTATAACTGAGCGCCTAAACTTGCAGCTTACTCACATAAAATGCCCATTCTCATGATGGGATATATTAGCGGAAACTTATTTGGCTTTAATGTACGCCATTTGTTCTTTATTTTTACCAGCGGCTTGTTCTACATATTGGAGAGAAGTTCAGCCGACTCGTTGTTCTATGGTCTGAATGTAATTCACTCTGTGTACCGATCATCACAGTCAGCGTCATTTAGCAACTGTAGCAGCATTTTTTCTTTTTTTTTCTTTTTTGACTGTAGGAAATCAATGTATCGTTGGTTTAGATTTACTAATTTTGTCGGTATAGATATGTCTTTTTATATCTCAGTTAATTTTTTCCTGCATAACATTTATTAGTTTTTCATGTTTAACATTAACAGTTTTTGAAGTTTGGTTATTTGTAAGCAGTGGTGGCTTGAAATCGTGGGGGTGCTGCAACTTTCGAAATATACATACACACTAAGTACAGTGTATGTGTGTTTGGATAAAATATCAAAATTATGGTAAAAATGAAAAAAAAAGTAAACATGAAAAAATATTGTTTATTATCGATAAAATTATACAGCTTGGTATAATCCAAATTACTTAAAAATAAAATCCATTCTTCTCGTTTTGTTTCGAGCGAAAAGGTCAACTTTTTCCTTGATGTTTGTATGACTGTTGAAGAATTTTTTCTCCGCTGAAATCATCGCAAGTGCATTTAACCTATCCTGATTCATAGTGCTCTTCAGAAATGTTTTTATTCGCTTTAATGTTGAAAAACAGCGTTCAGGCTCTGTAGTCATCATCTGTAGGAATTGTCAAGAGAATTTTTATCAATACAGTAATTTCACTAACACAATCTAAATTATTTTCTGTCATAAATTTTAACAAGTCAATTGCATGTCGGTCTACTGTAGAATACTCGAAGTTCAGTTTAAAGTTTTTCTTTGTTGATCATGGGATATATCGTGTTTACGAAGTAAACTAGATAAGCAATACGAACACTAATACTGGCGCAAACTGCATATAGACAACAGTGGAACTGCGCGACGGACAGTGCCGCATTACGCTAATAGCTCGCATCTCACTATGACGTGCATATGTTTGTGCGCATAGCAATATAACACTGTGGTAAACACAGTGTTGCTAGCGTCCTTCGCCCTCCTAAATGCTACAAGATGGATTTTTATTTTTTATACAAAATAAGAGAATTGTATAGGATTGCTGATGATAAAATTAAATATTACAAACAAATATAAATAAATGAATAAATATATTTATATATCGAGAAAAATTGGGGTTGCAGTTTTGCCCCTGTTTGTAAGTAAACGGTGGCATAATAGTTGATCTGGAGGTCTGAAGTGGCTTGAAAGCGTTCTGCGTTTTTCTTTAGAGCAGTGTTCATGGACTGCATAAACACTTAAAAACTACAAAAAATAATACAAAAATGATGAAAAAAAAATCCCTTGGTTTGCCCACACTACTAATGTACACGTATTATTGATTTACAACCCTTCCGTGGGTAGGAGAATATATTAAAAAAAATCTACGGTAACATCATCCGATATTGTAGGTTATGAATATTTTAGAATAAACAAAGAAAAGATGAATCTTCACTGTTTTTCATATTTTTCTTGCGATAGTGTTTATTTTCGACATTTCCAAACACATCGTCCCTGTCTCCTATCAATGACCTCTCCAAAGGAACGGTTAAGTGTTTTATGATTTTTGTGGTCCCACCAGACATTTAGCCGTCCCACCGGACGGCTAAAACACAACAAGAGTCCTGGTAACGATAACATCACTGGAGAAACTATTAAATATGGTGGTGAAAGTATGGTTACAGAAATGCGCCAACTATGTAATATAATATAGTATGGAAGGAAAGGAAAATTCCAGAGGAGTGGGTGAAATCAATATTAATGACATTATACAAGAAAGGAAATAAGCTAGAATGTAAAAATTATAGGACAATTGCCTTGACAGGTCACCTTGGTAAAGTGATGATTGATGATATTGACAGAAGATTAAGAACACAATTGGAAGCATACCTTGCAGACGAGCAAGCAGGATTTAGGAAGGCTAGAACTACAAATCAACAGATTTTGACGATGAGGTTAATAGCAGAGAAAGCTAGGAGAAAAAAACAAAAACAATACTTGCTTTGTTGATTTTCAGAAAGCATTTCACAGTATTGACCAGAAAGTGACATTAACAGTTCTGGAATCCCATGGAATTGATTTAAAAAAAAAAACAAAAAAAACTAATAGCTATATTAAAAGTTATTTATCAGAATGCAGTTACAGCAGTTAGAATAGGTGATAATTTGGGGAAATGGTTTAGAACAAGCATAGGTACTAGACAGTGGGACCCAATATCACCAAGCATTTTCATCGCACATTTAGAAAGAGCAATGGACAAACTGAAGGAAGATGCAAAAGTAATATCTGTACACGGAATGAGAATTCACAATCTGAGATTTGCAGATGACATTATTATTGAAGAACACGAAAGAAAACTACAAAAAAACACTGAAACTGTTAAATGAGGAAGGGAAGAGATTTGGACTTGTTATGAACTTGGAAAAAGCAAAGACAATGGTATTTGGTGAGAAAAACATGTAACAAAAGATACAAGTGGATGGAATTGATATGGAAAATGTAGAACAATTCACATATTTGGGAAGTGAAGTAAAATGACGTATGATTTGGACTGTAAAAAAAGAAATAAAGATCAGGATTGCAAAGGGAAGAACAAATTTGAGGACCATGGATAACATCTGGAAAAGTAAAGTGATCAACCTGCAAAGAAAACTAAGAGTACTGGAAACATGCATCTTGCGGTGTACTGTATGGATCTGAAACGTGGGTAATAAATAAGGAATCAAGAAAAATAATTTTGGCATTTGAAAGAACTTGTTACAGGAAGGTTCTAATAATAGGATCGGTACAGAAAATCATAAATGAAGAGTTCTATCGGAAGATGCAACCAAAAGAGAATCTAATGCAGAAGATTATAAAACGGAAGCTTCAATTATTTGGACACATCTGTAAAAATGAGTGACGACCGGAAGATAAAGACATTGTTTGGTATTTTGGATGGTTTAAACAGAAGAGGTAGACCATACAGAATGGATAGACGATATAAAGGACTGGTGTGAAATGAGTGGACAGACACTGAACAAAGAAATGTGGAAGAAGATAGTGAAGGAGGCATCGGACACCAACGGGCAATGAGCCGATGGTTCGTGATGATGACCAGACATTCCTTTTCGATGGCAGTATGCAAATCCGCAACGTGTGAGATACAGGATTTGGCATTGAAAATGCGCCCCACAAGCAGCAAATCAGCCAAAAATAATTCTTTTTGCTGGTCCAAAGAGTTCCAACTCGCGATTAGTTCTTCATTTGGAAATATCTTGCTTGGTGGCTGGTTTTGGATGAGAGGAACGTTTATATGGAGGATTTTGAACTGAAAGGGACGTAGTTAGTTTGTACGCTGATGGTGAGATTTTTAGTCCTTAGAAGACAAACTGGCCCGAGAACACACGCAACTAACATAATATACTAGCTTCTGAGTTGCTTCTACCGAAATTCCAACTAAACCAAAACTAAGCTCATCGTTAATATCGATCCGTTCAAGCGATCTGTATATCCCATACACGAAAAGTGACAGAAGATCATCTGCACATTATTTGCTGTAGGTATGGATTATAGGCCCATCCATGCTACTAATAAACTTGTAGTATATTACACTCTTTATGATGTAATATACTACAAGTTTCATCACTTTATGATGATTACACTCCTCTCAGTGAGTGTAATCATCATAAAGTGACAAGAGAAAAAAAGAACCTGGTTTTCTGAGCAACAGAGGATTGTAATTTTGATACTAAAGTAATAAACTTATGGTTTGTACAAAAGCTATAAAGGGATCAGGAGTTTACCAGTTTGTCCTATTCTGCACGCTATTGAGTTTTTAGTAATGTTTTTTGGTACTCCACCCTAAATGTGAGAACAGTGTTCTACCCTTGGAAGGATTTGAACAGAACTAATAGGTGAACTGGTGAAAGTTTGATGTACTTTTTTGAGCAGAGATAATAGTGTTGTAGCTATGACACAAAGCAGTTTCATAAAGTCTTTATCTCATAAACACAATAATTTTTTTATTGTTTTTGCCAGAAAAGACTAGAGGTAAATATTAGTCTTAGAAGAGAAATCTATAACTGCTTGCATTACCAGTTCATCGTACATCTTCATACAGAGTACCAGTTTTTAGCGGATGAGGACATCCATGTGAATATGGGAGGGGAGGTGACTATAAAGTATCCACTCTCCAGAGCAGAATTAAATTAAATTTTGTCTTGAGGAGGAAGAGATGGATAGTGATCATCCACAATTCCGCAAAAAGGAAAAATCGAAGATCTCACAAGACCTTGCAACACCTGAAGGCAGATGGATCTACCAAAAATAACGAAACATTCCTACAAAGGAATTGTCTTGGACTCCGTTAAAAATTCTACATTAAGATCTTCTTGCAATTAATTTTGCCAGAAGGAGACGTACTTAAAGCTTAATGAACAACCTATATTACTGAGATCAGTCCACTGAAGATTTAACTGTCATCCTTGTGGTAACCATATCCTATTAGAGCACGTTCCTCCCAAGACTATAATTTCCGTCCGCCTCTCTTCACGACCTCCTCTCATTACTGTGCGCTGCATCTACTTACCATTTCATGCAGATATATCCCTGGATAGACTTGGTGACTTCCTGTTGCAGTTGGCATCCGTTCTGGCTGTAATTCGGAATATAAAATGCCCCGGAACTATTGTGTAGCGCACATATTAACATGAGAGGACTGTTGAGCATATGCTGGACTAGTAATGCATTACATTGGAAATGCATTTTTTTCATATGCCTATCCGAACATTAAGTCTCCCATTGACTTAAGTCTGTTCACTTTCCTCGTCTGAAACATCATTTAACTGAGAAACTGAACTTATGAGTTTCACATCACTTTCCTGTCATATTCTTTGCATGAGCACCTATCTACTCAATGGAATGGCACTATGGAAAATTAAGCTTACTGAGTCGCTTTTTCCTTCCCAGCAGAATTTAGTTCTCCGTCAGCTTATCCTCTTTCAGTAGTGCATTAAATCGCGTTACAGAAAGCAGAATAGATCTTTCTATGAGTGCAGTACGTAAAATATCTGGCATTTTCATCTTTCCCTAAACTTTAAAATGAACAGTGGTCGAAGCTTGTATCATCCCCAGTACCCCGGAACAACAAATCTGATTGTTTTCAAACATGCTCGAGCACGAAATGTCAGTTGTCGGAGCTTAAAGCACTCATGCAATATCTAATTTAACGAAATCAGCCAACACCACAGATAGCATTCCTGGATAAAATCATACACACAAATCTGTTCACTTTGAATGGTCTGGAAATTTACAACAGGCCGTTCAAAAAACAAGAACTGAAAACTGCTTTACATCAATGCCTGCCAGCTGCTTGTAGGACTTGATGACATCCATTATGTGAGGGTTTAATATCTGTCACTACTTCCATAGATCATGTATTCTCTAACAGAATCTGAACATTGAGCATGAATTTCCCGATTTCTGGCGAAGGACAATTATCGTTTGTCCTTTGAAAGCCTAGCAAGGAACCAAAAGCTTCAACAGATTATCGTCCAGGTGTTCTTACTAGCTGTCTCTGTGCCAGAGATCAAGTAAAAAAAAAAAAAAATTAACTCGTCTTTTTGTTTTCTGGAGAGAAATATCCTTTTTTCCAATAGTTAGGTCATATCAGTAGGCCGGAAACATCAGTTAGAAATGATTTGCTTTTTAAAAAGCGTATGACATAACTTGGATGTTCGGCATCTCCAGAAAGACCCGCAGAACGTTCATCTTACAGGGAATTTCCTTTTAATCAAAAACTTTGTCTGATCTGATCGAATCTTTGAAGTCTGTCAGACAGATTTTATCTGATGCCTGTAATATAAATTGTGTTAATTTTTTTTCAAAGGATTATCCATTACAAACGTATATATCTCTTAAAGAGAGATTCATCTTAAAACGTATTCATCTTAAAGAGAGAGAGATTATTTATTTTTTATATTAATTTTATATTATAGACGTATATTTTTCCATGCTATGTGCTTGATTTACAATTTATACCACGGCTTTATATTATATACAGTATTATGAAATGGCGTATTATAGCTTTTGTTGCTAATGCACAGAAAAACCAAACTAACAATATCGTCCGGAATTTTTCCCCCTATCTGTGGCTCATCTGCTGATAATTTTCACTTTGTATGAAATTCCAGGACGTTGTGCGGATATCTTTAAATATTCACACAACGCTTATTTCCGAATACTGGGATGAAAGTGAGAGACAGAGAGAGTCTTTGGAATATCGTAACAGCTAGCTCAGTGTCGTCACCTTGCCTTTACGATGTATAAACATATCTTAAGTAAGTTAATTCGATTTGCATTTGCATAATTCTGAAATGCTCGGTAACTTTATCATATTTTAAAAATATGCGATTTTTTGTTGTTCACTGTCGTATTAATAATTTTTGAGAGAACCGAAATGAAAACATTTGGACAGGTTACTTATCTTTTTATAGTACGAACCGATTATAAACTTGTTTTTATGCCGTAACATAGATGGCGGATAAGTAGGAAAGATTGAAAAGACTATAGCAACGATCGGCCTCTTCGATAATATTCCTTCTTGAATGTATAAAATAATCACTGGAAAAAAAAATCATTATTTGATCCCAACATGGTAAAAAATATTTTATTCGCGCATTTGCTAAATATATAAATAATTAAAAACATCCATCCTGCCTTTCCTGAGTAATGAAGTCTTTTAAGAATGGATATATTGGAAAAAAAAAAAAACTTATTGAACTTTATAGAGAAAAACTCGGAAATTTTCTGTTCATGTTCTGGTGAGCCGTTGTGGTAGTGAGCTGTTACTGAAGTCGATACACACAAACACTTCCTGGGATAAAAAATTTATACAATACTGACAGCTGCTTTCTCATTTCATCTGCCACGTTCTCTCCCACGCACCTGATGAAAACGAAAGTCTGCAGCTAATGTCAGGGTGACTGGCCTGAAAAGGCTACACGGCCATATAACGAAATTATTATCCGTACAGTAAATGATACTCATTTAATCGAGTAGATTAATAACGGAATATTAATACTGCCGAATAGCACATCATATCCATCCATCCTCCCTGAAATGGAATGGCGTTTTATATTTTGGGGAAAATGTGAAGATTATAGCTCGTCTTTATCTTACCTCTACTCTATTAAGCAAATATTATGAATAATAACATGCGATTGTGCTGTATTTAAAACGCTTAACGTTTTAAGAGCGGAAAATGTTATGCTTTCCATTGAAAATTTACCAGAACCTGTGGAGATTTCATTATTCCATTATTTGTCGATAACATTCTCGCCATTTTCAAATGATGCGAAATTGAAGTGTGTGAAGCGAACAAAAATCGAAGGCTTGGAGGATGCTGCTGTTACAAGAAGTGATGCTAAAGTATCAGACGCCATGATAAACCAAATATCGATCATGATTACACAAGGCACACTAAAAGAAGCTTGCTGGGAAGTGCGTGATTTCGATAGCAGAATAGGCATATTACGTGACAAACTTATTATCGATGGTCACGAAGGTCGGCATGTTAGCGCTACGAAAGAAAACTTTTTTTTTTTTATTGCGCCACTTGTAATGTCGTTACTACGTTTCGAAGCTCTGTATCGTTCTTTTCATACCGTTGTTAGTTGATCGAAGCAATCCTTTGAATTGGCTTTGGGAAATGAAACTTCTGTGCGCCGTTAGCCGTTTCGTTTAAAGCGAGAGTTTGAATACAGTCACTGACTACACGCTATCCACAAATTGGACTGCGCTTTGCTTTTTAGAAAAGATATTAACTTAAAGAAATAGGTGTTATTGCAGTTTGGCATTCTCATTATCAGGCTTCGTATTTCCATTTAAATTTTTAATATACTGAAATGTCAATATTAGCCTCTAAAATGCGACTCGACTTATTTATTATATATAATATCTTTTAATTTACATCTCCCCCATCTCCATTTTTAATTTGCTTCTTAAATTTAATGCTCTTTAAAAGTAAACGAAATGACGTGAAGCAGCTTTCTCCTAAGATATTAAAATTATTCGTTTATTAGCCACCTCATGAATTACTCTAGCCTATAGACTGCAGCATTATTGGTGGTAGCCTTTCGATATAATTCTTCAGTGGTGGTTCAGAATCTGTCCTGATTTGGAAGTAATGACTTCAGAGAAATGGAAGGCGACAGATTAAGTCTAGCTTTTCCCATATGATGACATGGTCATTTGGTAATTTCAAAACAGTACTACCGTACGAAATAATAACTACGTTAATTTGAAGTAATATATGCAAGTAATGAACGAAGCTATTTCCTCACTTTTACCTAAACATTCTAGTCTCACTATCTCAGTCGAATTAAGGTCAGTGGACTAGCCGGATGAGTAATTTCGCCATTATGCTCCGGATGTGGCACGCTATATAGGTGCATCATCGTGAATGGAAATAAACACGACAGGCATGTCATGATATTAACTATTTAAAACACATGGTAGTATTTTTATCGTTGACTCAAACATATCACTGAATTCATGCCATGCGAACATACATACATCACACCATTATACCATCTCTTGTCTCTTTGGGCAATTAGGTGGACTTTACTTTCAGTGGATTTTTCTCAAATTTTACTCCGTACATTAGCCCTGTCATCTAACAACGGAACCTTCAACTTTGTCATATTGAATCCTTTAATCAGATTTTGCGCGGTTAACATTTTGACTTTTACCAACTGTGGACGTCTTTGTAAAAGTCAAAGCGTGAGTTTTTGTTAGTGGTGCACTTGGGAGTTAAAATTCACACCTCGTACGAGTGTCAGGGTTAACAAGCAACTTTATGCTATTAATTACTTATCTTATACGAGAGGGATCTAAAAAGTTCTGATAAACACCTAGAACAAAGTGATAATAAAATAACTGATATAATCACAAGAAAGAACATATCAGTATCAGAGTTATGACGGTAACTTATATTCTCGTATGTTATTTTCTTTTATTTTTATTACTACTTTATCTAGGTTCCCGATTTTCTTCTGCCCCTTATTAATTTTCCGAAAATCCCTAATTGTATGCCTTGCCTATTCATCTAAATGTAGGTTTCTTATCATCAGTACTTCCAATCAACATTCGTATTTTATGTTACCTAGAGTGGACCCATCATATTCCCCAATATTCTTGTCAGGTCATTATATTATATAGAACATCTAGATTTATCTATTTGAGAAATGAAAACGATGTATTAATAAATTTATAACAAGTTTTTTATATCTTTTGTTTCTTGAAGAAACAAGAAGAACGCAAAATTCTTTAACTATAAGTAAACCTATTCGTAACATTTGCTGTTGCAATATTCCATATTTCTTTGTAATTTCATTTTGCTACAGCCGAGCCCTTCATAACGGTAGCTCGTTAAGTCCGTCCGTTTTGCGATATCGCTGAGCAAAAACATTTGTTTTAACTTATGCATTCACTGTTCTTTATTCACGAAAGTGTAACTAACTGTAACTACTCGCAGCTGTTGTAAAGCATGGAACGGCTTCGTTACAATATGCACTTAAAACCTGGGAACGTAGAGCATACGCACTGTGTCCTATTATATTGCATGTACATTATTTATGTGTATGCGTGGAAAACATCTTCAGGAACTAGCAAACTGAAAAAAAATATATATATATATATATAAATGTTTAACGGTTGCAAAATGGAATTCAACTCATCTTGGGCGCGCTAAAAAGAGTTATATGCATATAAACCTTATGCAGTGAAATTTGCTATAGAAACGGTCTGCAATCTTTCCTTTTGTACAAATCAGCATTATGCAATTAAATCTTATGGTTTTGCCGGATTATTTCACTTTTAGCTTATCACTGTACTGCATGTGCAATAGATGTTATCGACCTATTTTGGATGGGAGTGACAAAAAAAAGAAAGTTCTGGCGAGGATGTATTGGGAATAAGACGGCGAGTACGAATATCTTGGTATGAAACCCCTACCCTGTTAGGGAAAACAGAAAACATCAAGTCAATGTCTAGTGTGTGTGGCGAAATAACCGGAGACTGAGACGAGTGTTTTAAATATTTCATTTATTAGGCAATCCTCTGAATTCAGCAGATGAGTTTCCAAAAGGACAGTGCTCCATGTCACAGGATATCTTTTAAGAATAGTTACAGGAACGTGATAGCGAGATTGCGAATTGGCGCATCGGCAGTCACAGGATCATAATTCCATTGAACATGTTTGGAGTGTGATGGAACGAGAAGTTCATGATAAAGACTCACGAACGAATCTGCTTGAACTGTAGGGATTCATTATGTCTCGTTGGAGATACCCGAGTTTTTGTGGAATGTCATGTAGCCAGCTTGTCATATAAAAAAAAAAACGGTCTGAAGGTCGTTCTGTTATCCAATACGTTATTTGATTGGATATATCTAATAAACTCCTTTTGGTTACACACACCACTTTTGTTGTATATTACTACACGTATCTGATGCTGTCAAATAATTGATCGGCATACATTTATGAGAGCATAACTCTTTGTCGTTGTTTGTTATACTCGTATATAGATGTTTTCTGTATTTCTCTTTATATTATACGCGGATACAGAAAGCAACCACACATTTGGTGGAATATGTTTAGAAAGCGCTTGTGGTGTTCATTCGTTTGTATTATATGTGGCTTCCGGTATATCGACAAGTAGCTAATCCTGAGGCAAATTTTAGTAGTTCCACAATTCTCGACTAGTTTCGTATTGTAGTACGACCCCCCCCCCCCGAATTAGTTATGTGGTCCATATACCGGAACTTGAATTTCAGTATAACCATGTCTTCGATCTATTTAGGGTTGGTATAATAAAACTTCCACATTTCTGTATGTCTAATTTAATAAGCCGAAAGGCTATTTTACCGGCGAATATGTTAATAGAAACGGGGATGGTAAATCCCTTTATGTTTTTATAGCCGGGTACGAAACTCGGATCGAAATTCATAGTTTCATGCCGAAAAAACTATCGGCGAGCCCAAGTGTAAATGATCACTTGGGTAGTACAACACCAGGGCAACTCCATGCAAAGGTGGAGCAAGCTCCGCCACTAACTTTAATATTCTCTCATAATGTAAAACCCAGCTCCTAAGAGATGTATATATATTGTTTTACATTATGAGAAGAGGTCACTACCCAAACCGGTTTCAACCTTTTTTGAGGTCTCATCAGTGAGTAGGTAGACCTGGAATATCAAGGTTTTAAGTGAACACGAACTTACATACCTCTACTGTCGAATTGCCGAAGTGGTGGTGTACTCCGATATTTAGGAGTACACCACTTTTTGGAGTTGCCCTGGTGTTGTACTACCCAAGTGATCATTTACACTTGGGCTCGCCGATAGTTTTTCCGGCATGAAACTCTATGGATTTCGATCCGAGTTTCGTACCCGGCTATAAAAACATAAAGGGATTTACCATCCCCCTTTTTATTAACATATTCGCCGGTAAAATAGCCTTTCGGCTTATTAAATTAGTAATTAACAATAAATATTATAACAAAATATAACAAAAAAAAATTGACTTTATTTGCTAGATATTATTGTAACGTTAATTCTGGTTAATATTTCTTACCTAAATTTCATTTGCTGGCATGAGTACACGACCCTGTTTATTAAAGATGGCTTATTAGATGTTGCTTCAAAAAGTTCCGTTTGGTCATTCACTAAAGCAGGTTTCGGATTACTGAATTTTGTAGGACTAATATATACTTTCGATTTTTCAACCTTATTTGGATGAGATTCACATCGGACGAATATTATAATGGCTAAACGAAAGCATTTCGTTTTGCTTTTGAAGAAGCCTCTATTTCATCAATGATGCTTTTTGGTTGGAAAAACTTTCATACAAGGTTTTTTGAAGTGTGAACATTTCTAGGAGGGTTTCCCCTTCCTGGAAATTAAAATTTTTTATCCCTCAAAACAGCAAATCAGCCTAAATAATACACGCAGTTTACAGATATAATCATAGCCTTAGTTGCTCCGATCATTATTTAAAACAATCCCAGCCATGAAAGTCTTTTAGGCTTTTTATTAATTGTTAATGTATTTTTTTTTCTCCCTCATCAAAGATGTTTATCGTATGAGAATACAGTAGTAACGAGTAAAAACACCTTGGAACATTCACGGGTTCATAGCACTTCCAGAGGAATGAAAGAAAATTCCGTTATGCACGTGTGCTCCTTTCATCCCTGTTCTCACCAATTAACCTTCTCTTCGTTAATCATCTGTTCTGCGCACCACTTTTTTTGCTTTGTTCCGTAAATTGGATAGAGCTGCATCGGATACTCCAATGATATGGTTGATTATAATGACTGTCTGAGAACACGGTGTAATTGTGACAGTGATTAGCTTTCTTGTAATTTGCTTTTTGAAAAATTCCTAACCTTAAGATCTCGGAAGAGTTTAAGTCGCAGGTTGAGGGGGAAACCATACTTCTCAAATTTAGAAAATTTAATAATCTGCGTCAAAGAAAATGCTTATTGGAGAATGTGCGTATTTATATTTATTTTTCTCCCCTCAATTTTTAATTGACTGTTTTTGTATGCAATTTCAGATCGCTTTTCAATATATACAATACAAAACTATAAACGGTCATTAATTCTCAGCGTTTATTAATGCTTGAGGTAGTAAGAAAATAATTTTCTCTAAAATGTTTACCTTAGAATGGCTGATGCATACACTAAAAGTGTCTAATATTTTTAATTATGTATTTTTTTTAATTGCTGATACACTTCTCATCATTTTTACTCTACGAATTTCAGAACCAAATTGAGAAATGATAACGCGTCGAAGCTCTTGGCTTTGTTTTGGAGGAAAGCCGTTTAAAATTACTTCAAATGGTTATGAGCAGTTAGGGATGTGTATCCACTGACTCGCATTCCTTATATACTGTACTCAAAATTCTTGCAGATTCTACTATTGTATTTTATCATTGGTTATACGAAAATTGATCTTGCAGAATTCATGGGACGAAAAGGCCATAAATGACAAATAAGATGCATTTATTTGCTGCAAATACATTTGTTTATTGATTTCTTTTCTTGTTTTCTACTCCCCCCCTTTTTTTTGTTTATTAAATATGGGTATTAATATTATGAGTTGGTGTTTCAATATCAGGAGTTCTTTTAATACTACTGTTTTCTTTTATAATTCGGATAAATCAAGTAAAGAATACGAATAGATTAGAATTAAATAACGACATAAGCAGTAGTGAAAAAAATGGAAAGTTACTGAAATAGTTGACGAGTGGAGATATCAGGATAATAAAGTAAGAAGCAAGAGCGAAAAGCCTTAGCCGTTATCCTTGGATCGTTGAAATACTCTAGATGGTTGATGGAATAATAACGTTGATTTCCGTGACAGTTCAGTCGATTGAGTATATCGAGATCGGTATTCATGAGTTGCCAGAATTACTTTACGTAAGAAAAGTGTTTTATTCATAAAACGCTTTACTTTCCGTAATGCAAAAGAGAATTTTGCTCCACAGCACACTTAACTTACTAGAGTAACTTTTAGCGACAATGTAAACACTTCTAAATGCAAATTAAAAAGTGTTGACTCGTTTTCAAATATTTAAATTTCATACCATAAGTTCCTTGATCGATGTTGCTAACTAGTACATCTTTTAGTTTATTCCAAGTTAAACTCACGCTTCAGTGGGGTGGTCGAATAAACTATTATGGTATACTGATTCGACAAGGTTCGGATCTTTTTTATTGTACTATATAGGCATTGTTTAAATGCTTTTCGCTTAATCTTAGTGTCTGATATTTGCGGTTTGTCCAAGCTGATTATTTATCACTCCCACATACGAGAGGCCGCAAGACATATAGCAAATGTACTATGTGGGCTGAGGTCAAAAGCAAAGTAATCTTGATATTCTTTTTGAAGAGCTGTAAGTTGTAGTCCTTGGGGAAATCCTATAAATACTATAAGATGAATTGGAATAACATATTCGTTGAGTCAGCATTTCAACTGTAAAAGGATGTTGGTGTTACTCGTACTGTTGGTTAAACAAAAATGGGGGGCGGGTTTATTGCTGAACAGCGTCATGGAAGAATACTCATAGGAGAAGGAAAGGAGAATAATGCTGTAGGAAAATTTGGATTAGGACAGAGAAACGACAGAGGACAATAAAACGATCTAGTAGATTTCTAAAACAGAAGGAATTAATAATCACAAACACACAAAAGAAGATAAACCTGGAAGGCACCTGGAGACACAGATACCAAATTGATTATATAATGGTTAAAGCAAGATTTAAAAACCAAGTCAAATTTAGTAAATTCTTCCCAGGAGCAGATGTTGATAGCGACCACAACCTTGTATTAATGAAAAGACAATTCCAGGAAAGTACTAAAAATTTAAACAAGAAAATGCCAAGGAAAATACAAACAATAACGATAAGTGGAATCAAATAAAAGACGATATCCTGAAAGCTAGGAACAAAATATTAGGAAGAGAAAAGCAAAATATAAGAAAACCATGGATAACTGAAGAAATATTAGATTTAATGGAGGAAAGGAGAATATACAAGAATACAGAAAAAGTAGAACACAAAGAAATACAAGAAATTAAAAAATCTGATAACAAGAAAATGTAAGTAAGCAAAAGAAGAATAACTCCATGAAGAATGTAAGTAGACAGAAGAACTTTAATAAAGAAAATCTAGAAACAGTTTATAACCAAATGACAAAAATCAGCAACAAATTGAAAAAGACCTCACATAATAATGCCCTAATAGATGAGAATGGTAAACTAATTATTTATTTTGAAGAAATATTACAAGAATGGAAAAAACATCTTGAACACCTGTATCAAGGAGAAGAATAGGAAGAAAATGACACAGAAGCTGAAGACAATAGTGGACCATCAATAATAAAATAAGAGTTTGAAAAAGCATTAAAGACTTCAGCCAGAAGAAAAGCCCAGGGATCGATAACATCCTAAGTTAAGCCCTTCAAAATCTTGATGAGAAAACAAAAAATGATGTATTTGAACTAATAGCTGAAATATAATGGAGATCTCCCAGAAGACTTCACAAGATCCCTGATAATAGCAATCCCAAAACCTAAATGCTCTCCAATGTAGCCAAAACAGAACAATAGCCCTAATTACACACATTAGCAAAATCCTATTAAAAATAATACAAAACCGAATATATAAAAGAATAGATTCACAACTACAGGAAGACCGATATGGATTTAGGAAAGGAAAAGGAACAAGAGAAGCAATACCTGAGAACTATAATCGAAAAAAGAATGGAGTTAAACCAAAAAAACATAATTTTGCTTTATGGAATTAGAAAAAGCATTTGACAAAGTTAATTGGAAGATGATGTGGAATATTATGAAGAAAAGTCACATTGACTATAATGATAGAAGAGTAATCAAACAGATATATGTAAGACAAATGGGATACATAAGAACAAATAAGGAAGAAATCGTACATATTAGATGTGGAGTAAGACAAGGATGCATATTATCACCCTTGCTCTTCAACGTATATATTGAAAGTATCATCAGATGATATTGCATTCATAGCAAAAAGCAGAAGAAGACTAAAAAAGTTAATGAAAACAGCAAATGAAATATTTAATAAATACCGCATGAAAATAAATGTTGAAAAGAAATTAAAATTCTACTGGCAAGCAAGAAACCAAAGGTCATAAAGAAAATTAAATTGGAAAGTGATAAAACAAGTCAAGAATCACAAAAAATTAGGGAGTACAATAAATGAGGAAGGAAGATCAAAAGAAGAGGACATAAAGATAAGAATAGGCCTAGCAAAAAACCAATTCAATACAATGGAAAAGGTATTAAAAGGAAACTTAAGTCTAGAACTAAGGAAAAAATTTCTAAAAACTTAAATATGGCGTATAGCACTTTATGGCAGCGAAACATGGACAATGGGAACAGCAGATATTAGAAGACTGGAGGCATTCGAAATGTGGTGTTGGAGACGAATGCAAAAGATAAAATGGACAGACAAAAAAATCTAATGAAGTGCTTAAGGAAGTAAATGAACCCAAAACACTGATAAAGACATTAATAACAAGAAGAGACAGATGGATTGGACATCTCTTACGACATGAAAGTCTGCCGAAAAGAATAATAGAAGGCGAAATCGAAGGGAAAAGATACTTTGATCAAATAAAACAAAGCACTGGACTAAAAATATACTTCGGAATATAGAGGAAAGCAAACATAAGAGAAGAATGGAGGGAAATGCTACTGAACTACCAGTCATAAGACTGATGCAATAGAAGAAGCGTCATGGAAATATCTGTAGAGGAGATACAATGCAGAATTTGACCATGAGGAAGTTGCTGAAGAGTGAGAGGAGTCATCAGTCAACTGAACTGTTCTTCTGAAAAGCATAAGTTTTTTTTTTAGAGGTTTAGGTATGCCAACCAAATGTGAGAGCAGTGCTCAAAGGTTGGATGGATTTAGTTAGGAGTTGTACAGAGTAAGTAGCTGGACAGATTAAACATAGCGTCGTGAACCAAAAATGATTTCAATTTTTTTTTAAATAGGGGATGTTATTAGAAGTAATGCGATTATTAGGAGTAAGTCGGTCCAACAAAAGATAGAGATCTGCTTCACTCTTAAGGTAAACATCATTAAAGCCTAAACTGTGTGGGCAGGAGAACTAAAGTATTTTTCCAAGTGGGGGGAGGAGAGAAAACTATGTTCGGAAGTATTGAAGATGACTACGTTGTTGGATGATGTAAGGAGATCAGTGTTTAGGGCGCTTATTTTAGATTTCAAAGCTTGATGTTTGAGTACGGCAGAGTTTGTCGCATTAGTGTTATCAACCAAACTGTGAATGGGGTTTGAGGTTAATGAGAAAGCTCATTTATACACGAGAAAGAGCGGGAGTGAAATAATTTCCCAGGAACATTTTACATTAAGCGGAAAATCTCACGGAAGAATACCATAAGATGGCAGCTTGCTGAGAAGCCCTCGATGCCAAATCCTGTCAGATGCGTTGGAAATGTCAAGTTCAACAGTATAGACTTATCCAAACCTATCGTATGTATCCATAGGTGGGTGATGTAGGTAACGAAATGTATGTTGCTAGTTGGTTGACATTGCGTTCAGATTTTAGAGTTGATTGTTGACCATCTTAATTACTATTGGCATGTTGCATCCACCAACAAGGTGCAGTACGTTGATAGTTTGATGGTACGCTACGTTTTTAATTGGATGTATATCGAGTTTGTTCTCATGCTGTGAGGTTGATGCCAGTTGACTATAATATAGTGTAGAGATGATGAACGGATACTGGTTCAGGAGCACATATTTTGAGCATAATTGGTGGAATCAAAATCAGAAGCCTTCTTCGTATACAAGTTGTTCAAGATTGTGGAAGAAGACCCTAGGAGTAATGCAGTGTATTATTCCTGGTAAATTAGGCAATTTGGCTTAGTCATCTCTGTAGATGTCGAATGAGTAGAATGATGCCGGGAGGTTAGCTGTACTACCATCTAGGTTGAGACAGCAGGAACATAGATTGCATGCTCCCTCCTGGTTCAGATAACTGCATCCAGCTTTTGCGAGGGACCAGAAGGCACGACTACCCTTGACACAGGCGTCCAGGTTTCTACATTTAGTCTTTTCAAAGTCAGATATACTCCTATTAGTAATGTTTTGCAAGAGTCGCAGGCTTCAGTGTAGGCTGTGAATGAAGATGAATATTTTTGTCTCCAGCTACTTACGATAAACTTTCTTTTTTTTTGGTATGTTTTTTTGGAATCACGATATATTCTCTGGTGGTAATGATATTCATAAATAAATAGTTGATAATGTCTTACTCGCCCAAATGAGCTTGTGTTAATATGAGGACGGCACAATTTAGAATGTAGGTCAATTTTAGCAAATACCATTGCATCACCCCTAATTAGGGATGATGAGATGCCATTTACTGCTTTACGACTGCAACAGAATTGAAAAGTGAACTTAAATGTCATTCTATTACATAGTCATTCTCCATTAAACGATTATTAAAATGTTATTAACTGTTGACTATAAAGCACAAATAGTGGGGGGTGATTGGTTCGGTTCACTGGACTAAATATATTCTGCACTCAAACAGGAAAAGTGTATTGTGCAGGACACACACAAATCATATCGTGTTTACTTTAGTGACAAGAACACCTTTAAATTATACTGATTGCATAGTGGTAGGTGTACTGTTCAAAAAAGCAGAGACTGCGTCTGTGTTCTGGCATTATTTTACAAGGGCTGTCCAAAATCAGCGGAGGGAGTTTGTGAATTGCATTGAATATCCTCTGATGGAGAACGCAGCACAGTTATTAACATGAGTCCTACTTTTGTAAATTTACGGTATTTAAATATATTACTTTATTTAAAAATTACAGTATTTAATTGTTAATAGGTGTCAGTAAAGTGAACAAAAGACCAGACTAAAGTTTTCTTGACTATATAGAGAAACTACGTGTGCACTTCAGGAAACAAACACCCAGGAAAAATTTATTGTTAAAATGTAATGATAAAGCAAAATATGGAATAGAAAAGGTGATTTTTTTTATTTATTTTTATTTTATTTATTTTTTTCACCTGTTGGTGATTGTGTTTTTCTTCAGGTGACACTAGAGTTGAACATTTCTTTTTATTTGCAGCAAATCTAAAGTAAGTTTGCAAGAAGTTTGGATATAATGGAGTTATTTCCTAACATTATGAAAAAATTCTCGAAATCGACGGTCTCGAAATAATTTAAGAAATCTTCTGATGATGACTGGAAACCTATAAATGTATCGTTTCCAATCACCGCGCTTTATCCCTTTCATTACTTCGTTCTAGAAGATAGTATTCAGTCCTTCGTACTAAAAAAAAAAAAAAAAAAAAAAAAAAAAAAAAAAAAAAAAAAAACCTTAGTAAGTTTTTAATATTTGTTATGTAGTTATTTCTCACAACTTTGATCATTTGGCCTGGTTGGAAGGGTAGATACCGCCTCCGCTCTAAAACAGGCAGTGGATTCGAATTCCGCTTTGGACATAGACGTTTGTGAATTCCTTTAGGTTGTCGGTGATTTCCTCGACCACCACCATATTTATTTGGAGTCCTGAGATGTGTTGAAAATGCTTTCTCTCTAGAAGATGGTTAGAAAGTTTCTATCTAGAAGGTTGAAAATGCTTTCTCTCTAGAAGATGTATTCTAGATTTATATAAACCTTACGTCTATTTATATGGGACGTTAGTACCCCATTGAACAATGTACGATGTATTCACTACTCATAGTTGGGATTTTAATTAAAAAATAATCATCTATTCACTAACACACACAGAGGAACTATGTTATGAACTGATGAAATTTCACTTGTAGCTTTTATGAAAATGAGACTGTGAATTTAATGGTGTTGAAATTGGCTATCTTGAGAATAGTGGGGATTGACATTTTCGGAACTTGTGAATATTTTGAAAGATGTTTTTTTGTGCACTTCGGAAAACGAAAACTGCAGATGGGATTTCCAGATAATAGGCTGTAGATTACTGCTGATGAAAGGGGAAAAAAAAGGAATAGTGAAATGATAGCGCTGCGCTCCATTTGCAGAGCATCAAATGCATGCCACACACAAACTGTAGACAAAAAACTGGACCATCAGTTGCAGACTGAATTAACTAGAATTTTCTCGTGTGAAATTCTGTCCGCAGAACTGAAAGTTTCTGTAAACAAAATTTGAAGCATATTCGTTGAGCAGTGTGCAGTTATAAATTAGATGCTATAATTTCTGTAAAATCATACCCATCGAACAGTCAAATTTATGTTCTACAATTGAATAGCAAAACTCTTCTTATTATATAGAGCTATTGCTTTAATTTTTTAAAGGATACTTAAATATTAAACAGTAACTGTATTGTAACAAAACTAGACCTGATAGCATCACAGTAAACATGGGGGACAACTCCATTAAGAGTCAGTCGAAACTGCGATTCGCGGCTCTTTTTGAACCTGATATTATTTTAGCTTAATTAGTTTTAGCTTAATTTTAACTTAATTAATTTTAGCTAATATTTCTTAATGCTTTCATTGGTGACCTCCCGAATCTCATTTATTAAATTACTCTCCCTGTGGTGTTATTTTAACTGAAATAATGTGCAAATCCATTTCTTAAAAGAAAGCTATTCATACATGGGTTAAAATGTTAGTATAATCGGAACGTGCTTAGAAGTCGTTGCCTTTTAAATTCCTTTCACTTGTTAGAAAAGAAATTTTCTATTTTAGAGAAATCAGATATATTATTCTTTTTAATCTCTGTTGCTGTTGATAATTTTAGAGTGCTCTTTGTAATATGACACTGATCACTTTAGCAAGAGTGAATTTAACAGCACATCGCATTATTGCGAGGAGTCTCCGTAGTTCAAATCTTTCGAAGATTTGAGCTACGATCTTGGAAAGACTTGTGTTCGAATCCTCCCCGGAGAGGAGGAAAGTCATTACATATAGTATCTCGAGATGATTTTCTCTCTCTCTCGAAAACTTCGGTCTAACAAGACAGGCAAACCAGCCAGAGAAGAACACACACAGTCACCACAATACACTAGTCTCATAGCTTCAGTTATTTCAGCCGTAATTCCAAACATTTTGTTATTCATCTTACCCAAGCATCTTGGGTACAGCTCCATCGTTGAAAAATATAATGAAGTTGCTGTGGTAGTCGTAGTAAACATTGCTTACTGCGTCTGGAGGTTTATTTATTGGTATGTGATAAGTACGCAGCATGTATAACAGTTAATGTCTTTGGACTTGCGATGGCTCATTATAAATGTTGTAACATCATTTGCAATACATCGAAATTTGCTGAATTTCAGAACTCTCGGTTGTGCTTAAAAACACTTGTTTCCTAAACAAGTGGCGCCTCTAGCGCCGTCCATCTTAGTACGAGAGGAAGTCTTCATTAGAGCTTTTCACTTAAGGATGAAAACGGAAGTGTTAGGATTTCTTCTATTTCGAGATGCAAAATGAATAACCCGAAAACATAATGCATAGTTTTAGTTTCGTGGCTTAATCTAACCATTATATTTAATGAATACCTAATTTTGTAACTTTCCGTGCATACCCTTAGAAGTTGTTATGAATGCCTTTTACATGTGAAAATTATGGTTTTTTATTATTTTTTTTATTTCTTGTTTAAATTTATGAATTTCGCATAGATCATTTTGTTTAATTGTTGAGTAACTGTAATTTTGAATACTAGTACTATTCCGAACTAAGCATTTCAGCTTGGAATTCAATTCATATTATTCATTGTATTATCCCTTTTGTCTCTCTTCATAAGACTGCTAGAAATGATTTCCATGTGGTTTATATGAATTCAATTTTCCATCACACACAAGAATTTTTACTAACTTCATATGAGAGTGATTTCGAAAAGTAATGCATTACCTGACTGTTTTAGTAATACCAGATTTCCATCTAACCTTCATAGATTTAGTCAAGTAATTATAAGCAATGATTTCGTTATAAATACTTATAATGCAATAACACAATTACTGCCACAGTATTACAAAGGGTTAGAGCTAGTTCAATTCGTACTTATGCTAGTCGGCTGTTATTGATTATTGCGCTTACTCCAGTCTCGTTTATCTCGTAACTGACATAGCGCTGCTTTATCTACCATTTTCTGTCTCTACTATCATGTAACCGACATGCCTCAGCTTCATCTCTGCCGAGGCTGCTTATGTGATAGCAAAGTAAGTATGTGCAACACTCAGCTGGTACAAACTTGATTCGAGCTATCTCTTAGTAACATTTTATAACAATCGCTGCTTACAGTTCCTTGATGAAGTTTCATGAAATCGGATGGGAAGCTGTTGGTACTAAATACATCAGTGAAGCAAATTATTTGCAAAGGCGTCTTTTTTTTTTTTTTTCACGTTTTAAGACTCGAAAGTTTCTATTTCCTATTATTTGCACATTACTACATATCTAATACTTATGAAAAGAAAACATGAAAATATATCCTTATTAAATTAATTACAGCAAGTAGGTTTTCTAAACGTCTAACTACATTTGCAACGAAGGACTAAGAAATTATATTTTCTGTAACTTTTGGCTCATTATAAATAGATAATTATATGTATGATTCCGCCTTTACTTTCATTTGAAAGAAAAGGACTGTTTTGAAAGCTAAGTTGGTATATTCTGGAAGACATTTTTTGTGCATTGTTAAATTAATTTTTCTTTTCCTACTGTTAATATGGCGAAAATGGTTTAGATCCAAAGCTTAGTGGATGGTAATTGTTTTCTGAGATGGAACGTAAGACGGGGACAGGAGAACTTACATTGTGACCATTTCGCTGAGAGGATGGATGGCATATAGATAATGAGTCCTAGAAAAACGGTACCTCTGGTAGAAATAGGCCGTCTTATACATGAGGAGATGGCAGTCTTACGCAGACTTTGAAAAAGAAGTTCATGCAATCAAAATTGCAGCAAGCTAAGTGGCTGGACTCCACAGTTTCGTTTACTGCTCGTCCGCAGACACGTCTGTTAGAAATAAACCTTAAAACATGCTATCCTAATTAAGCGACTTTTGAGTCGAATTCGTGCCAAAGAAGATTAACATCGACTGTCAAATACCCTGTGTAGTAATAGGACGAGTGGAGTAAAGTTATTCATCAATGAAAGTCCCGGGACTAATCTTCCATATGCTGGTGTCATTTGGATAACAAAACAGCGTGAACAGAACAATTTTTTAACAGATAATGGTAAATTTTATGTGAGAGTCATAATGTGATAGAATAGTTATCAAAGCAGGGGACAGATCAGTATCGATAATGGTCCTGTCCTAAAGAAAAGTACGCCTATATTCTGAAATATATATGCTCCCTACCTCGACCTCTGAAGATCACTTTTCTGACGAAAAATTATTTTGGACATATACTATTGACAGACGATACCTAGAAAATAATGTGAGCAATATCGTGGTTTTCCATTTCCCCCGATTTAAACCTAATAGAAAAACCTTTAGAATATACTTTAAGTACGTGAAAAGAAATCCCAAACACGACGGCACTTGATTGAAGCAATTACACTGATATCTAAAACCAAAGGAAACACGATTTCTGAAGATTACAAAACCAAACTGAGAAGAATTAGCTTGTGACAATTTGTATAACCGACTTCGAATAGAAAGCGGATACACATTCAAAGTTTCGAATCGCGTGCAAAGGGATTACTTGATAGCACTCAACAGGATTAAAAGGCTGCGCTAAGCGAATTGCGTTTGAAGGAAGCTCTTTTCGTGAAGGAATAAAGTTGCAAGCTTGGATGTCTTGTAATATCTCAAAGATTCTAGATGATTTCAGGCGGAAAGAATTATTACAAAGCTTGAAAAAGACCGCAGAATTACTGATATTGCCAGAGAGTTTGGAATCTCACATAGCGTTATATTCGGACCAGCGTTTCAAACCAATGGAATGTGTTCCAGATGTTTGCTAAGAGATCGCCCTCGCTCTGCCACGGAGCATAAAGACAGATTTTTAGTTAAAAAACGTAATCGACGCACCACAGCAGGTCAGCTTGCAAGTCGGCTCCATTTGAGCAGAGGTAGTACGCGGATATCTCACAAACTGTGGCAAGACGTCTGCGACATGTACGCCCGAAGGCCTGTAGTGTGTGTCCATTTATCCACAGTTCATCGTAGAGCACTTTTTCAGTGGTGTTGTATCCATAAAAATTGGACAAGACACCAATGGGCTAATGTACTCTTTTCAGATGAGTCATTTTAGTCTTTCATCCGATTCTAGAGCACGCTTGATCTGGCGTGAAAGTGGTACTGCTTAATCGCGAGAATGGTCTTGAAAGGGTGATATTCGGCAATGCTAGGGTCATAGTGTGGGAAGACATTATGCTTACTGGACGCATCGAACTAAAAGTGCTGGAAAAAGGAACTGACTGGTGAACGATATTGCAACGAAGTTCTTCAACGTCAAGTTCGAATGTTTCGTGATGCTGTAGGCGAAGAATTCATTTTTATGGATGAAATTGCCACACCACATCGTACACGAGCAGTGGAGATACTTATGGAGTTCGAGGATATTAATTGAATCGAGTGGTCAGCATGCTTCCTAGATCACAACTCCACAGAACAAATTTGAGACTCAATAGGGAGACGCATTACTCCTTCCAGGAAACAAACAAGGCGTTATCCTTCCTCTGAAGGAGGACTGACGAGTTTGCCTTAACAACTCCTGAATCACTTGGCGCTAAGCATGGTACGACGTTGTGAGAGCTGTCTTGCAGTTCGGTATGACATATACCATACTGAAACGTCTTTCCGCATAGTTTTCTGTAAGCACTGTGTGTTAATTCTTTAACTACTTAAGAAATGTGTACATTTTTGGCTAAATTTCATCATCGTGAAATTTCAAATATGGAAATGTCCCTGTTAATAATTTGCATAAACTATATATATACACCACATTCAAATAAGTAATGGACTTCCCATGTGTTGTGGTTGGTGTCGAGTGCGTGCGCACGTTTCCAAGATCGAGTGTATATTATCAGTGACAGGTGGTGAAGAACACGTACTTCGATAGAAGTGTTATCATAGGATGCCATAATTATGTGACACCTCCGAGGAGTCCAAAGATTCATCGAGGGAGGGCACCTACTTCTATAACTCTCTGCCTCCACCACGATTAGCAACCATACCAAACCGCCACTATCATCATCATCTACACTAGACATTGTCCAATAGTAAAAAACTGCATCTCCCAAAAGTTAACTATAGGCCACAACCAACTATTCTATATGTGTATATATATATACAGTATTGTAATTCCATGTCTTTCGCAATTTCATTTTACCTTAAATAACAATGAAAAGTCGTGCTCGGGGCACTAGAATACGTGTATGAAAAATCATACCCCCGTGAGTCTTTTAACACTTCACAGATATATATATGTTAAAGATGCCAAACTATTTTAAAGCTGGTTTTACTCCCTTTCCCAAGTAAACAAGTCAAATTTGCGCCTGCACGTATTTTCAAGTCTAGCTGACCCTCAAAGTAGTGCAAGTCAAGGCAACTCATGGTAAAGGTAGAATAAGCTCTGATCACTATTCTTAATACACTTAATGCCAAGCACATCTTCTGGAGGAGATGTATGATGCTATGTATTAAAGGCAAGGGGCCACTACCCAGACCGGTTTCGACCTTTATTGAGGTCTCATCAATGGGAGCCAGGCTAGAAATACCAAGATTTTAGTAATACAGAGCTTATAAGTATTTTACCAGAACAAGTTGCCCTAAGGTATTTTAACCTTATTAAATAAAAATCTCAGGATGAGATATAAATGTAGAAAGTATTTTACCTTGGGTATAATAAATGTTAAAAATGACTTGCACTACTTTGAGGGTCAGCTAGACTTGAAAATACGTGCAGGCGCAAACTTGACTTGTTTTGTCGGTTTGCTTACTTGGGAAATGCAGTAAAACCAGCTTTAAAATAGCTTGGCATCTTTAACATTTATTATTATACCCAAGGTAAAATACTTTCTACATAATATCTCATCCTGAGATTTTTATTTAATAAGGTTAAAACACCTTATGGTAACTTGTTCTGGTAAAATACTTAAGCTCTGTATTACTAAAATCTTGGTATTTCTAGCCTGGCTCCCACTGATGAGACCTCAATAAAGGTCGAAACCGGTCTGGGTAGTGGCCCCTTGCCTTTAATACATAGCATCATACATCTCCTCCAGGAGATGTGCTTTGCATTAAGGATAAATATTAAGAATAGTGATCAGAGCTTATTCTACCTTTACCATGAGTTGCCTTGACTTGCACTACTTTGAGGGTCAACTAGACTTGAAAATACATGCAGGCGCAAACTTGACTTGTGTGTCTGTTTGCTTACTTGGGAAATGGAGTAAAACCAGCTTTAAAATAGCTTTGCATCTTTAACATTTATTATACCCAAGGTAAAATACTTTCTATATATATATATATATATGGTATTAGTTCCTCCCTCGATGATCATCTCTCTCTAGTCTCAACCGCCCTTATTTTTTGGTTTCTTAAAAAAAGTGGATGCGCTTTGGCTGATTGGAGATTAACACATCACTGAAATTGCTCTGTTTCATTGAAGTCCGCATCTTCCTCTTCTGCCGTTACAGAAGCTCGAAATAGTTGAATGCAGATTATTATCACATCCAAAACTGCCTATATATTAGTACTGTGTGTATATATGTAATCAATTTTATATTAATACAGACTATTAACACACTCAAAACTATCTATACTTCCAATATGTCTCGATTATAACAGCAGTGATATATAATTAAAAACTTCAGCAGAAAAATTTAACATGCACTTCGTAGCAGTCATTGCAAATTTTGTAGTTATTGGTAATAAGCAATTAGTAAATTGTTCTGCTAAAACGTTCCGTACTTGAAAGAATGCAGTTAGAAATATAAACAATGAGTGTTAAGTCACCAGTCACCTGCGATTCCAGGCCACGATGGTATAAATGTCAGCATTCTGTTTTTAATATTTATAAATTAGAATTTAAGAAACTACAAAAATATTGGTTTATAAAAAAAATATGATCATAAACGTTATAAACCGTTCTGTTCTTCCAGTTTTATCTTGCATATTAGAGAAATTAGTAAAAATATTAGGGGTGGAAGATTCTCCAAAAATCAACTTGGCGGACAAAAATAAGTACTTAGCAAGTTACAGAACGTGTACAGAACGCTTTGACACTTAATTCCATTATTTAATATATATATATACTTACAGAAATTCGAGTTTTATGCTCCTGACTTTTAACAGTGAAAATATGACATAGCCGTTTCTTTCAACTAACCTATGGTGTTTGGTCAGAATTTTGTGCTCGAACCAATTTTGTTTATAATCTGCATTTCTGACTGTATATAAATTGTCTATAGATAGATATATTTGCATGAACAGTGGCTTGAGAACTGAAACTGCCTCTTCTAAGACTGTAATGCGAAGAGCAGCCATCAGTCAGCATCCGTTTATCACCTAGTTACAACCTTACCTAACCAGCTTTTCTTCCTCTTTTTTCTTTTTTTTTTTCCATATTAAAACATATTCCCTCGTTCTGCCATTCCCAAAGACTACAATGTTTAGTTGTTCAAGAAACACGTCATAAGATTCCTTCTTTCTTTTTTTTACTCTCTTACACACACGCAGCGATGTATCATAGGTCTTATGACCTTTCGTGTGTGCATGTGGTGATATGTATATGATAGGCTAGTGCTATCACTAATCTTTCCCCATCGTGCTTTGCTCGTGAAGCTGTACTACATAAACAATTGCAATACTGTCGGCACTCACTCAGCGAATTTCCTCGCCAGAAGAAATGTCCACGAAGTCTACTATCTTCTTATTCTCTGCGACGAATGATTAGTCGTTCTGAAGAAACGAGATCGTTGTGAGTTAGACTTGGAAGAGAGTTCACAACAAGTGAATGAAATTGCTACTGCCGTTGTGGAGCAGGCCATGAATAAAAAGCGTTGGTTTTTGCAGTGCACATGCTATATCAAAACACATAGATGTGCCTTACGCATCTGTCTGGAAAATTCTACGGAAGAATTTGCATTTCTGCCCATTCAAGATGACATTGAGTTGCGGCCGCAGGACGCTAAAAGTCAACTGACATTTTTAGCATTCCTTGCTCGAGTGGAGTGGGACGCTACGTGACCATGGATAATTTTGTTGGGAGATGAGACTCACTTTCACCTGAACGGAGCTATGGATACCCACAATTGCTTTGCTATGGGCCAACGTTGACTGTCTGTGCGGGTTTACAGCTTCGTTTATGGTTGGACTATTCTTCTTTGAAGACATTCGCCAATCGAGGTCTTGCGATCTGCTGAGTTACTACCGAGAGGTATCGCATATGATAAATCATATTATAATTCAGCAGTGCCTGTGCATAGATTGTCATTTTCATTCAGGATGACCGGTGACCCTTCCACACATCGGTCGATCTGTACAGGAGGTTCTTCGAGAACATTTCATGGAAGCCAGAGTGATCAGCCGTGTATTTCCCACTGCATGGCCGCCTCGTCGAACTGATGTGGTCCTCTGTAACTTCTGGCTCTGGGTATTTCTCAAAGACAAGGGTGTTCATCGGGATCATCCTGATAACTTGCCAGTGCTAAAAGGCAGTATGGACGCAACATCAGTCCCGAGCAGCTGCGTTCTGCCGTTGGACACACTGTGCAATGAATGCAATTTGTGGCATACCGTGTAAGGCGGCACGTTGACCATTGCAAACCGTGAATGCATAATAGAAGTGAATAAAAATATTTATCCATTGTGTCTCTTTTTTTCTTACACAAACACAGAAAAATTACTACCTTTACATCCGGTTCATCATAGACAGCCCCCACCTCGGTAGGGTAATTTTTAAACTCGGATATCGTTTCCGCATGACGCGCAATGTATTCCTGCAAAGATTCGCAGCATTTGGATCACTGGGTAGCGCTTCACAAGGCCTTAAACAGGGATACTTTAATTTTGATCACCGTGTGTGTGTGTGTGTGTGTGTGTGTGTGTATGTGTATATATATATATATATATATATATAAAACAAGGATTTCTGTAATCTACAAATTATCAGGTGAAATTAACACCTTTGTAGATGACACTGTTGATTTTCAGTACAGATTCCGTAACTGAAATTCAAGTTATGGCAAATATCTGAAAATAGTGAAAATCTGGCTCTCATCTGCAAATGCACTACATTAAACATTTAACCACTTAGACAATTGCATGCACACGGTGACGCTATTCTTAAAATCTAATCACTGCAAAAGATTATACAAAATGCTTGTTTCTCAGGTGTGAAATATGTAATTTTGAAAGCATAAAAAGAAAATAATAATCGTTATCTGTTTATGTCCCCAAACGTTTTACTGATTTACGCGGATTAAAGAGCCAATATAAGCATGATCCTAATTATGGAGTATTTAAATTTTTTCCCTGAAATTTAGAAATTAATATTGAATTAGCCAGTATGTATATTATCCTGTATGTATCCCATGTTTATTGATATCACTAATAATTGATAATAGTGGTTGGCACTAATACTAGTTGTGTACATGAGCTGTTGCTCTCGGGTTGGTGGCTTTTTTTATACTTTTTAAAATTAATCTGAAATGTGAAAATTTTGAAATTGTCATCTCTGTATCTTTCCAAATTTGAAATTACCACACATGGGAAGACGAGAGTAGGAGCTGGATATAGTCCTTATGACCCACATAGTTAATGTTAAGTTCACTTCTTTAGAAGAAGAAATTCTATTCATCTGGTGGTTTGCTTTTCAACTTTGAACACACTGAACCTCAAGAATCAGGGATCCATTCATCTGTCTTTGTACTGGCCATGGTAGAATCGTGATAATCTCCTGAGAATGAAGATTGAAAACTTTGAAGAACTATGACATGTGCACAATTTGGTGCTTCAATTTAATCTCAATTAACGCCAAACTACGTGCCAGTTCATCTAAGGTGAGCTTCATCGTGGTAAGTGAACGAACTTTTTTTTTGTGATTTTCGTAAGTCGGAATGTAATACTAATTCCCATCTTTTAATAACCAGCGAAACATGCTACTACAAAAAAGCAAGATCTCCATATATCAGCATTGAGAAATCCGTTTATTATTCTCCTTTGAGAATTATCTAGTGCAAATACATTCTATTCGAAAGAATGATATCATCCAGCAGAATTTACACTTGAATTACTTGAAAATATGGACTGTAGCTTGGTTTAGCATCGAAACATAGTTATATTTTATTGGTAGATGTATTTGAGGATAGTACAGTCATACCCCGACTTACGCGAATCCGGAGTTACGCGGTTTCTTATATGTACGTATTCCCGTCCCGCTTCACCACTAGCCGTATCTTTCCGGTGCCGGCCGCATTCGCCAGTGTCACACATGCTGTGAACAAGCACTGACGTGTTTCGCGCGGTCTCCATTCATACACGATTTTTATAGTCTACAAACCTTGCGGTTGTTTAATGTTATGTTCTTGATAAAATTTTTATTACATAAAAATAATAATGTCCAAAAGAAGAGTCCGATTTTTCTACAGCTAGCAAGAAAAGAAAAACATTGACTTTGGAAACAAAACTCAACATTATTAAGGATTTTGAAGGCGGAATGAAAATTTGTGAGCTAGCAAAGAAGTTCGATCTACAGGAATCCACAGTAAGAACAATCATAAAAGAAAGGTTTGCAGATTTTGGAGGACATAGATTCTAACGAGGAACGAATTGTAGCCACAAGGCAAGGAATAAAAAAATCATTAGTTTTGAAGAAATTTTGCGTGACAAGAAAAAGACATTATGCCGTCAGACGAATCTATTAGATTTTATGAAACCATCGACATCGAAATAACTTTCTTTTTTTTTTATGTACGAAAAACTACAATTATGATTATATTTCTTAAAAAAATATGTGTTTTTGTAAACCTTTGGTCCCAATTGTATGTTTGTATATATAAATTACATGCCAAATTATACCCTGAGTTACGCGAATTCGACTTACGCGCTTTTTGCTGTTCCCACCCACCGCCCGCGTAACTTCGGGGTATGACTGTATTAATCTTTAAAATAAGGGAAAGAAATACTGTCAGTATATTTCGGTTTGTGAAGTTCTACACATCTGATATCTTAAAGAACAATATATTAAAAGCAAATTTTCAAACATACTGACAAATATTGCAAGTCATTAGTACAGGAGTTTTCATTGTTTGAAAAATCGGTCTTGTAAATTAAGTTTAGGAAAGATTCTGCATACGATATGATAATCAACCTTACACTTTGCCATTCTGTCTCTGAATGTTATAAAACCATTGTTTATGTAGAGTATGACGAAACGTCTGTGAATAAGAAAATAATGAGGACGTCATTTTTCAGATCTCATCTGAAAATCAAGTTTGTGCTACAACAAATGCATGGATTATTTATGAAGTGTCTTAAGTGATGAAACATTACGACGGCCTCAGTGAGTGTAATTTTTCAGTAAATGAGTTTTATATCAGTGCAGCAAGAAATAAACGAAATGTTGCCATTTGCCGAAGCACAATGCGAAACAGTTACATGTTCATTCCTGCAGCACTTTCGTTATGGCATTCTAAAAGTGGATGTTTTGCTCACCACAAAAGTTTATGATCCGTTATTTTTGCTCTCCTTACTTCGGTGCTTGACTCAGCAGTTTGTAGAGTGGTGGAATGGAAGCATGCGCATTTGGTTGACCGTCCTTGCTTTCCACTGGATTAATGTGAGAATTAATCAATGAAGAGGTTTACCAGCCCACAGTTGTAAACGAGCTAAAAGACATTATGGTTGCATTTACTTCTAGTGCTGTATTAGTTAGTGTTACAAGTACTTTAGATGTATGCAACATAATTGCTTTTAGTTTCATTAAGTTATTATTAAAAAAAAAAACTACCGTACCCCATTATTACTGTACACTTTGCACTAAAATTTACGATAATAGCATATCTTATAAATATGAAAGAAGCGTCTTTTTTGAATAATCCTGTATGAATTTTCGTTGATAAGATTTCTCAGTTCAGTTATTCATGAAGTAAGAAAGAATAAAATTTTAGACTGCTTTTCACGGTTTCACGCAATATGTTTTAAGTAGGGTTGTTTTTATATCTTTGGCTAAAACTTATTACCAAAACATCGTATAAAAGACAAGACCTGAAGTTTTGTAAATTGAAATTATGATATTCATTTCAATTATACTGATTTTTACAGGGATATTAATGAATATCCGTGTAAAAAAAAATTCTTTTCAAAGGGGGAAAAAAACGAACTTTCTTTAAAACAATTAACGTAATGAAAATGAAGTTTGTATATAAATGACATGCTTTTGCTCTACAGAGAACACTAAAGAATTAGTGGTAAAAAAAAAAAAAAACGAAATCAAGTTATATTCGTCATGGTGACAGTTGTCACAAGTCAAATGCTGTGAAATTAGAACATTCGTAGATCCCGTATTCGAAATCTGATGCGTAACAATCTTCACACTTCCCTATTTATTACCGAAATAAACGGGATAGAGTTTTCGAACTCTATCCTGTTTATTTCTACTCGTAAGTGCGTCTGCGCTGCATGGGCTTTTCGAAATTGTGTCCGTTCTTAAAAAGTGGTGCTAGGTATATAGTACGGACACGCAGGTGACAGTAATATGAAAAATTGACAGTAGTGACGCTCATAAGCCCACCTAGGATGGTGGATTCCTGTGGTAGCGGGAATAGTGTGTAGGCTAGTTGTCCTCGTTCATCACTACTGGAAGGATGGGTAAATCTACGGTACCGACTCGAAATTCCCCTCCCCTGATCCGAAAACATTGAACTTTTCGAGCTCTATATTAAGAATTAGAAATGTTTGTAGGAAGAAATTGCATTCGTTATTAATACACAAAATAGATGTTTTACTTGTTCCTCAAAAGCGATAACACTTTTATATTTAGATATAAACTAGATCTTCGGTCTTAAAGGTAATTCATTTTTATTTCATCTAAATAGAATTAATTGCTCTCAAAGAATTGCTTTTTATAGTCTCTTTATTCTCTAAATGGTGCAGAGCCAAACATGAAACCGTTTCTCTGATATTTTAAAGTTTAGCATTTGACCATTCGACTCTCCATGTTTTTCTTGTAACAGCACTTTGAAAGACGCCGCAATACAATAGCGAGTTTTTTTAATATTTCAATTTATGATTTTGCGCTTTTCCCTGGAGCGCTTTGCTATGGGAATGCCTGTCTGACATTTCCTTCTTGCTTTACTGTTGTCCCATGAGATCTGTGTTTTCAGTGTCTATATATCTTCGCCTATCCCTGTTATTTCCAGTTCGTATATTCAAAAACATACACACTAAAATTCTGTTCCATTCTGTTTTGCATATGTACCATCATTTTAGAACTGATTTGGACAGTTCTTTCGTGAAAAAGAAAAAAGTCGCCTAAAGTGTTATTTATTATGCACAGTCAGAAGTTTACCTTCTGCCTCTTGGTTCCACGGTGCTCCTGTAGCATAAAACATCCCCTCCACTGAGTTTCGTGTCGGGTTGCGTTGTTTGTTCTTTGAATGCTAAGAAAGACATTCATAACATTGATACAATGTTTGTCATTGCTTGCTGCTGCTGTGCAGTTCCTTGTGCGCAAACATATTTTTGTTTCTGTAAAAGTTTGTGAAACTTAAGAGGCTTAACGATCAGTTTTTGATTGATTGCTTTTTAAGTGCGTCATACAGTATGCGGTATGCATTGTATTTGTTATAGAGCTATAGTAATGTCATTCATTAAGGAAGAAATTAAACTTTAAAATCACAGAACAGTGTTACATCTTGTAGGCGGCGGAGGTCTGGAAACTGTTCGCATGATTTCATTTCTATGCAATCTGGTAAGCATTTCCGTAATCACTTGTATAACAAATTCAATAAACTTGTATTGTCCCTCTTAAAAATAAAGTTTCGGTTTCGCAATTGGAATGTCACTGTTTTTAGCTGATATATATATTAAAAATTGCACTGTTGCTATCTTTCTCGATAAAAAGGTGTTCATTTCCACTTCGGAATGTATTACTTATATGCAAGAGAGGTTTTCATCCTGGAATTTCATTAGCTAATTAGCGAAACGTCGCTATAAACACTTCTTGATACAGTTTTACTAATACGTTTTAATTTAACTACTGATAAAACTATCACGAATCTCCTTTACATGTTACGTTTTCTTATATATATATATATATATATATATATATATATATATATATATATATTAAAAGAAGTTGCGAGGATCGTTAATTAGAAGAATCAGAAAATATCATTTCAATAGTGATGTAGTGCAATACAGTGTCACTTTCCATCCCCTTTTTTTTCAGTGTAAACTCATAGTTCATTGGTACTATGGATGGCGCGAACGATTAATCAACAATGCATCTAACATATGAATTGCTGCAGTGTAACATATGAACTGATTACCTGTTGTTGTTGTTGCAAATAACGAGATATTTTTTAGCATCTTTAGATATAGTTGAGCAGATGTAACCGCATCTCTTATTTCTCACAAATTGTCAATACTAAATATGTCTGTAACGAGGTTTCTGTTCTTTGAATAATTATTTCCAGTGCTTCCTGTCTTTAAACACTTCAAAAACTAGGGCTTCTCCTAACATTTGTTCTGAATAACTGTCCACCCTATGCAGATCTCAAATTTTTCTAACAAAAGAATGTTGTTCTCCCGTTTGCGATTGTGCCGATACAAGTCGAAAAAGAAATTCGTTATGCATTTGCGAAGAGAGGACTTAAACAGTACACCCTGTACGGATGATTCCATGGTCATTTTAAATTATTCTTACATTAAATATTATTGCATTTGCAATCTGATGCAATAAAATAAAATTCTACAACTCGAAGAGAATATGTTTTAATCAAAACTCTCCCCCCCCTCCAACCTCATCGATATCTTGATTTAATTCGAAGAAGAAGAAACTGAAATAATTCAAAATGATTTCCTTACGTAAAATTTGTGCTAAACACTGTCTTATATTTATAGCAATTTCCACATACAGCAAATACGGAGAAGGTATATATGTCTTCTCTCTATAAAGTTATTCTTTATTGGTAAAACAATTCGAAATGATTACAATAATTTCCCTTTGGCTCGATGAACTTTAATGAAATTTTATATACTGTACTGGGGGGGGCTCTGACGCCTAAGGCGCCCAACCACCCCGAGTTCCGGACTGGTAGGCCAGTTCTCCTTGAATTCTGATGACTCGAATTTTGAAAACTCGAAAGGGGGTCCCCCACGAGTTCCAGACTGTTAGGCCGGTTTTCCTTGAATTCCGATGACTCGAATTTTGAAGACTCGAAGGGGGGGGGGAGGTTTCACCTGCGGCGCCCAACCCCCGAGTTGCGGACTGGTTGGTCAGTTCTCCTTGAATTCTGATGATTCAAATTTTGAAGACTCGACACTCAGGGTAGACCCTGAGTTTCAAATTACTTGACAAAAAACGTGACACAAAAACGTTACAAAAAAGACTTATCATTTTATATTAGAGTAGATTAGGAATACTATTAAAATTTACCGTTTTCAATGGAAATGTTATGGGTGACCAAATTATGTCGACAACATATGCCAGAAACTGCTGCAAGTTTGTTTTGTGGATATTGAATGATAATCAATATATAATAATCCAATTGTGATACTTTATGATTATATACGATCACATCCTTCAAAATGCTTTACACAAATACTACTTAAAAAATCTTTGCTTACTCTTATGCACGATCTGTTGCAGTAAATCTGAGCAAAATGAAAAACACGAGTACCTCTCTGTTATGAAGCTTTGCGAATAGCGATGTGCTGAAGTTTATATGTGGCAGTATTTAGTAAGCCTATATGGCTTAAAAGTTTTAATATCTGTAGCTTAAGTCGTTTTTTGTTGACATACTCGAGAATATTTTTGTGACGATAGAGACGAAATAAAATGTTTGACTGCTTTGTATCGAATTCGGAAGTATAATCCTTAACGAAAATTTCCTGTTCTCTCCTCTTGCGTATTGGAAAAGATTCTTAACCGCATCGGAAGTGCGTTCAGGCAGAAATCTCTTGGTAAAACTCTCCAGTTCTCCGAACTTCCTTATATATATATGCCTGCAGCGTAACTTCGATCGTACGTTGAAAATACATTTAAATGCACTGAACTGCATTAAAAGAAAGTGGATATCACGAATTTTCTGTTTGTGCAATTCATGCATACTTAGGTATTATTATTCTAAAAGAAATAAATATTTTTATAGAGTTTCTTATATTTTTACCGTTTTTGCGAAATATTTTTTATACTCTAGGAAAAATATTTAGATTTGTATTTTAAGATGCTGGTTAGGCTTCACTTCGTGTGTTCAAAAGATACTGAACTCTGCTTAAATTAAGGGGATATTAAATCCCACATAGTTTTAAAACCGAATAAGAAACTCAAAGATTAGAATCAGAGAGATTCTTGCCGAATATAGTAAACTATAAAGTATCGGCGACACTAGCGTTAGCCAATGCAAGTGATCCTAGTACGTAGTACAATATCGGACGACTCGTTGCAAAGGTGGGGGAAGTTCAGATCGCTATTCTTAGGTATTTTCCATAATGTAAAAACACATTTCCTAGGAAATGTATGCTGTTATTACATTATGGAGGGAGGTCACTACCCAGACCGGTTTCAGCCTTTTTTGAGGCTTCATCAGTGAGTAGCTAGACCTAATACCAAAGTGTATAGCGAAAAGAACTTATATACTCTGCGAACGAGTTTTCCAAACAGGTGCAACCATTAAGTTACTTAAGTATAAAGAGCTAATAAGCTTCATTTCGGCAATGAAAACATTACTTAAATTAAGGGGATATTAAATCCCACATAGTTTTAAAACCGAATAAGAAACTCAAAGATTAGAATCAGAGAGTTTCTTGCCGAATATAGTAAACTATAAAGTATCGGCGACACTAGCGTGTCGCCGATACTTTATAGTTTACTCTATTCGATGAAGCTTATTAGCTCTTTATACTTAAGTAACTTAATGGTTGCACCTGTTTGACAAACTCGTTCGCAGAGTATATAAGTTCTTTTCGCTATACACTTTGGTATTAGGTCTAGCTACTCACTGATGAAGCCTCAAAAAAGGCTGAAACCGGTCTGGGTAGTGACCTCCCTCCATAATGTAATAACAGCATACATTTCCTAGGAAATGTGTTTTTACATTATGGAAAATACCCAAGAATAGCGATCTGAACTTCCCCCACCTTTGCAACGAGTCGTCCGATATTGTACTACGTACTAGGATCACTTGCATTGGCTAACGCTAGTGTCGCCGATACTTTATAGTTTACTATATTCGGCAAGAAACTCTCTGATTCTAATCTTTGAGTTTCTTATTCGGTTTTAAAACTATGTGTGGGATTTAATATCCCCTTAATTTAAGTAATGTTTTCATTGCCGAAATGAAGCTTATTAGCTCTTTATACTTAAGTATACTGAACTCTGTTTAAACAAATAAGCAAAATTTCTATAAGTACTTACTTCTCATTCAGCTCTTACTAGCAATTCGTTTATACCCCTTGCCTGTGTTCTGCTCTCAAATTGATTTTTGCCTACATTGAAATAAAGACGAAAAAATCATTTTTATAATTTACTAGAAAGAAAATAGAAACTTTTGGAAGATCTCTTTATTGATCTCTCTCTAGTATCTATTAGAACTCCTTAAGATTTTTAATGGCAACCTTCAAGAATAAATATTTCTAAGAAGGACATGCCTATACCCATCATCTTTAGTTTATTCTCTTGTGCAGTTGCATTATTGACGTCGGTGATAATGCCTGGCATGATATCGGGAAGGTATACGAAGATCTGAACTTCAAGAATAAATATTCTTGAAGTTCAGATCTGAAATTCATGGATGTTTGACGTGCACTTGATATTGGAAGAAAGCTGTATATAGGAGGATGGTGCATTCCCTGCATATAGGGAAACTAGAGTTTGATGGGGGGGGATGTCAAGTTGCAGGGATGGCCGGATGAGAGATGGTATGTCATGAAGTGAAGCAGTATGAAAACTGGAGACTAATGGTAATACATAACTTTTTCTGTATACAGGCTTTTCAGGATATAGGAAATACTTTTGTGACATGGTGGACTTGTCCTCTCTGAAGATTATTGGTATCAGTGAGATATAGTTGACAGACGATTTTTGGTCAGGAATAGGAGGAAGTATAATATTTCTGCAAGGTGGTGAAGAATTGTTCATCTGACGAATTGTCTTGTTACGAATAAAGAAGTAGAAGAGAGGCGGGATTGATTTTGGAGAGTGGAGGGTTCGCGGACTAAGTATTAAGTGGAATATTGCTATAGACCAGAGAACGTACAGGTGATGAGAGGAAAATATTTAGGAAAATTAACTTGACAAGTGCGAACATAGTGATCATTATGGAAGATTTCAACTATGATAATATAGATGAAACAGCATAGCGATAAGAGTATTCAATTTCTAGAATATTGGATTCGGTCATAGCATCAGAGGATTTGATTGTTGCGTCATGTATTCTTGACGTATGAGTACATAAGCATGTGAAAACGTTATCTAAAGTAGGCCTGCGATTAGCCTCTCGACTTCGTAAAGGTCCTGAATAATCACAGTAATTTGAAAATATGTATGTAATTTAATAATCAAACGTCTATTAATGAGGATTTAAAAACAAAAAAAACCAAGCATATCAATAAATGGTAATAATAATTTCTATAAAAGCATTCAACTAAAATCGAAAAGCAAAACGTGGCTGAACTTGTTTTAAATTATGGCCGAGACAACTAAGGCTATGATTATATCTGTAAATCGCGTGTATTATTCAAGCTAGTTTGGTGTTTTTAGATTTTTTTTTTAAACAAAAATCACGTCTCTAACTGCTTAAACCATTTATTTTATTTTATATAATTTTTTAACAAAAATAAACGCACGTTGGGATCTGCGTTTTAGGATATCCCGACATCCGTTTAAAGGGAAGCGATTAATGATTAGTATTGGGATGAGCGATTGACAAATACATCTCACACGTGATAAATCCAAATACATATATGGATTTCTTTTGACATTTATTATTTTATTAATGCAATGTACTATTTTTCCCTAATGACATTTATTTGTAAATTTTAATTCGTATTATAACTAAAAGGTATAGCTGCGTTTTGTTTTTTGCCAAGTAAATTGTGAAGTAAATATACTTGACAATTTCAAATATTTTCTGTCTAGCTTGTGATTCATTCATCTAGTAATGGAACATAAATGGAACAGATATTCATTCATCTAATAATGGAACATAATATTTGTTTATAGACGTATTTATTTTACTATTCAGTTCCATTTTGTGACTTGCGATGACTCTTCTGGTCAATCAGTTTCGTATCGCTTGTTATTTGTGTTATGTTATCCTCTGTTTTAGATGGGACTCTTTCCGCTCATTTATCCAGCAGCTCTATTTATATATAATTTAATTTGTTTAAAAGAATTTTATTCAAATCTTATAATTTTCGGAAGTTATTTTGACATACTGTCTCGTCTTTGTTTGGGTCTCCGGTTTTCAGTTTAGAAGTTTAATTTAAAGAAATAAGATCTTATCTAATGAGAGCTACTTCTCGAAAAATTGCTGTCTTTTTTTATCATTCCATCTCCTTACATCTTCAAATAGCGTGAAGTTGGAAGAAACCATCACTAGTAGAAAGTGTATAGGGCTGATTAAAGCTCATAGAATTCTTCGCAAAAGTTTTTTTAAGACTTTTGTGACAGTTGAAAAAAACCAAAACGTGATTACTGTCGTTGATTAGTAGCTATGCCATTGTCAAATGTTGCTGCCATGCACGGCGTCTTATAAATTAAGCTCCCATTCTAGCTGATCGCTGTTTTGTTGTTAAATATTTTAATTCTGTAGGTAGCAATATAACAAAGTACTGTGTATATCTGTTATTCGAGAACGTTTGAAATTGAGCGAATGGCTAGCATTGAGGACATGCCTGTTTAATAAATTGAGAGAAAGAAGGGGTAGCTTCGGATTAATAACGTTTCGGAAAATAACATTTCGAATACGAAATGATATTTTCATAATTATCGATAAATAATTTTTTGAGTATGCCAGAACAATTTTGTTTACGAAAACTTCCAAAAAGTCCAGGGAGAGTTCGACATGTAGCATGCAAAGCAGCAGTTGGAACATAAGTTAGATCAGTCAGTATGGCCACGCGATAGGAATGAAAAAAAAATCATGAATTTTATGAAAATATCATTTCGAATACGAAATGATATTTTCATAATTATCGATAAATAATTTTTTGAGTATGCCAGAACAATTTTGTTTACGAAAACTTCCAAAAAGTCCAGGGAGAGTTCGACATGTAGCATGCAAAGCAGCAGTTGGAACATAAGTTAGATCAGTCAGTATGGCCACGCGATAGGAATGAAAAAAAAAAAAAAACTTTGAGTAGCGCTAGTTATGTATCTTGAATTAAAACTTAAAATAAAACTATAATATATATCGATTTAATAACGCTTGACGTTTCTCAAGAATATATACACGATTAGATTCGATCTTACACTATAATTGGCCATCCAGTCTTTGAATTCATGCTGATTTGTTTGAATTTTGATATGTTTGATTTGTTCGAGTTACTGTATTTAAAGTTAATCGCATCCAAGTCTTCTGTGCTTTTGTTTGTGAAGTAAGGTAACAGTAGTAGTAGATCTTTGAGCCGTAAAAATAATTTCATTCAGAACTGATTTCCATATTCTACTCAAGTTCATTATTATTAACATTTCTCGACCTCGGTACTTTTGACAATTCTTTATGTATCCTTTTGTGTATCTTATGCAATAACTACCATTTATTTTTATGTCTATGGAAGGTGAGGCATCGTTTACTGCCTTATGTATTTCGCAATATTTTCCATAGACTTGTGGACAAATTAAATGTTATTTAAGCACTTTCGTATGCGAGAAGAGTTGAGTGAAGATCGAAAGGATTGTGAATATATTTTATCCTCATTTAAAAAGCAATGAAAATTAATATCACGTTGTTACCATGAATACGGGACTGGAAAGTTTCATGTTTTCTTTAATATTCAAGAGTTTCTATGCTTTTTAAAAACTGGGATTGACTGTAGGTGTATAATTTACTGCAAAATTAAATCGTCTTCGTTTTTTGAAGAAAATTTTTTTCCCAAGAATGTCTTAGCTTACTTCATAATTGACACAAGTGTTTATTTAGTCTCCGGTCTCCTTTTCACTGTTTATCGGGACAAAAAAAGTTTAATGCTCATTTAAGATGTGCTCTGAACTCAGAACTAATGGAATAAAATATTTGCTTAAGCTGCATCAGATGCTCAAAATGAACGTCAGTTCATGGAATTTTTCATTCTTACTTCATAAGGTAAAGCAAGTATTACTATAACTTGAGCGATGTCTTAAACAGCGAAAGAAGTGTCCTGTTTTCTGCGTCATTTATTGGAAAAAGAGAGATCGTCCTGGAGAATTAACTTCAGCAGTGTTGAATGAATGAAAATCTTAAAGACGAATTTGTGCACAAAAGTGTATGCGGATCTCAGAGCAGTGGTGGGATTTTTACACTTTGTGATATTTATTTAAAAAAATAAAACGGAAGATAGAAGTCACACCATTAAGAAAAACTACTATTTTTCAGGATTGTTCAGTGTGAGCATCGTTGTTGAGTACTGTAGAGGTCTTAACAGCGATTTCTTTCCATGGATTGCTTTCACCGAATACAATCTCCTGTATGCAAGTGAAAACTATTGACAGTAGTTTCACACACATTAAATTGTCATCGAAACGTCTCTGGATAAGGATCAGAAACCTGGATTCATAAATCACAAAATACATCCCTGCTGTGAGTCAGTATAAGGAAATAGTCTTGGTGACCGATGTTGGAGTCACGTCAGCTCTTGCGGATGACATAGAAACATTCCTTGTTGTTCTTAAATGTGCTGATTTTTATTTCTGTAAGTATTTTTTGTTTCAGGATAAAGATAATTTGCAATATCGTGTATAATCAAAGTCGTTCTCCTCACTCGAAACTTTCAACGAAAGTATGAAAAAAAAAAAAATATATATATATATGAAGGCTTGTGTAACTGTATAAGCCACAGTGCTCGCTGTTATTTTACATTAAAGAGAGAGTTTGGGAAATTGACTATACACAGAACAATTCTCTATATATAGTCCTAGAACAAATCTGTTCTAAATTGTAGTAGTTTTATTTCACATCATGATACAGCTAAGAAACTGTTTCTTGCAAAAATTTTACATCGTGCCCGGATTGTGCATATTTTCTTTCTAAAAGATGGTTTTCCCGTAAGATTTGAAGAATTCCAGCTTTGTTTCATTCGATTTATTGCGTGATAAATAACATTCAGATACAGTTCTTAAAGACTCATCCATAAAACACGCCTTGGAAGTTCTTTTGCGTGACTACGCAAACATCGAGATTAAGTTGCTTCAGAGTGTCTTTAGACCTGTTCGTGTTAGTTTTACTGATAACCACACAGTCTAATCGCCAGTGGGCTTAGCTTAAATATTGTCTGCAAAATTTTTTGACATATGAATTGCCAGGGGATTTTTAAATATCTACCCACCCAAAATGATTTGTGAATGAATCCCCCCCCCCCCCTTGTATATGCAGATGCATGTTAAAATAGAAAATGCTAATTGTATATAATTGGACAAGACAGAGGACAAGAGCACTTTATTAATCAATCTCATCGAAAATTATGTCAAATTAGCATAAAGAAAACCGGCATTTTCTTTATAAAAAGCTGTACTCGTTTTTTCTACTTATCTCAAAAATAGCGACTTATACAGGGTGTTCGGGATAAATTTGACATATTTATAATTAATTATATTTTTCCGTAAGTTACATGTATTAACACAAACTTCTCTTCATTTAAAAGTTTGGACCCTTCTTCATTCATATACAAGATGTCAGAAAGGATGGATAGCTGGAACCCACCTGAATCATGGAAGAGAATAACTTGTATCATGATGATTCGTGCCCGCCATCAAAATAAGGATATTACGACTGCTGCCCAATGCTCCCTGAATACAGTAAAAACAATCAGGCATGAACTAGAGACTTGCAATGGTGACTACGAGGATGTAGCAAGAAGAAAGATACCTAGCAGACGATCTGATTGCGTTCGTACAGCAGAATTCCTCGCAAATCTGCAGGAACAGGTGTTGAAGAACCCTGGCATTGGAATTCGGGCTTTGTTCGTGGAGTTGCTAACTGTAGTCAAGCCCTGGATAACAAGGGTAGCCAATGGTAGGCCGTATGTATGGCAGCAGGATTCGACCCCTTGCCACACCTCTGGGAAAAGTCAAAAATGGTTGTCTGAAAATTTCTACGACTTCACCAGTCCAAATGTTTGGCCTCCAAACTCCCCAGACCTTAACCCCATGGATTATTTTGTATGGGGCGCAGTTGAAAAAGACACCAATCGCACTTCCAGTAATACAAAAGCCCAGTTAATGGATAAAATTAAAACAGTTTTTGCGGCCCTTCCCAGGGAGACTGTAGCATCAGCTTGTTCGAGGTTCCGAAGCAGAATTGAAGCTGTGATCGATGCTAATGGTGGTTATTTTGAGTAAATCTTGTTGATAGTATTGTAATTAACTCTGCCTGTAATGTTTTTTTGTCAATTCATTAAATTTAATAGATACAAAGAAGATTTTCTTTTTCCTTACGAAACTGTCAAATTTATCCCGAACACCCTGTATATGAATCAACCACTGTTGTTGGCCTCCGCTTCAGATAGATACTCCATTCGGATTTGCTCAAAAGAATATGTACTATGAAAATCTTAAAAAAAAAAAAAAACTAGGGAATTAACATAGACGCTTACACTTTTCCCATCGATTTGAATTATTTTCAGTAGTTACTTGATTGCAGTGTCTCATGTTTTGTTATGGATTTCTGTGTTCCGAAAATGCCGGTTTATGGTTCAACCAGTGATAATGAATAATATAACCAACGTCTTAGTCTTACCGCATTATTCATTAAAAAAAAAAAAAAGTGTGCTTGTAAATAGTATATTAACATCATTCATTATCACTGGTTGAACTTGTGTTCATTTTTTAAGCTCTAGATATTTTGCCATTAAAATGGTCAAGTTAAAGGGGGAGGAGTGGAATTCAGCAAGTCTTGAATTTAACACTGAAAACGATTACTACAGTGCAAACCTATGACAAAATGCTGCTTGGAACTCTATTGCATAAATTGGAGCAGGTAGGTTTGGATATGAAGCTGGTGATGTGGATAAAAGGATAGTTCGGATAGATATAAAATAGTGCATGAAGGAGAGTAGTCTTAGAGAATGCTTGCGAATAACGGTGTGCTACAGGGTTCTGTATTCAGGCAATTACTATTCAGTTTGTTCATTAATGATGTAGGAAATGATCTGAGTGATAATATTCGGTTATTTGCTTATGATGCATAACTGGATAGTGCAATAGTTTATAAGGATGTAGAAATCTTCCAGGATTTGTTTAAATGGACTGACTATGCGGACAAAGGAGAAAAGCTATCAGTTTAGTTATGCGTTTTGGAATTTAAAAAAAAAAATACAACCTATATATACTACAGCGATGGAACTTGAGTACAGAAAGTTCATGAAGCTAGGGATTTCGGAATGTGAGTTGAAGTTCCAGAGGGCTTGTTGCCAAAAGTAGCTGAAATAGCTCATACGATTAACTGATTACTGAAAATGCTGACAAGCAGAAATAAGCAGATTATTACACCTTTTTATAAGACTGATAAGCCCCCCCCCCCCGTCTGCAGCTAGTGTGCATATTTAACCACCTGGAGATGAGATAGGGTAGGAAGGATCCAGAGGCAAGTGACCATGATGGTGCCCATCTATGGAATGTATTCTTTATGTGAATAGATTAAAAATTTGTGGAGTCACAAAAATTGGTTGATAGGAGGAAAATGTTTGGGATTTATAGACATGAGTTAACTCGTGGTATTTTTAACTCTGTTAAAAATCGCACGAGTTTTAGAATTTATGAACGTACATTTCGAGGGATAATATTCGGCCATTTCCCATTTTGATTTGGTTTCTTAATTTTGCGAAGAATTTACATTTAACATGTGACTTTTAAGCCACGTGATTTTTAATCGATTATACTCTCCTGCTGTCCTCTAACAATTCATATTATGGTGGAGTTGCTGCAACTCACACATGATCACTGTAGAAATAATAATTAATACGAAATTTTATGCGATTAGAAAAATCAAAAAATCAATTCCTGCTTTATTTTCACATCGTTCGAATATTTTAATTTACTGTTCTTAAATGAGTTTCCCCCCCCCCTCCAGTTATGTTGACAAATATATAGAATCATGTAGGTATCGCGTAGTTGTATATCTCAGTATATTGCTTTCACAAAATGCATAAGTGACTATTAAATTTTTGTCCGTCCGTCCATTCTACCCATATGCATATAATAACTCATCTTTGATCAAACTAAATTTAATGAAATTTGCTATTAGAATCTAGACTAAAATTTGTCGAGTAATCTCAGTATTGGCTTAAATGAGACTATTTGCAGGTTGATAACCATACCGAACAATGCAAAATTTTGTTTCGCCACAAATGCCTATTTGTTCTATATACGAGAATACCAATACCAAACGCATCTTCCTGTGATATTCTCAAATTCTTTCCATGCTACTTGTGTTTAAATTTAATTTTGAAATTAAAATCTGAACATTTCAGATTCAATTCGCTGTTTATTGATTTTTGTCCGTATTATTTGAGGAATGGTTTATTGAGTAATTTCTGTATTGCGTTAATAAGTTGATAGTATTGCGATAAGTTCGCAATACTATCAAGTATTGCGAACTTATCGAAAGCTAATTATTAAAGGCGACTAGTCGAGTTCTGCAATACTGATTTCCAGGTTAGCCTGCAGTTCTGTGCTGCGGAGTGAAAGCGATGAATCTCCAGCTGTTCGTCGCTGTGGAGTTCGTTATCATTCTTCATGCTGAGCAGTCACATGATAACGTGCTGAGCTTTTCCGGAGCATCAGCTGCTGCTTCCTCTTTGTATTATGTTTCACTGCCGCAAATGTTATCATATCCCGCAAATGAGTCAAATGCCTATCTAAGCATCGCTGTTTCCATGTTTCAGATATTGACAATATCAACCCTAGTAGCTTGTTATTACAGAACTCCAAAATGGCGTGTACAAACTTAGATTAATTAGAAAATGTCAGTGGGTTTAAGTATTCCACAAGCAAGCCAATAGTATTATATTAAAGCATATATTATTTTAGACTGGAAATGCAGTCCTATCCAGATTGTGTTAGGTAATGGACTTACCTCTTTCTATTGAGACAAGGTGTGTTTTTATTATGTGAAATTTTTCTGCCTTGTGTTTTTTATTTTTTATTATATTTACAAAGGGATACATTTAAATTAGACATAAGCTTATACGTATTAGAAGCCAACTTAAACTAGTTCAGACATGTATGTACAGGAATTTGATCAGAGAGTACTTATAAACTGTAATGATAGTTTAGAATAAATGTTTAAATTTAGAAATGAACTGATGTTGTAATAGTGAATTAGCTGAGGTGTAGGCTGTTGAATGACATTGTTGGTCACGTCCTCCTTGTGTACTGTGCTATTATTTTCCCTTTGTATTTATTTGTGTGACATCTTAATATATTTTATGTCAGATGTTTTAATATTCTGTGAACGGTTTGCCTGTTTTGCATTAGGTATTTCCTCGTGAATGTTCATATGCTCATTAAGATTGAGTTGCATCCCATATCAGAATGCCAGTAATATAGTCTGTCTCTGATCAGGTATACACGCCTTTTGAAATAATATGCGGTAACTTTTTCTTGGCAGCAACGAGTGCGCTCAGCTGACTCTAGAAGTATACATCCTGCACCATTGCTGGAGACAATCCCCCGAGTATATTGCTGTGTGTAGCCGAACACTGAGCTATCTGGCATAACACTTGACCTTATTCTTCGAGTTATTTATGAATGGACGTGCTCAAGTGTTGTGCTTGGCCATCCTTTGTGTGTTCTTGTACAACTGGCTGCGCTAACATAGTTTGACAGATGTTTTAATATTTTGTGACAGAAAGTTACCTTACTATATACACCCAGATAAATATTAGCTACTGACCGATTTTACAGATTAAAAATACTTGCATTCCAAACGTAATTCTAGGTGCAGTATTAAGTTTTCCTTTATTCTAGATCAATGCTCGTATTCCCCCCCCCCCCCACTTCTGGTGGATTCACTTCTAGTCACTTTTTTGCTGACGACACACCAGTTTCCAGGTTAACAATCCTCTTTGATATATTCTCATAATACGATTGCATTTTCAGCTGCCTGGGTGATCGAATGCCTACCAAACAAGAGCCAGCACTCATACCTGTTTGGAAGTTGTACATCTCTCCTGAGTGATGTTATTAATATTTTTTTAATATCACATGCGAAATATATCGCAAGAAACTGTGACACAGACATTATTAGGAATGATTTCAGAACAAGCATGCATGAAACAGTATCTCATCGGTTTGAACAAATCTTTGCTTCTATGTGTATTCTGCCAAACAAATTTATCAAATACGCTTGGTAAATTATATACGAGGGGGGAGTCTGAAAAGTTCTCGGTCCAACAATGAAAAAACGAATTTATAATTTCAAAATTATTTTTATTTTTCAACATAATCTTCCTTAACACTAATACATTTATTCCAGCGATGCTTCAGCGCCATTATCCCGTCCTTGTAGTGGTTCTAGTCTGGTTAAAAGATCGGAATAATATTCCCCGGTTATTGTTTTACCCTTTTCAAGATAATTAATAAACAAAATGCCTTGAGCATCCCAAAACACCGATGCCATGACCTTTCCTGCTGATGGAACCGACTTTGTCTTCTTTAGCGCTGAACAACCAGCTTCTGTCCACTGTTTTGACTGCTATTTGGATTCTGATGTGTAGTGGTGAATCCAAGTCTCATCCATAGTAATAAATCGACGCACAAAATCAGTTTTATTCTTGTTAAAACGCTCCAAGCAGTGTTCAGAGATTTTAATGCTAGTGCGTTTTTGTTCTGCTGTGAGGAAACGCGGCACCCATCTTGCGCAAAGCTTTTTCATTTGCAATTCTTAATGCAAAATATATCCTACATGTTCTTCATGTATTATTAATTTCATTATAAAAGAAATTTAGTTATGATCATTATTATTCACCGAATACTTCACTAGCACCGGATATGTAGGCGAATATATCTTTCCACATGTGAGTTTGTCGGAGTTTTCGAAAATATAATTGAAAGTGAAATTCGTTTGTTCCTTGCAAAAATATCTTATAAGTTAAGTTCGTTTAGAAATGCAAATCAGAGCGCATGAATATTAACGGTAAGTTTCGTAAATTGTTTCGTACTAATACACTGGTGTCCAGAATCTAATGTTTTTTTCCTTAGCTTCTGAACATATGAAATGTCATAAGAGCTGTTATAACCAAAAATGTCTTCATGTTCCGTGGTAGAGCGAGGGAGATCTCTTCGCAAACGTCTGGATCGCATTCCATTGGTTTCGATATGCTGCTCAGAGCGTGGATACAACGCTATATGAGATTCCAATCTCTCTGGCAATATCTAATTCTGCGGCCTTCAAGCATTCGAATGCTTCTTCCTACGTGAAATCATCTAGATGATATATTTGAGACATTACAAGACATCCGTTTGCAACTGTATTCTTTCACGAAAAGAGCTTCCTTCAAACGCAAATCGCTTAGCGGAGACCTTTGCCTTTTATCTTGCTGAGTGTTACCACGAAAATTTGAATGTGTACTCGATTTCTGCTCGAAATCGTCAGTTATACAAATTGCCACAAGCTGATTCGTTTGACAGCTGACAGAAAGAAATGGCAAAAATTCGTCTTTGAGGAACTCAACCCGCCATGAGCGGAAGAGAAGAAGAATCTTCAGAGATCGTAATCGTCCTTCGGTTTTTTACACCATTATAGTTGTCTCCAAAATCATTATATCCTAACTCTATTACTTGATAAAGTTGATGATTCCAATGAATGTATGCCAGAGTTCCAGTGCATCTATTGAACGATTTGCTTCCAATCTACGGTACCGAAATAACGTATTCTAGTGTTTGTAATACTTTTCAAGAGCGTTTATATAAAATTGTCATTTGTAGCCTTCATAGCAGTGCAATGTGATTATTCATATATTGTGCAAATGGCGATCATTATGGGAACATTTAATACTCATCCCTTTTCCTCAGAGGAATAATGATATTTGATTGAAGATCCTCATCTTTTATTATTTGATAATTACGATTACTTATTTGAAAAAATCCGAGATAAACATAACCGAGATTTAAGCTATCCTCTTAATCTGGGAAATTTTATCTTTTTGGATTTACCTGATGTTGAGTTATGAAGAAATCATAGCCATACACAAGAAACAGTAAACCTTGGAAAGTAAACAAAACTAGTTTTAATTTGTTGTTAAACCATGTAAGGGCGGCTATTGATTTTTGAAACATTTACATTTTCTCTTTTTTTGCTTTGTTGACTTGGCCATGTATTACTGTTTTTTTTTTTTTTTACTTCAGATTTTAAACTGATATTTTCACGTCCTATTTTTGTTGATATATAAGCAATGAATTTCGTTGCCCGTTTTAATAATTTTGAAGTGCATATATTATTATCATGGCATTCCTTTTTAAAACTTAATACAGTATTTATCGATATTTTCTATTCTGTTGGATAGCAGTAATCACCTAATATAGTGCTCCAGTTATCACACATCTATATGTATCTAATTTTACGCGCACTCTCCTTTTTCTGCTTGTAGGTGAAAAAAAAGGTCAATATTTCTTAAGCTAAATTTTTTTTTATTAATTTTCATATCTTGTATCTCATCTAAACTAAGTGAAAGTGATTCTATTTTACAAAGTGCGAGAAACATGATTGTCTTTGTAGTTAACACGAACAAAAAAAAAATATTCTTTAGAAAAATCTTTTTTCTTTGGTCTTTCACGTACCGTATGAGTCGTGGCTACTTCTATTTCGACAAGTTTCTGCGTGGTCTGTCACTAAAAGATAATTTTATTTTCTTTGACATCTGGGGAAAAGCTGGCTGAAAGGGTAGCAGTGGACTTGAATACTAACAACTGCAAGTAAGCGAATTTCTTTCTTCCTGTGGACTGTATACTCGAAGTTTTCGTGCTCTAAGCTTTTTCGTCGTGTAATAGCATTCCGAAGCTCTTCAAACCACGAACGGATCACTCATTAAGTGAGAGAGATCTTTCACTTTTCATATGGCTGTACTCTTTCTCAACTTATCTGTGCGCCGTTGTTAAGGCATAACGTTTTGTAGGAAAAAAAAAGAAGTTGGATAAGTTGATGACCTAGTATGCTCCACTAAATTTCTCTTATGTAGAGCTTCATATCTAGATTCGGAGATCACGAAACGCTTCAACTGCACTCACGTAGGAACAGTATCGTTTCTTTCATGTCAAGTTGGTCTGAAAGCAGTCAATAACCTTCCTTCCGTCCTTCCATTTGGTTGAGGGGAGGGTCAAAATATTTTCACAAGAAATTACAATTCTCTCAGAATTCGAACATTCAAAATTCTGTTGCTTATAGATTTGATTTAGAATAAACATATTGGGATATCGATCAGAGATATGCACTACTTTCAAAAATATATAATAGAATTCGGTTCTTCCACACAGAAATTAAAATAAGACAAATATTCCTTCCTTGCAAATATTTGTGTTGGTTTTTTGCTTATGTTGCGAAACAAAGTTTTTGCTTAATGCCACGCCTTTCATCAGAAACATTTGAATCTAGAACAGTTTTCGGCAGTAGGCATAATTTTTATTGATGGCTAATTGGTCATGAAAGGAGTAGAATCGAATCGACAAATTTATTAGTGATTCTGGGTACCAATTTTGTAATTGCACAAAATTACCAAATCGCATTATCAATTCGAATCGCTCTGTCCCCCTTACCCAAAGCCTAAATTATAGAGAACAAAAATCGGTTAAATGCCCCCTTTTTTTTCAATAAAAACGGAAAGTTAAACCCAACGCCTTTCCATTCCTCATAGGGGTAATACTTTATTAGATTATTATTTTTTTTAGTCGAATTTGGAAATCAGTCGGTAGTCCGCGTCAGCCCTTGGTCATAATCTCTCAGTAAGTTCAGACCAACTTTTAATCATCCTTTCCGTCTCTGCCTGTTCTTCGGGAAACTCTTCCTCACACCCTCTTCCCAACTATGATTACCAGTGATTCTATCAACATCAAGAGATTCCTTCCCTTTTTCTCCCTTAACTATTTATTCTTCTCTTCCCCATTGCATTGATGTATTATATATATCTTGCATCTCTTGTGATCGATCTTTTTTTTTTTTTTAGACTGTTTATAAATGCTAGCAACGGAACATATATAAACACGCCACAAACAACTGCTGCTACTTGTGTTCCTAAATCTAACTGATATTGCGTAAAATATCGTGAATTCTATGCTTTCAGTTAAGTAGTCGGTTATAAATCTTTCCATTCACTACGGAATTAATTCGGATTAGAATCTAATTGTATTGCCGATAGAACGATCAAAATGAAATAAAAAATTGAATCCTATAACTCTGGGCTGTCCAAAGCACTGTCCACGGGCTGCATACGGCCCGCGGTGTGATTTTGTGCGGCCCGACTGTGGATTTTGATTTTCACTAGCGAAAAAATAAAATAATTTGAATCGAATGCGTATTAGATATTTTAATTCTATCACTAATCTATAATCTTGATGTTGATACTTTTATTTCGTGTTTTTACATCACTATATACCTACGTATTTTTCAAATACGTGGGTATATAGTGATGTGTCAAAGAAGCGTTCTTACACTGGTTTGTTCCGACGCGCATTGGGCGCTCACGGGGAACGTGAGCGGGCGATTATTGCGCAATTAGTGTTGTTCGTTTGTTCAGCTTTCGAGGTTGTGTCGCTGCTGCTCACCAAATTACTAGATACTCATTGTGGTGCGGCCCTCGGATTACCTAAGATTGGATAGCCCTGGTGAGGGGGGGAGCCAAATATTTAGTGGGGGGGGGAGCCAAATACTGAGGAAAGCATAAGGTAGGTTGCATTATGAAGCGATTACTTTGACATTATTTTAATTAGCATGTATTATTATGGTATTGTTCGATTTCACAAAACAGCTTCGGATGAGAAAGTGATTCTAAATTGTTAGAAAATTAGTAGATTCTAAGCAGCGTGAAAAAATAACTGATTTTAAATTTGTTCGAACGATGCGGATTGTAGAGGTATCTGTGTAGAAATGTTAGGATGAATTTATCGTTTGGCAGTGTAAGAAACAATTACATCCCAAGTTTTAGGAAGCATAGAGAAACCACTCCCGCAACTACCCTCTGACACACTTCACATTTTAATCGAATTTGTTCGAATTTTGAATTTTCAAAAACTTGAGCAGTATCCTACTTAAGCGAATTGCTATATTCCACATTTTCTTGAGATCGGTGAAACAATGTATCCGATTCGCAGTGAATTGAAATTGTTTTTTAACGTTAATTCGATTGAATTGAAATTATGGGAACGATCAGAGCGTGGGGGGGGGGTTGACCTGTTCAGAAGTAACGTTCTTAATCCCCTCCTTCCCTTCAGAAACCTGCGAAAGAATTATTTCAAATTTGGTCGTAATCTATGAACAGATGTAACCTGTAGAGGTGTCTCTTGGCTTAAATCATTGCCGTGACATTTGATCCCATTTTATTATTATTATTATTAAATTCCCTCTAGCCAGATCCAGAGTTATTGCACTATATATTCTTGCACGTTTTACCCACTTGCAGTGCTGAAAATAGTCTGCTTTGAAGAAATTGTTGTAAGAATTGCGAATATCAAATTCCAGTAAAATCTGTACAGTCAGATTCCTGGAATAGCTTGTGACGGATTAATAGGAATTGTATAGGTAATACGCATTTTGCGATGAACAAGGTGAGCTACCGAACAAATCGTTCACTTCAGAAAGAAGCGCTCTATAAATCTGTCGTTAATAATAAAAAAAGTGCATCTTGAGTTTATAACTACGAATCAAGTAAAAAGGAGGAGAAAAAAAACACTATGGAGTGACGCACTTGCCGGTTATTACACGTCAATATTGTCAAAAATGTCATCTGTGTTGCTGGTAAAACACTGCTGCATAATGATCCAGCCAGCTGGGAACCCAAATTAAGTGGAAAATCATCCGTGTGTGTCTAGTACCTAAAATAAATGGATTCAAAATGAAGAATATTGTCAGATAAAAGCATCAGAGGACGTTAAACACTATTCTGGATAAAAACACAGGAACCAGTAATTTTTCAAATAGGAAGGTTAATATTGATTAGCAAGCATAGGTAGCAACCCCTTAATTTGGTCTTTAAACCCAGTATGACTACTGGTTTTCCTTATAGTTCTTTTCTCTGTTCATTAATTTGGGATTGAATTTTAAACATTACTTCCTTCAAGATTATATTTTATTTTTCAGACCAATATTGAATAATAAGATTAATTTGCTTAAGTAAGAGAACAAACGTATAAATTTAGAACACATTAAAATTCCTTTAAATTAAAGAAAAAGCCAGTTTCAAGCAAAAACAATAATGGTACGACCATTTGTTCTTAAAAGTGTGTGCTGAAATTAAGAACTTCTCGCTATATCTTAAACTTGCTAATCAGTTATCCAAAAAGTTGGAGTTACGTGAAGTGTAGAGTTCAATTTTCTTTTTTTAAAAAAATGTTTTCAGAAAACGTGAAAGTATCGTAATTGATTTCTTATATTACAATAACATCACCACTTAACTTAAATAAGGGATGCTTAGTGTTCAGTCTAAAGACGGGATAACTTTGTGCACAATATTGCAGTGAAACAAGAAGCAAAATAATTTCATAACTGAACTAAATATTTACACACCAAAGTTTCGCTAGCTCAAGCTATCATAATCTAAGCACTTGAAAGACATATGCCGCAAAGACTCTTAGTGTCTTTCATTGATCTTTATCCAACGGATAAGACTCGTAGACAACAAGAAAAGGTACGTGCTTTGATATCCTAGATACGGCATTTGCGCTTCTCTTGTCGATCTTCTGTAATTAATGCTTTTGGATTGACAAGAAGATAAGCAGACTCCGCCGAAATTTGTTTTTAGCAAATTATCAGTTCTGTTGTAGTTTTGAGAGCTCTGTAAAACTTGAGTTTAGAGCTCCTTTCAAGAAGTCTGCAGTTTGAAGTATGATTTGTTCAAGAACTTATCTTGAACAAATATCGGTTTTGTTTGAATTTAGAAATTTCATCTAAGGCGTTTTATGCTAATTCATTTTTGCATTCCAACTTGTGTGTGGGCGCGGACGTGCATTCTTTCGTTTCGACCATAGTTGTCTAATACGTTTTAAGCCTAGACAGAGGTTTTATCTCCCGAGACATATTAAAGAACGCCAAGATCTTTCATCCTTCAGTTTTTGTAGTATTCCCTGTTATTGTAATACTCGCTATTTTAGACACACAGGACGGATTAATATTGGCGAAGGGGGGGAAATATGGACAAGCCAAAAGTGGATTAGCACAAGCATGCTTGGATGAAGATAGCAACGTTATTGCACAAGTCATACTTCAAATCGGAATGGATGCAACTCAAACTAACAGAATCATGAAAATAGTAACAGGCTTGATTGTTTAATTTCAAACATTAAACACGGACTGTCAACAAGGTTAAGAGGAGGACATCATCCCAAACGCATTAAATACTTAAGATTGCTACGAGAAGTGCATTCTCACATCCAGTATGCGACTTTACTTTGCTCTCTAGATTAATTTTATTTGTTTAACCTGAGCTATTGAAAGGCCGGCGTGTAAATTTTTTAATCGGTTATTAAATTATTTCATTCTGTTTCGTGGTTTTTCTTTCAGCAAACTTCGACGTGCGTGATTCCTTGATTCACACACACACACACACACACACACACACACACACACACACACACACACACACACACACACACACACACACACACACACACACACGAGGGTGGCCTGAAAAGTTTTCGGCCTCGACCATAGATGGCAATACTATCGGTACATCTGCCTGATGCAAAAGTGTTGTCTGTATCCCTTGAAAAGGATAAAATTGAGTATCGTGCGGTTATAAAATTCTTTGTAAAAAAAGGTTTAATGCCAAAAGAAATTCATTCAAAGTTCATAAAAGTTTATGGGCACACATCTCCTTTGTTTTCGACAATTAAGAAATGGGCTGCCTAGTTTGCACGTGGCTGTACCAGTCTTGAAGATGATCCACGTGAAGGACGTCCAAAAAGTGTAACAACACCAGAAATCATTGATCAAGTGCACGATATGGTATTGAATGACTGGCGAGTCAAAGTGGGTGAAATTGCTGAGACGATAGGCATTTCAAAAGAACGTGTAGGATATATATTGCATGAAGCATTGCAAATGAAAAAGCTTAGCGCAATATTGGTGCTGCGCTTGCTCACAGTATATCAAAAACGCACTCGCATGAAAATCTCTGAACACTGCTTGGAGCGTTTTAACAAGAATAAAACTGATTTTGTGCGTCGATTTATTACTATGGACGAGACTTGGATTCACCATTACACACCAGAATCCAAACAGCAGTTAAAATAGTGGACAGAAGCCGGTTGTTCAGCGCTGAAGAAGACAAAAGTCGGTTCGATCAGCAAATAAGGTCATGGCATCGGCGTTTTGGGTTACTTTTGTTTAATTATCTTGAAAAGGGTAAAACAATAACCGGAGAATATTATTCTGATCTTTTAACCAGACTAAACGAAAAAATTCGTGAGAAAAGACCCGTTTACAGAAGGGAAAAAAAAACATCTTTCATCATTACAATGCACCTGCCCACAAAGGTGTTTTGGCAATGGGAAACTTAAGGGATCTGCACTATGAATTGTTGGAACAGCCACCCTATTCCCCCGATTTGGCTCCCTCTGATTTCTATCTCTTCCCAAAATTAACTCTTCCTCGCTGGTCAGCGTTTTTCTTCGAATCAAGAGATGATTGTAGCTGCAGAGGGGTATTTTGCAGATCTTACTGAGAACCACTACAAGGACGGGATAATGGCGCTGGAGCATAGCTGGAATAAATGTATTAGTCTTAAGGGTGATTATCTTGAAAAAGGGAGATTTATCTTGAAATTATTCGAATTTATAATTTCGAATAATTTCGAAATTATAAATTCGTTTTTTCATTGTTAGGCCCGAGACCTTTTCAGACCACCCTTGTGTATGTATTAAAAATAACAGCCTATTTTTCTACCCAATACAGGGTGAAGGCCATTCCCATTGTGGGAGATTTTGGGTCTACTACTCCCATGGTGAGCCAGTCCATATTGGGAGGACAATCATAAACATTCATGCCTACGCGGGATTCGGACCCGCAGCTTCTTGGCTGGAGAGCTGATATGCTAACCACTCACCAACCAGGCATATATATATATATATATATATGAAGCCTGTTTCAAAATCATGGCTGTAACCAGACGGGCGTTCATAAGCACTTTATTGAACTCCGAAAGATAGATCATTCGCTTGTAATCAACATCATTGACTATTACTGACCAGCAGGTTTCTTAAGTAGTTGCCTAGAACACGTGGTGGCGCATTGATCAAGTTGGCATATACGTTGTAAATGACGTTTACTTATATCTGCATAAAGGTTTCAAATTCAGCGGGTGGTGCGTGTGTAATGGATACTGTTGAGTTAGACATCATGATACTTTTGGATTTTGTTAACACTTTTGACAGAATGTAGCATGAAGACTGTTGCATGAATTGGAGAGTGTGGTATTGGATTATAAAATATTAGCGTGGATAAAAGGATAGTTGACTGACAGGTATCAAAAAATGGTATACAGGGGGTGTGAAACTGCAAAATTTGAGGTAATCAGTGGTGTAAGTCTACCACAGTAGAGAAAATACTGAAGACGTAAGAACAACATTTAAAAAACTTAGAACTGCTACTGAAAAAGTAGGATTACAAATCGACGAGGATAAAATTTAACAATTAAACGTAGGGGAAACTGACTGTTTTACCATTGATAACCTGAAATTTAAAAGTACAATTTCCTTTAAATATCTTTGGAACATCCATTACTCAAGATAATAAAATTAGTATAGAAATAAAAGCTAGAATAAATGCCTTCAATAAATCTTATCATTCACTGCATCATTTATTATCTTCCAAAATTCTATCAAACAGAGTAAAAACAGAAATATACAAGACAATCATTAGACCTATTGTTCCGTATGGAGCAGTAACCTGGAGAAAGATGCAAAAACGTTGCAGATCTTTGGAGATTAAATCCTCAGAAATGTCCATGGACCTCTAAGAGATAACAACTGAATGGGGAAAACGACACAACCAAGAACTATATGAAGTCTATAGATTCCCAGCTCTTGTTGATGAGATTCGAGCAAGCAGATTGAGATAGCTTGGACATGTGCAGAGAATGATGAAACAAGCATACAAGATGAAGCCCGACGGAAAGAGGGCCTCGAGATAGACCGCGAATTGGGAGAATAATACCCAGAAAAACTTACATGAGGTGGGAATTCAGAAAATGGAAAAGTTCAAGACCGAAAGGAATAGAAGAAGTTGGTGCATTCAGCTAAGAACCTTAGAGGTTCAGCTAGCTAAAGATGAAGAAAGAGGTGTACCACAAGGATCAGTCCTAGTCGACTGTTATTCAATCTATACATTAATGACTTGGAAGTATTTGACATGCGACATACAGCTATTTGCTGATGATGCAAAGATAGGTAGGGTAATCACGATTACTGCTGATATGCAGTACTTGCAGAGTGATTTGAATAAACTGGAATTGTGGGCATGATAAAATGGATGTCATTTCAATGTTAGTAAATTTAAAGTCACGCACTTTGATGTGATTAGATATCCCATGTCGTATTATATTGATGGGATTATGCTAGAAGAAATTGATCAGACCAAGGATCTTGGAGTTTTAGTTGAACTTCAAGAGCCATATAGCAAAGATTGCATAAACAACTCAGAATAATTGCAATGCTGAAACGAACCTTGACTTGTAAAGATAAGTCATTTTGCCTCTTTACGAGGTCTTGATAAGACCTCACTTGGACTACACACATTGCGCGCATGTTTCGTCTTCTGGTTTCCGTGGTGATTCTGATACAGTGGAGAGAATGCAAAGGAGAGTGGTAAACATATTATTGGGAATTGTAGAATATTGATTATGAAAACAGATTGAGAATTTTTAGACTGCGGATACTAGCAAGCAGGAGAAAGAGGGGTGATATAATTGAGACTTACAAATTTCAATTATTCGATTGAAAGGATTATACAGAATTTCAGTAAATGAAATTTTTCATTTTATGGAGGATTGGGAAAGGATGTGATGGCGTCCTTGTAGGGTAGTTGAGAATGAATGGGGGAGGGGGGGGTGAGAGCTAGAATTTTATCTTATGGAGTGGTGCTTGATGGAATGGATTGTCACTGGATGTGTGTGTGTGTGCAAGTTGTGAATGAATTCAAGAAAAAGTATGATAGCTGGTGCGGATAGTATGTGGTCTTCCTCGATGAGTCCCTGACTTTCTGAAGGAATCTCTCTTAATAATAATATGCGGCATCTGCGTTAGCCAGCATAGTAAGATTCTCTGATTCTCATAGAATGTATTGCTAGAAACAATAAACGTCAATTCAGTTTCCTAGTTCTCTGGTTTCTCTTATCATATATATATTGCTAGTTATTCGATAAATTTTGTGTAATAGCTATACTAGCATATCCTTCTCTTATGTTTTTATTCCTTTCGGCCTTATAAATTTTTTTTTTTTTAATTTATCTAGCCTGCACTTTAACTACTTCCTCATACTTTTATTCTAGCTTAATCACAGATTGAGTTTTCTTAAGTCCGACGTGTTTGTCATTCTATTTTTCTCCTGCTGATTAAGCCTTATCGATTAGTTTATTCAAGAACTTAAACTTGCACCGTACTCTGTAGCTCTCCCACTCTTAGTCTTAACATCTGTCTCCAGCAAACCGTTACCTTTCGCCATATTCTGTCATTCAATGAAAATATATTGGCTAATATATTTTTCATTCCGCGTTACAACTTCGCAATGCAAAAGCTTATTTATCAGGGCAGAAAGAAGCAAGTTCTTTGAGGCCTTGTGTACACACGCGTGAACAGAGAGTAAGAAGAATAATTAGCACTACGAAAATGACTTATAATTGAAAGGCTGGTCTGGTGGTTTGCGGGTTCCACTTATTAGGGGAAAAATCTTTTGTGTGTGTGTGTGTATATATGTATATATATACATCATTGAGGTGTATAAGTTTAAAAATATTTTCGGCATTAACGTCATTGAGAATAAACGTACCATGCTTTTGTAATCAAGTAGCAGAATAGCAGGTGGGTTTAACAAAGTATTTTTAGTCAGAGGGTTTGTGAATAAGACGAACTTATTGATTGCTGTATGAACGATCTGGATTGCCTCGATAAATTAAAAAGACGCTTGGATTATAGAACACTTCGTTATTCGGGGAGGAATAATGCTAGAGAAGTGTCATCGTGAATCCCTGATGTCATCCCTGAATGCCTAATTGCCTAGAAGATTAGTTATTCTAAATAATATTATAGTCAATGTGAGATCTACCGTTTGCTAACAATTTTCTTAGCAAAAGATATGACCTCATATAGCGCTTCTGGGAATGCCTTCAGGAATGTCACTGTAATCATTCCCCCCCCCCCCCCCCAAGTTTCTGTGACTTGAGTGACCTATCATAACATAAATACTATTTTCTAGCAACACGATTCGTTTTTTGGATATGGTTATAGGACTTGCCATATTTCCAGGATTTGTCCGGACTGTCTAGGGTTCTATTTAGCTGTCCGTAAGACTTTAAAATGGTCAGGAATCCAAATTGCTGTAGTAATTTTAATTTTGTCACTTTATTGCTTTTCATTTTATATAATTATAATGTCATAACTGAGTAAATATTTCATGGTTTTATTTTTATCTCAGTGCGTCTAACATGTTGCTGTTATTTATTTATTATTATTTTTATTTTTTTGTATTTAAAACCTTGCCCGATCCCCTTGTGCTCGACGACTCCCGGATTAGCTCACGAAAATTATAGTATATTAAGGCTGTTATAGATCTCCACTAACTTATCGCGGCATACACAAATGAATATATACCAGGAAAATCACTGTTTTTTTTTTTTTTTAATATTTATTTATTCCATTTCTCTACCACACGTACGTTTTTCATTATGAACATGAATTATGGCCAAAACAGCTAAGATTCTAATATGTTAGTTGCATTTGTCCTTCTGGTTCTTTTGCTGGTTGCATACTTCATATGAATCTGGCTAATTCACTTTAAGTGAAATTGTACAAAAAGAGGCTACATGTAAATATGCACAGCTCTATCCACTGTATCTCGAGAAATCATTGCAATCAGATTTTCTATATATTCATTATAGTATCAACCAAGTTTATTATAGAAAGCTGGTTATCTATTTATTCCCCAAGAGCAGATGTTATTAATATTCAGTATTTTTAATCCAATCAAAATCTCAGATTATGAAAGTTGGATATTAAGAGGTACGTGATTGTGTAATCCGAACCAAGCAATCTGGCTATCTCTGAAGTTCTATTTTTTACATAGTGAAACGATTTTGTAATCGGAAAATTATAAAGTTATAAGACAAACTTACTAATTACTATTCCCTATAATTCCAGTGAAGAATTTGTAGTATATGGACATGCTGCAAACGCATATACTGCTATTTAGTACAGTCATCCGTCGACTTACGTCGGGGTTCCGTTCCATCCGGCAGGACGTAAGTCGATATGTTACCGCTAAAGTGCGAAAACCGTTAATGTGCACATTACCTAGCTAATCTGCAGATTAACTGATTTGCTCCGTTAACGTGCGAAATCAAGAGTTTTCCGCATTTTACCTAGGTAATGTGCACATTAACGGCTTCCGTATCGTTAAAGTTCAAAAGTTTGTTTCTCTCATTTCCTTTCCCTACTCCTTCCCCCCCTCTCCCTCCACTTTTAGTTTGGTTTTTTAATAAGTAAACATAATTTTATCATGTTTTTTTTCTTAATTGTAATAATATTTTAAACCGTTTGATTCCTTGTATTATATTAATTGATTGATGATTGATTCTATCAACTAATTTGTTGATTGTTCGATTGTATTAACTTGATTCTTTAGATATCAAAAAATAAATAAATAACATTATCTTAATTTAAACATACAGAAACGTTGCTGTTGTTCCAGCAAAGATCTTATTTTCACTTTAACGAGTGCCTAGTAGGTAATGTGCATATTACCTAGGTAATTTGAGAAATGAAACAATTTTCCGCACATTAACGGATCACCGTAGTTAATCTGCACAATACCTAGATAATCTGCAGAATAACTGATTTCTGCACTTTAGCGGTAACAGATACATTAAATAAATCAGAATTATAGGAGTTAGGTACTTAATCGTAATAAGTATACGTCATTTTAATTCTCAAGCCTTATAAAACTGTACTGTGCGTTACTGTCACTATAAAACAGGAGAATAATCGCCCAAATCTTCCTTCACAGTCACATCTTCATTATATGAAGGAACAGGTTGCAGCTCTTCTGATGTAACGTTTGGACATTTTCATTAAAAAAAAAGTGCTTTGCTTAATCCTCTTTTTCTTTTCATCATAAATTTGTTTATATCAAGCAAACATCTTGTACTTTCCTTTCTAATAATAAGTAGCATTTCAACATTGGGGTCCATGTCGTCAACCATTTTGAGAGCATCACTATCTGCAGAGAACATTTCTGCAAGACCCTTCACTGTGAATTGTTTAACTACATATTCTTGTTTCTTTTTTCCCCTCTTTCTTTTCTCGTTCTTCTGGAACACATTGTTCCTCCAGTTCGACCAATTCTTCGTCGGTCAACTTTTCAGGGTCACTTACCATGAGTTGAATTGTGTCGTCATCATTCACTTCGTGATTCAGATTGTTTTCTGGGCACACTATTTCTTCACTCAATTTAAAAAGTCTTCATTTTTTTTTTTTCAGAACTTCTAAAATCGTGCACAAACCTTTTTAATGTCTTTTTCCATATGCCACTCATACATTGAGAGGTCACGTCTTCCCAAGCCACAGCAATATTTTTAATATCATGATAAATAGTGAATGCTTTCCAGAATTGCCTGAGAGTCTACAGTGACAGAAATGGCTTGTGAAAAAAATCCTCCGTAGATAATAAGCCTTAAACTCTAAGAACTTCCTGATCAATCTGTTGAATCAATGAAGTAGTGTTTGGAGGGAGAAACATGACCTTGAACCTGGGGTGAAGATCCCCGATGTAAGACGGATGACCTGGAGCATTATGTAGAATTAATGAAATTTTATAGTCTACATTTTCTTTCACACAGTAGCTTTCCATTTCACTCACATAACAGTTGATTAATGCATCCGCAAACAATTATTGAGTCATCCAGGACTTATTGCTCCGATAATGAACTGGAAAAGTATGCTTCCTAATGTTTTAAAAAAGGCTCGTGGATTCTCACTGTGTCATATCACAAATGGTTTCAGTTTATATCCAGCCACATTACCCCCTAACAGAATCGTAATGCGGTCTTTAAGAGCTTTGAAACCAAGCATAAACTTGAGCTTTTTGTGGATAAATATCCGCTTGGGCATCCCCCCCCCCCACAAAAAAAAAAAAAAACAAGGAAGTCTCATCCATATTAAATATATGCTGTGGCAAATAAATTGTATAATTTTATTCAATTTCTCCACAAACTTCTTGGCAGCCTTGTCATCGGTACTTTGCAGATTCACCATATATTTTCATATTATACAGCGCAAACCGCTGCTTGAATCTCATGAACCAGCCGGAAGAAGCGTTGAATTCGTAATCGGGCCCTGCTTTCTCCTTCAACATGTTAAAGAGACTTAGTGCCTTAGCGGTTATGACCATAGTGCTAAGGAGTATGCTCTTTTGGTTCAGGTCCTCTATCCATGATGCTAGTAGCTTTTTCATATCACCGATAGTACCTTGTTGCTTCGTCACTATCGTATTTAATGGAAACAGCCTTTCTATTCTTTCACTTTCACAGCCTCTACGATTTTATCCTTATTTTTCAAAATAATTGTCACTGTAAAATGAGACCATCCGAAGTCATGTGCGATTACATCGACGGGCTTACAAGCTTCATGTTGCTTTAACTTGCAACTTCATTTCAAGATCAATTGCTCGCCTCTTTTCCTGTGAATCTTCACTAGGGTTTTGATTGGGCGTGTAGGGGCTATGTTGCACAAAATATTGCGAAATATTTAAGGAAAAATACACAACTTATTTCTCAAACACAAAATCAACAGAGGAACTGTTGAAGACACGCGACGAATGCCGAGGGAGGCAGCTGCTGAATGCGCTGTTGCCACTATACATGATGCAATGTTGCTAAAAAGAAACCTTTTTACTTTTTTCTCGCTTGCGTCTTGTTCGAAAGTATAGTCGAAAATATTATCTATTCCCTTATGGAATCACGGAAGTATCTCCGAACTGACGTAAGTCGACGAATGACTATTTGATAGTGTTTGAATTATGCACTCTCGCCTTTTCATTTGAGGCCTCGTTAGCTCAGTCAGTATAGACGAAGCCCTTTGGTCGGGAAAGGCCTGGGTTCGATTCCCGTCAGTGACGTAAGGAAACTTTATCTGGTCTCTTTCGACTAAAGGTGAGCTAGCCGGTCTCATTCGGAGGTAGGGGGTTTTTCGTCCCTCCAGAACAGGCAAACCAGCCATATGCTGGTCCTGAGCCCGGATAAAATTGGGGGAAAAGCAGTGGTGAACTATCCTGTAAAAATCTCACCAGGAATACTTTGTGGGCAATACCTACAAAGTCACCTACGGTCAGAAACGACTGAAAGGAAAAACCAGGACAGGACTTTTCATTTGGCATTTACATTTATCGTCGATTTGCATTACTGGTCCTGGCTGCTGTGATGAGATCAATTTTGAGAAACCCAGCTATGAGCATTCATCGAAAGGACTTGGGAAAGCTGTTATTCATCGTTAACCTATTATTAATATACGATATATGCAAAGTTTGAGATTTTGTTATTTAGAAATTGTGTTATATGAAATAGCTAATTTTAATTACTATTCTCTGTATGGTTAATTTGGACAATTATTATAGCAGCATGGATATTATATACCTTTTGGCTTCATGGTAAGAAGTTGACTTTTCCCAGGCTTGGGTCTTGACCCATGTAATACACTGTAATGCACAATCTGCTTGTAGCAGCTTGCGGTAGTTTTTTAATATACCTTTAGCGAATTGAATCTTCAAAATTTTGAGGCTTAAATTTTGAAATATTTGAATTAAACTGAAAAACGTAATGTTGGAAATCAGTTGCACCATTAAATGCTCCATATACATTCATATGCCTGAAAAGTATCATTGTATTAACGACGCACCAAAAATGACCTTTCCGTCTTTTATTAGTTTATTTCCTCTGGAAATTTGAAAAACATGCGCGTGATGGGTTATTCGACCATATAATGTACAAGTGAGATCATAGGATAGATGCATAATTACCCAGATTTAATAGATGCTCAGTCGGATCCACTTATCCCCACCATGATTTCACCAGACAGTTTGTTTATCTTATTTGTATAACCGTTTATATAAATGGTATCAGTATTGTTACTATTTAATTTACTTTTTGAATTTGCTATCGATTTGCTATAGAATTATATTCTAGAAATTATTTTACAGATCGCTTGCCATTTGTCTAAATGCATTTCTTTACAGGGACATTTTGAACTATTCATAATATTCGTTATCTGTCACATTGATGTAAAAATTTTCCTTATCTCCAGGGAGATAAGGAAAATTATATACTGCCGAAAATATTTACAGACATCAGGGACCACAATTGATATTCGAACCTACTGCTTTTTTTGTAAAGTGAAGACTATTCATAAGGCTTTAAGGATAATACGAATACGTATGTAGTGGCTTCTGAGTATACTCAGAAGCCACTGTTTCCAGACTTCGCCGCCTCGATTATTTAGAGAAATATTGACTCCCTCACCATACCTTATTCTTGCGATCTAGATAATTTGAATCGGGTTTCCAAACTTGGCACTTTGCTGTCAGGCTCGTTATTTATAATTATTTTCAACACTTGAGTATTATGTTACATTAAAGGGTGCCTCCCCCCTCGTTAGTTATTCGCTGTGTCCTTAAGTATAGCTCCTATTTCACGTTGGTAATAACGATAGCTTTATTAGTCAATTTTTCGTGTAATGTTTCAGTCGACATATGCATGCTTATTGTCAAAACTGATTTATTTTTTTCTCATATATAATATAATTCATTCTTTAACCCTGTCATGGTTAGTTCCCGAGGCTGGTGGCAGATTCGTTTATTTTATTTCTCATTTAATGTAAAATTAAACAAAAGTTTTTCAGCTGTGCTGTTGCAAATGCGCAAAATTTATTTCATGTGAATTAGAAATACTGCTACGGTTCGATTAAAAATTTCCACTATTAAACAAAGGACAGCTTGAGTTCATATGTTAATTTTGTTTCTCTGATAATCTCTTATATGCATTTGTGATACTGATCACTTTCTCGAAGAAAAGTACAGTTAGCCAATAAACGAGCTTAAAAGGAAAGCCAAGGCATTGCTTACACACGTGTCATATCAATTCTTGATGTATATTGGTGATTTAATATTACACAAGTGGATATTCGTCTAATAATTTTTTTGATAGGCGCTCAGCTCAGTCGGTATTGATGATTTCCTTTAGAAAGACGTGGGTTTGATCCCTGTCTAGTACGCGAAGAACCTTTATAAGAATTTCAACTGAATGTGAGTTAGCCAGTCTTATACGGTTACAGGCTTCTCTCCCTTCCGGGAAGCGTTTTTTATTTTTCCCAAGACAAAAAAAAAACTTTATTATTCATATCTGCTGTTATATTATGCACATGTGTACTGATGAGAATTTTATTTGCTTTTCCCTACAAAATTCTATACTGATTATCGCATTACACCTTATTGTGTACTCTAATGTGCTACAGTATGAATCTTAAAGGATGAAATGATCCTTCCAAGATTCGTGTGTGTGTGTGTGTGTGTGCGCGCGCATATGTATACTCTGAGTAAACAGTGGCTTTTCTTGAGTATTGTGTAATTTTTTTTTTTTTTTTCATCGCATGAAGCGCGCAATTTACATTCGAAATACACCGGTCTCACCTTAGCTGCCTCTTTCGTAAATCTAAAATAACACACCCAGTACGTTGGAGTTTAAACTTTTACAGGTTTATAACAAAAGGTTACTTTTTATAATAGTAACAAAGGACAGTCCTAAGATGCTTCTTTAGAATAATAATAGGAGGGCAATCATCATCAGCAGTGTCTTCTGGTTATTTCAAGATTCAGGCTGGAAATGCTTTTCATAACAGGATCACATATATTTTTTAAACATGTTGCACAATGGTTAATGGTACGATGAAAAATTATATCGGTTTGTGTAATCATCGCAGAAGTCTTTAATGCTATCACTAGATTAATTGCGTAATATTGTGCAATTAATACTGCACACACAGGAGGGCCCTCCTTTACATCAAAGTATGGAGCATTGCCGATTCATTCGAGGTTAGAAAGAATCGTCAAACCTTCAAACTACTTTTATGTGGCCAGTTTTTTAGGCTGGCTTCATAGGAGGTTTGCTAATGGGACTTAGTTGCTTCAGCCTAAGTCCCATTAGCAAAATGATTCTAAATATCATTTTCCTGTGAGTGTCTTATTTGTTTAATCGGTAAAAAGCAAGGAGGATACAGAAAAAAAAACTGATAATGGCCTCGCACAGAGAGAGAGAGGTAAAAAAAACAACAACACATAGGTTTCTAAATAGCCTCACGGGTTGGTAGACGGAGAGTTCTCTTTCACGTGAGTAATTATCACTAGTGGAACACGTACTTAAATTATTAATAAAGCGAAAATGCGACGATTATTCTAATATGTAGATTCTCAAATTTACCGTTTTCGAATACGGTAAATGTGACTTTTTCGCATTATGTTTTCAGCTGTGCAAGTTGTTGGAAGGAGTATTGCAGAAATACGTGTTAGTTTTTATATATCCCAGAAAGAAGAAAAGCTTTTAATGTTATTTTTACAGTTCTATATATTTTTAGTAGTGCGATGATGCAATTCTTTAATTAGAAAAAATAGATGATTTCTTAGTGCTTCTTTTTACTATACACTAATACTTCAATGCTTACGCCACCGCATTACTGCTTTCTTACCATTTTTATTTTTGTCATTATCCTTGTTAGTTTGTATTATTATTGTTCGTTGCCAGCGGTATCTGAAACTCAAAACGGGAGGTTCATTCTCCAAAAATATATTATTTACATATTATAAAGTTATGATTTTGTAAATACCATGACAAAAAGGTAAAACTAACAACCTGGGCGAGCTTAAAAGATTACATAATCCAGAAACACTGCTGGAGAAACCAAATATGGAACTTTTTTTTTTTCTTTTCAAGTCAACTTGGGCATTCCGTGGAGGCCAGGTAGCTTGGGGAAAAAAAAAACAAAAAAAAACGGTGGGTTGATTTTTTGATTCGATGTGGTCTCACACGGGAGTCAAAATTCGTCTACCACATATACGACTTATAAACATTTCATGCCACCGCTTTGGAGAGCTGGTACGTTATTCGCTTTTCTTGTCCTGTTGGCCTAGCGCCTGTGTACCTGCTATTTTTGATAATTTGAATGTATATGTTTATAAATAGTTCACACACTGCACATGTAATACAATCCTTACTCATTTATGATGTTTAGACTCGTCACTCCGCTGTCACCATTTTATTCATCCTGAGAAAAATATTCTGTTTACTCCCTTGTTGACTTTCTTTTGCACTTCACAGGGATGATTCTTGGTTCTTTTTTCTGCCTGCTGTATATGGAAACTTCCTATCTCACTCTGCGGCCTGTAATTGGTCATCATAATTAATATTTTATAGGCTTCCTGAAATAATCTTAGTTATGTCTGTGGAAGCTGTCCGATGTTTTTTCAATTCTCGAGGAATTCAAGTCTAGAGGAGATCTGGTGCACAATTTTCATCCTCAAAAACAGACATAATAATAGTCTTCGTAGCCTTAGTTGCTTCTGCCGTGATTTCAAACACTGGCATACCATGCACAGAATGCTACTCGTTAAGATCTACCCTTTAGTCGGTCTTCTGTCTATCTCAACAATATATTATTCATTCCCATACACATATGGATAATATATTAAATATCTTATCGTTATTGTCTCAAATACTTTGCAAATTTTTGAGATATTAGTTAAAAGCTGAACTCCCCTGCCCAACGTTATCATTTTATTGTGAAACGTAACCAAATGATAAAGCAAAGCTTTCCTTAATTCATGATATCTAGATTGTCTTAATCAGTCTAATAGTGTATTCTAATTCCACTCATCTTCTCTAATACCTTCACCATTGTGAAAGGTTATTCTGAAACAGACTGTGTTCAGTATTTCGCTACCTCTGCGTTTTTTTTTTTTTTTTTGGAACTCTACCTGTGCTTACCTTTCTTGCTGCTAAACTGTCATTGCATTGAGCAATCAAGTCAATGGCACAATTAGTTCATTTTTGTATTTCTTTAAAATAACTAGTGATACCACTTCTAATCCTGCTACTTTATTATCAGCAAGTTTACTTAGCGCAGAACCTTGATATTTTTCACTCATGCTCTCTTCTTTTGTCCTTGTACTCTATACCAGTATCTTTCCACAAGTATGAAATGCACGTACAGAATCGTTATGGAATATTTCCAGCTTACTTTCATTGTCGCCCCTTTCTGTTACGGAACACACTAACTAAACTCTTTAGTGTTTTGCTTAGTTTACTTTGCTAGTCTTCTTTCATATTCGAATTACTTTGCTGTTGGACATAGTAGGACTTGATTTTTCATTTTTGTGCCATGAATAATCCGTTCATGCTTGTTAAAATAGCTTTGGAAATGCATTTTGTCTTCACTCGATTCTGTCTTTCTCCCTGTAATCTTGCATGTTTGCTATCGTGCTGAAACTGATACTACTTTTAGGATTTCTGTTACACGTGACATAAAGAAGGAAGATCATTTGGTAATGAGTGCACAAGAGTTTTCGTCATAACTTATCATAGTCATCAGTTTATTCATACATTTTATAACGCTGCCTTACTGTTGTTAACTTCGTTTTTTAATATCGGATTCGATCTTTGTCTCCGAATGTAAAAAAAAAAAAAAAAAAAAAAAAAAAAAAAAAAAAAAAAATGGTATACATATGTTCCGTCTTTGATAGTTTCATTTTTGAGTCCACAAAATTTTCATTGGTACTCTGATTATACTTCTTTTGTTTATCACAGGTCCGTTTTTGTTATTTTTTAGTATGGACTAGTTTTCACTATCAAATTTCTAACCGGATTATTCTTTACCGAATAATAGTTGTTTCGCTTGTTTCACAAAATAAATAATCGTTTTTATAACAAAATTAAAAAAAAAAGCGATATAAACTTTGGGCATTTTTAGACTCTGTCGATTTATAGACTTAATCTTTCACAAACTGTGCAAAAATGATTTGTGAAAATACGACTGAATTCTTAAATAATAGTTAATGTTTTTTTGTTTTGTTTTATTTACGCGAAGTTAATAAATTGTTTCATTATTTCAGTTTTATTCTAAGTCTAAAATTGATTTTCAATTTTGCAGCTATGAACTACAGAAACTCGTTTGTATATAATCGAGTCAATCAAGTTCAGTAGTCTAAGAGTTCTGTTGTGTGTGTGTGTGTGTGTTGTCTTTTTCAAGCGTAAAAAATGCTCCATACAATAAAACTAAATTTTCAGCATGCATTTTATCGTTAAGACAAATGGCTTTATGTAAGTGCAAGATGATATAATTTGCACACGGAGAAAACAGGGAATTCACGAAATTCCTTGTATTTAAATATTTCCTCAAAAACAAAAAGGAAAAAAACGAAGAATGGAATTTAAAATGATTTTTTTTGCGAAGTTAAAAAGAGAAAAAATACTCTGAAGTTAAGAATAAGTAGATGGCAAATATATTTTATGTATAAAGAATGAATTCTAGAGTGGAAAACGTCATGTGTTGACGTAAGTCATTTGCATTGTGAGCAGGTGAAAGTTATAAAAGCTTAGCTTTTTCCTTTTTCCTAGTGAAGGGGTCAGTCGCATTCCTGATGGTAGTAACTATAAATGCTGAGGTCCTTTGCCAACTGAAGGTGATCTGCGGCTTAGCTTCTGTTCCCAAAGAAGCAGTTGGCAGCGGCATCACCATCAATGCAGTGCATTAAACCAGGTAAATCCTCTGTAGTTCGTTCTGCTAATTTTAATTCTTTGTCTGGACAGTTATCTACGAAAGCAGGAGCCTAACTGACCTTGACCTTCTCAGACTTGGCCCATTGCGTCTAGAATTTATGCCTTCAAATGAGAGTTATTGCCTATGAGAATTTCATTATTAAATGTAGTTTTTATTTGAATTGACACTTTTTATAGAGTAATGTTCGCCAATTTGAGTTTTAAGTATAATGAAACCCTGTTCCGTTTTTAATTTATCACTTTGTAGAGGTAAAGTATAAGGAGCAGAATTCTGGTAACGTATGATTTGATGTATATATCTTGTTTCAAAAGCCAATAAATTATGTTTGAAATTGGAAACTTATATCTAGGTTGCGTTAATGACAAATAGTTGATTTCTAATTGAGGAGGAATCAAATGGTAAATGGATTTAAGGTTAATTAATTTTAATGAGAATTCCACCCGCTGATATTTGTACAGCTATCGTACATTTAGTACCGTAGGTGGGCGAAGGTTATATGATCCACAACATGTTGGTTGGATTGTGGCAAAGCTTCTCTGTCCTTCCTTGTGACTCGAGCAATAGTTCGTAGGCGGATGAATGGGTTAGTCAGTTAATTTTTTTTCTTTTCCTTGATCTGTTTTTCAGCTGTAAAATTTCTTTTTCGCTCTCTTTTGTTTCGCTAGAGTTAAGTTAAGCAAATATTATATATGTGAGCAATACCAGCCTGTGTATAACATTGGATTAAAAAAATATATTTCATAGCCTAAAATAATAAAATCATGGCCTAATTTTGACAAGTTCTAACAGCAGCAGTTTCCTGCTAACGCCTGCATAGAAATTTAAAGTAGTTTAAAGAAATAACACCACAGTTCTTATCCTGGGTCAGAACTCGTGACATTCAGCAATGGACTCCCACAAGAACGTTAAGCATTTGTAAGAGGCGAGTATTTTCCGCTAACATAATCTTGTTTAAAGTTGTGAATTTGGGAATATTGGATAAACGAAGAAAGGAGGAAGAAAATTTATAGTGCTAGCGGTCAGTATTCAAAGAAAAAAATTTATAGGATTTCGCTTGAAATTTCCCCTTCTGCTCAAAAAGAGAATCCGCTAGCGTATAGGATAATAGAGATTGATTTCAGAACAATAAAAATGAGATTATATCAGGGGACACATAAACGAGATTTATATCATAGGATTCTAAAAGTAATGCCACTCATTTCCCACAAGTCTTTGATCGTTTTATTACACTATTTACTCATGAAGTATTTTCAATGCATTATTCGCTCCTCTTCCGTTTTTCTCACTCCTGTCTGATGTTTCCTATTTATTTGTAATATATAACTGTTTTCTCTACTAAAAGGCAACGATGATTTATTAGCACAGTGGTCTGAAGTTTCCAGAAATTCAGGAAATTCATTTTTACGTATTATGTAACTTCAAGAGGAAAGAGTATTCGTTTTATCAACCTAGGCGCACGTGACTTTCGTATCCTCTCATTGATCAGTAAACAATTCACTGAGGTCAAGGACACTGAAATGTCATAATTTTAACTCGGAAAGATAGCGAAATTTCAGTATTATCTTTAATCTCAGTGACTTATCAGTTGATCAGAGAGCAAATTTAGATTCTCAAATGTTTATTACATTTTCAAAACACTGAGCATTATCATTTTCGATGACTCAAATAGTTTTGGTCTTCTGTAATAATGTTAAGATGTACTGATTAAAAGACAGCATGTATGTCATCGAAGTAAAATCAGATGAGAGCACTCTTTCGATAATGTACTTCTTGGAAGCGAAATATCGATTTTCATACTATTTCATAAGAGTACTTTCGTTCTCATGTAATGTTTCAACATGTATTAAAGTTCTGATGTCGATCGGCTTTCAGATTTTTCTGGCATGATTAGCATCAGATGTATAAAATATATGTGTAAACCTCTTAGAATAAAAATGCTTAGAACTTAAATCCTTTCATGTATTTAGATGAGTTGTGATCATCTGGATCATGATCATTTTGCTGTTATAATCTGCAAACATAAAATTATAAATGCATCCTTTTCTATTTATCACGATGTTTGAATAAATGGAGAATCATTTACAAAACCATTTGGCAGTTATGGCGATTATTTATTAGCTTGCTCTCTCTCTCTCTCTCTCCTCTGAAAAAAAAAAATCATAGGACATAGAGCAAGACATATTACAAGTTGCAATGACGTTGGTAATATTATTAACCAATCTGTATTTATATGATGCTAATTCTATTGTCCCTTGAAAATATCAGGACGACCAAAAAAACATTGCATAATATAAGAATGACATTCCTTTCCCGTTTGGTACAATATATTTCTAAGTAAGAAATGTATCCTACCAATTCCCAAACTGCAAATGTGTCAGATTTTTAGTAACCCGCTAGTACTACTCAACCTTCTTGTCTACCTACTGTCTTATTATTTGATTTGACTGAACAGTTTCATTTAAAATAAATAAATAAATAATAATAATAATAATATATATATATATATATATATATATATATATATATATATATAAACCTCTTTAGTAAATGTTTATATATATATATAAACATTTACTTTGCTGGAATTTCTGGCTGACATAACCAGTAGTAAGTTCAGTCCGGTCTCTTCCACACTTGGTTCACTATTTACAGTTTATTGGCATCTACTTCCTCTATTTATTGATACAGAGGCAGTAGATGGGAGGAAATAGGAGCATCTTGTCGAAATTGACTTGTAGCATTTTACTTTCTGCTATCCCCCTTTACAACTGCCCTCCATTTATGTCAAAATTTTTACGACTTTAACATAAGCTCTGTATTTCAAATTTAGTCGAAAAACAGCTAAAGGAGATAACCTATAGATCTTTCAAAGACCTAGACCTATAGGTAACTTTCACATATCCAGCATTATCTAAAAAGTTACAACTTTCCCTTCTCACTTGTACCTGCTAGTTTTGTCGATAAAGCTGAAAATCTTAGAGGTGCATAAGCACCGTAAGAATATCTCGAATTTGGTTACGCAGGCTTCTGTGATATGCAAACATTATGAAATAGTAATGCCAGTATTAAATTACATAGAACAGCTTTGTAGTAAAACATGTTTATTCTGACTCTTAACTAGTTTCGTAAAAAAACTTGTTTGACATCATCAGGAGATAGAGTGAATTAAAAAAAAAAAAGCTGAAAAACTGGTAACGATCACAATGTAAATATTTGATAAAAGAGACTAACAATAGAATGCGCCCTTAAGTGGCATTATGCTCATCACTGGCATTCCGTGTGTGTGCTTAGATGTTTTATGAGAGAGAGGACCATACTTTATGTAATATCACTTATCACAATTCCATCCGACCATAGAATGGCTATAACAGAACATTGGTGAACGAAATCCTACGTAACCGCATTCCCTCCCCAGGCCAATTTTCAGAGTAGCAGTAAATCTTCTATATATTTGATCTCACATAGACAGGATTTTAAAGTTGCTCCGTCCACAGGGTATCAAAGTTGCCGTCTACCATCTCAACAAGATTTCTAATCTCCTTACGCCTCAAAAACCTTGCCATGAACCTAGCGTTTACAAGATTACCTGTAGGTTGTGTTACGTAGGACAGACATGCAGGGCGAGAAAGATATGCTGCACATTTCCAAGACGTGCAGGAAGAGAGAAAACAAATCACAAATTGCTGAAAAACACACCGGAAACTGATCACGAAATATTGCGGTAGCGAAGTGCAATGATCCACATAATTATAGTTTCTACTCAAGAACGTTCAGAATCAATAAAAATGATAAAACATCCAGAAAAGCGCAACAAGATGATATTATATCAAGTGATATTGCGTTAATGTGCTTCACTGCATTGTGCGATTATGTTGTTCCTTCTAAAGCTAGTATGTAATTTGTTAAATCGTATTAAAAGAAAGACAGTTTTATGAAAACCCTCTTTTCATGGAAATATGCTTTTGTAGACGCACCATCATAAATGGTGTCTAGCGAAGCATATTTTCAGGAAGCTGCGTGCCGACTATTTTTTTTAATATTAACAGAATTATTCGAAGAATACGGTTTTTCGAACAATTCTTCCTGTTCGAGAAACGATGTTCTTCGAACAATTCCGCTTTAAAAAAAAATAATAATAATAAAAAAAGGTTGGCGTGCAAAGTTTCATGAAAATATGCCTTGGTTTCAAACTAGTAAGTCAATCGATATTTTATATGCTGATCTAATAGTACTAATAGATATTAATACGTATTATAAGCGGAAGTTTTCTTTTTATGATATTGGAAAGGAGAGAAAAATATTTGTGGAGATTGTTATGCTTTAAATATTTGTCTCCAAGCGCTTTAATATACTTCATCTGCTCCATACAGTCCGTCATTAATAGTTTGGTAGGATTAACGTGCATTTTACTTGCGAGAGTGTGGGAGGGGAAGGGATTTATTTATAGTTGTAATAGAAATTCAGTGAAAAAAGCATTACATGACCCCAGCTCCCTTGCCTTTCATTGCTCCAAGCTTCGTTAACAGTGCTTATTGATATATACTAGTTGCTATGGCAATCTCCTTGAAAACAACCTTCGATGGCTTCTGATTAAACCGGGAAGTGAGCAGGTGGTTTCCTTATTTTCTTTTCTTCATTATTTTGCTACACCTGGAGTCTTCATGCTTTCTAACAGATGAAGATAACGCTTTGACTTCGATTCGTACTTCGCAAGCCCATGCCATTTCGTACAGTCAGCAGCTTCCTGTGTTTCAATTCTTCGTAGGCAGTTATTACATGACTGGTAATCGATGAACCTGTTATTGACAAAAAAAAAAGAAGTCTTCTCTGTGAACAAATAAAAATACATTGTTGAAATTACTCTGTAATCAGGTTATTTGGTATTTTTAATTTCTTCTAAAATCAACTAGAATGTGCCTCTGTTATGTGTAAATCGTGACAGTTTGTTCTGTTAATTCCTGTGCATTTTATTTTACACTCCCACACAGTTTTTTTTCTTGACCCCTGCGCATGCGCGCAGGGATCAAGCGAAACTAAATCTGATATTCTTTTTTTAAAAAGCGTAGTTGTTGTCTCCAGGAAATATGTCATTGAACAAGAGGGCGGGAGAATTGTTCCTCCGAACAGATAGAATAATACATAAATGGGAGTAGTAGGTTCTATAGATTAGCGATTCAGCTGTAAATGGATGTTGGGTGGCTGTTGTTCGTAGTCTTAGTGGAAACCGGGAGAGAAGGATGCAAAGTTCTTGAGAAGCCGAGGATGCTATAGAAACATGTGTTTGTGTGTCAGGAAAGTCTGAGGATCAGTCCGAGGTGAGATCTACTCTTGACACTTGAATGCAACAAATGTTTTTTTTTCTGGTGGGAGGGGGATAATCGTTTTTTTGAAGCAATGAAGGCGACTAGGCAGTCACCCCCCCCCCCCCCATTGAAAGATTTTATGGAGATTAGTGGGAAGTAGCCGATTGTAGAGAATCTGGAAACTTCAGACTTAAACACACCGCAGGGTTAAGTAAAAGATGTAGGTGCTGCCATCAACAAAACCATTAATAAGGTTTGAGGTCAGTGAAAGAAGGTGGTTTATGCATATGAGTAAAGAGTGGCAAAATAACAAATGTAGTGGCTATTTTTTCCAATCAGTACAGATGTTTTTCAGTTATTCCTTGAGGAACATCTGCATTAATGGAAAAATTGGAAGAGAACATCATCCACCTTTATCACGCAGTAATTGACCTGAGGAAAAGTGGCCATCTAGTAACAACGGGTGAACGGCAGACCATATGATAGCAGTTTGCTTTGGAGGCTATCGATACTAGACTTAAGTGCTTGGTAATGTCATGTGCAGCAGCGGAGGTGTCTTCAAACCTTTCTATAGCACGTATTCAGAGTGGGGTGATGTAGGCAAAGAGATCTCACAGAATCCATATTGGTGATCACTAATTAGTTGATATTTCTTCAGGTTTTGATGACCCACTATTTTGGACCACATGGAAGTGAGAGCAATAGACAGACACTTTTCGAATTGGTTGAATGTAGGTTTTCTTCCATGCTATGCGGTGGATGCATAGGCGATTTTAATTTGCTTGAAGGCAAGCTGGGTATAGAGTATACCCAGCTGAGTTGGCATTAAGAAAGTTTGTGCGATCTTGCACACTCTGGAATACAGTATATTGCTGTTGTACTAAAAATATGAAGAAAATGCACTTAGTGGGCTTATTTTTCCTTCTTGCATTATTTAAGTGGACATATACTCGTAACTCGTCACTGAAGATAACGTGTTTCCTACCTCCAATTTTTCTACTTAATGGAAGAAAGTTAAATGACTAAAAGCCGTGGGATAACAAAATAGAAAAAAAATAATCTTCATTATTATATGAACGCACAACTAGTTTCATATTCTTAGAGAAATCCATTACAGGAGAGGAACAGCTATAAATTAGTTATTATAGTTATTTATTTAGTTAATAGTTATATATTAGTCTTTGTAACTGGTAGACAGTTATTGAACTCACTGCTGCTACAACTCGATGTCGAAGTTCTTGCAATGTGGTGAGTCAGAGTGGCACGTAAACGGTATCTTTAACGAATCCCAAAAGATAAAATCGCAAGGGATCAGGTTTGGGGACCTGGGTAGATACTTGCGCATTGCACAGCAGAAGATAATCTGTCCCACTTCGATCCATCCAGCGGTTAGGAAGAGTTGCATTGAGATAATTACGGACATTACGGTGAAAATGAGATACCGCCTCAATTTCACCGCTACATGAAAATGAGGTCAGCAGAGTTGTCTTCAAGTTAAGACAACCAGATTTGTAACATATCAAGGTATGACATCACTGTTGCCTCAGTAAAGATCAAAGGCCTATCAATTTTCCTGCGAGAAATTGCACAAAACTCGTTCACTTTTACTGAGTTTCTTTCATGTTTAATGTGTGAATGCGAATGTTCTGTTTTCCCCCTTCCCCCCATATTCTCACGATTCATTTCACCACTTAAGCGAAAAGTTGATTTATTAGAAAAATGAGTTGTGCTACGAAGGCATCGTCGTCCATATCATCCAATATTTTTATGCAAAAGTCGAACCTTTTTTCTTTGTCTCCCGGGTGTAGTGCCTGCATTAACTGCAACTTGTAGCCTTTCATATGCAATCGTTTTTTGAGAACATGCCATATCGTTGATCAAGGAATTCCTAAATCCTTACTTGCATGGTTTTTGGGGACTGCGTACAAATGTTTGAAGTTTTTTTCAACATTAACTTCGGAAACATGTAGACGGCCTGGAATTTTTCCTTTACAGATGCATCCCTCTTCTTGAAACTGTTTGTACTATGATTAAATCTGCTTATGACGAGGAAGTTCTTTCTTAAATTGAGTGCGGAATTTATGTTGAACCGGAATTACACTTTGCAAGAAGAAGAAGCTACGCTGAAAAACTAATTTTTGAATCATTCGTGGTAAAATATTAACACCTGTTATGTGTTTGGTTCGTTGAAGGTTGTGAAACATTAATACAAGTGAAAATTGCGAATCAATTTGTCATGAAGACATGCAAATGACCATAAGTTATTAATAAGTAATTTTCATTTTAGTGTAATTTTTCACAGAAAACTGTGTAGAGGCAAAAATACATGAAGAAAATATATTGAAAAGAATTAAATCTTCCCAAAATGTTGTCACCCACTTTACAGTGCAAACACGGGAATGAGGAACCTGCGTGTGTGGAAGGATAATTATCTTGAATTTGTAATAACTCAGAATTAAGAAAGTTTCTTATCTCTGTTTTCACTACTTGATAAATAACTCTCATGTATGATTTTCATTCTTTCTTTTAAAAGAACTTCTCCCAACAAGCAACTAGAGATTTCTGTAATTTAAAATAATATGCATACTTTTTGACTGCACTCAAGCAGATAATTATGCTTCTTCGTTAACATGTTTTTTTCATACTAATGCAAGCTTCCACTATTATGACTGTGAGAAATTGACCTTAAAGCAAACAACTGTGGTATTAAAAAAAAGTTTTGAGAATTCCCTCTTAATCTCTCCAGAGACAACACGCGATGGGAAATGCATGTTCAAAGAGCTTTATCTAATTTAGAGGTTTCAACTGAAAAGGAGAGAAATGCATAGTTAACTGCAATAACCGAGTCAAGAATCGCCTGTTTCTTAATATCATCCCAAAGACATTTACAGAAGCTATTGGTTGTCATGAAAGCAAAGGATAATATATTATATATAAATCTTTTGTGTAATATTACCGTGAAGCAAAAAAAAAAAAAAAAAAAAAAAAAACACCTAAAAGCTTTCATTAATAGATTGATTTGTTATTGAAACGGTTATCATTGTTGGCTGTGGTTTTTATTCTGCAACCTTTTACCGGTGTGTCATATACAATTTACATCATAATATGTTAAGGTTCATTCGCAGTACACTATCTTTGATCACTTTAATTTAGGAAACCGTTTGGGGAGTCCAGTGTAGATCTTAATCTATTTAACTATCTTCCTCCCCTTTCTGCCCATGGTATGCGCTTTTAATATCTCTTTAAAGCCGTGAAGTTGAGGTCGGTACACATCATTTCCTTTAATACTCGCTATTTGTTTGCCTTTCTGCTCTGACAGACTTAGGTCGTTACCAAGGCAACGACTTTGTATTAGATTGAAATATCTGCTGGTTATTCGTTTTCGTATCATGGCTGTCGCATCGTTCATAAGGTTGAGAGATTGTCGTTTGAGGAAGGACATGTAATAATCTCTTGCTAACGGTATGTTTTCTAACATTATGTACATTGTATGGTATGTATACACATTTAGGGCGCGGCATTTGAAAAAGCTATCAGCTTTTACTTGAAAATTTAACATTTTTATCGAAATAAATAACTATTTAACTTAAATTTTAAGAATTAGATGGTGAAAACTGAAGAACTCCCTGGTAATAGCTATAAGATAAATTAATAATTTTTCTCTGCACTTATTTGCATTTCTTCGCGAACTCAAACCTGGAAAAGGTCTAATTGCTCTATTTTGTTGCATTTTTATCTTTGATGCATCATGAGTTATAACTGGACAAAGTACACACAAATATTCTTAGTAAAGTATTAATAGTAAAGTATGACAATGCGTTATTAAAATCGCTTATTTACTAAGATACTGTTATTCCGAGGTTGAGGATTTTAAAAAATCAGCTTTTTTTTTTGGTACATATTTCTTAAAACTGTTGCACTCCTGTTCTAATTCTTTCGACATTGTCTACTGTCATCCTTTGAGCTGGAGTAAAATAGATGACAAAAAAATTTCTCAAAATTATTTATAGAGAAATGTAATAAAATGCTTAATGATTATATAATATCAAATCTTTATTATTTCAATTATGTTTTATCTGCCATTGTGTATGCAAAACATTTAGCATTTTGGAAGTTAGTAGCAGCTTTTAATTTTCAGATATAAAAATTCTCACATACTTTTCTTTTTTTTCCTTCATCATTCAGGTTTTTCATTAATATTAGTCCATCAGTACAGTGCATCATATATTATATCCTTAATTTGGAAGTCCCCTAAATAATTTTACTGTTATCTGAAATATTCTCGTGCAGTTTTATTTATAACATCTTGAGCTGTTGTGGGGATGCAGGAAGGAAAGATTAACTACTTATCACAAAGGCTGTGTGTGTGTGAGAGAGAGAGAGGGATGGTTTTTTGAACTACGGAAACATCCGTTGGCTAAAATATGTAAATAACGACAAAAGTTAAATCGCATTTTCTTTCACATAACATTTTTTTTTTCAACTAAGCTGGTAATGAACATTCGCATCCCCCTGCTAAACATGTGATTTTAGCTTCTAATGTCAGAATGCGAAAAGGTTAGTGAATAATAACCGAAAGTAATGATCAGTAATGACGTCATTACTGAGTAATGACACAAAGTAATGACGGTTAACCATCGGAGAATCTGAAAGAATTTCATATATCATTTTGATTATAATTCAACTAATTAGTCATCTCAGTCTTCGACCTTTGTACGTGAAGTATTATTAGAAAATAAATGCAATGCTTATTTAATTGAATTATCTCTGGTTACTAGTATATTCCTAAGCTGGCCAGACAACGATTACAGTGATATTAAAACATGAATGACAATATTTGTTTACTGATGTATTCCTCTTTCTTATTATAACAAGTATTTTTTTTTTTTTTTCGAGGAATGGTATGGTTTCCATTAGTGCCACTCAAATGAAAGAACGTGAGGATAAATAGCTATTAGAAATTGGCTTAATCTTTTATTCACTGCTTCTTGACTTGGATAATCTTAGCATGTGCGTTTGTTTTGAGGTATCTAAGGGAGATCGGGTGGCGATCTCTTTTTTTTTTGCTATAGGGAATGCAGACCAATTCAGTTTGTTAAAGAATAGAGTGGTACAAAAGCGACGCCCTCGTCGGCACCTTTTTGAAGTTGTAGGTGCGGTTTTCTGTTACTTTCAGGGAATTTATCTATTTTGAAATTAGCACATGTACAGTGCAGTGTATGTGAAAGTAGCGCACAATAAAATCAATCTTATTGCTTTTATTAGGGAAAAAAATTTCAGTTAAATAGAATATTACGAAAACTGTTTAAACAACCAAGATTTGGAAACAATTTTTTATGCACACGTATAACACAAATTCAGTAAGCAAAAACTAATTCGCAATATGCTCTGTACTGTTGAATGGGTCATTCGTTGTAAATCTAACACTAATTCTTGAAAATGTTTCGGGTCATTCTCAATTCAGCACTTACAGAAAGACTGAAAAAGGATAAATATTTACAATTAAATTTTCTCTCGTACGTTTTACAAACGATATCTAACATATGCATATAGAACACTCGGAACAGGTATTCAATATTCTTTATTTGCTGAACTAGAATATAAAATACTACTTTGCATTTCAACTTTTTTTTTATTTTATTTCTAAATCGCACAAACATCTCGATGTTTTCAACTTAAACTCTAATATTAACCATATGCTACCGATTGTTGTTATCCAATCGTGTTCTGTATATTATAACTTGTAATTCTCTGATTTTATTTTTTTTATATATATATATCTTTCATTTTATTTTTTGCAACTTCTCAGTTGCATATTCTGACTGGTACTGGATAATTTTTCTGATTTACAATTATTTTATTAAAGCACGATACTGTTTTCACTTCTAAAACAAAACTTGACACTATTTCATTCTTCTTACTCATTTCATTTCTGATTTTTATTAAAACGAATTCCTTTGACTTCGCTTTTTCTGCAAGATGTTTTTCACGTGCCTGGATTTATAATTATCAAATATGTATGTTCTGATGTGTTACTTCATTAATGGAATACGGAGTATTTCAGAGTTGTTCCTTTGCTTGAACTTGTTTTAACTGTGGGGCTTTCATTATCTTATTTTATCCAAAGTTTAAAATGCATTATACAATTCTCATTATAAATATTTAATGTTTATTACAAATTCTGTTAATTATGAGTAAAAATATTCGCTATGGATCAAATAGCTATTTACTATACTAATCACTTATATCTGCAGTTATCTTCACTCGCGTGGTTTTTGAACGTAACTATTAACTTCGAATTTGATACATGATTCGGTACAGCTCATTCTCGGATTCCATTCCGAGATTAATGATCTATTCTACAAATTCGTTGCCCTGTCTCAGTTTTCATTTTTCGACTTTTTAGTTGCAAAATTGACCGACCGATTCGAAATAATACAAAGAAATATGGTCTACTCTGTCCGGTCAAAATTTAGTGACATTTGGAAAGTTTCTAAAATTTGAGTCTTATTTGTGGCTTCAGTTTGAATCATTTAGTGATTCATATATTATGTTATATATAAACAAAGGAATATTGGAAAGCAGGCGCTAAAAAGGATATGGGAAAATACCTTTAGAAATATTTACTTTTAGGAACCTATAGAAATATTTAGTTCTAACCGAAACAAATGGCACATTCTTGAATTAATTTAAAAGAAAACTGAAAAGTGCGAGTTACGATGTGGATATGAACGATTCAATAGGCAGATATATAAGTTGTGCATTTGTCTTAGTCTACCCAGATGTCAGAAACTGACATTCCATGTGTTTTAGCTGACCGTGCAGGGCTCAGGAATTTAAGAAAGTGCCAGTTCGCGTGCTTTCGGAATCGGCATACCTCGCTTACTTGGAAAATGTTTTTACTATAGACGGGTAGAAAACTAGTAGTTATTTCTGAATAAAACTGGAAACAATTTAAGTTTTTGATATATTAACATAGGTTTGATATAGATTACTAGTTCGCTACCCTCAGTGAACTTAGTTACCTATATCAAACTTGTATCGTTAATTTTGGATGAATTGTTTCCTGCGTTGAACCCAGCCATTCATACCAATTTGCTAAAATGGGTGGCTGTTGGTTTGGTTCTCTAAACATTGAATGGCTGTTCAGAGAACTTGAGTTACTTGGGGTACCTTATTTATCCAAAGTATAAGACTAATTGCGGCACGATTTTTGCAACCATACTGTGATATTTCATAGACTGATGAGTGTATATATGGTTTAGCATTATGAGGTAACGTTATATCTGGCATATGGATTGTTGTTTTTCTTAGAAATTTTCGACAGGCTCACGATCGCAGCCTTAGTTGAGCGGTTAACGTACTCGCTCTGCATACTGGCTGCAGGTTTCCAATTCAGCCCCGGGGCATGAATGTTTGGGATGTCTTTAGATGGGAGATGAATTCCGTCGCTTTGCTTATTAGTGGCTTGGAAAAGTTCCAATACGGTTTCCAGACTATTTAAAATAAATAAAATTAAATATGTTAGCTTACCATGTCGATAGTCTTCAAATTATAAACATTTGTCAAAACAGCGCCTTCACTATTCAGAAAGATAACTGCTAAGATTTTTGTTGAACCTTATTCGGAAAACTTATGATTAGATGATTCCTTTCATGGGATCAATGTTTAAATTCTAGATTGTAGTGATAACCTAAACTTTCCTTGCCCGAAATTATCGTTGAGCAATGGATGGTCCATCTTTAATAGAATTCTAGAAGGAAAATCTTCGAATTTCATCTCCTTCGTACATAGTTGAGTTGCCCATTTTGCAAAAAAAGTTTTCGATATCCTAGTATTTCTGTCATCACTTGAAAGCTTTCGTTACATGCTGAGAAATGCATTCATCCAACTTTATCTGATTTTTATCATTTGCGGTGTTCGACGTCTGCCTGATCAAAAACCGATCTTTTAAGTATATTCTTCTGGTTTATTTCAACAGTTCATCTTCCAAACGTTGATATTTAATACCATATATGAGTACGTTGAATAGTTTTTTATGAATTTTCACTGACTTTTCTTTCCCAGATTTGATTGTGAAGTCGCAGACGATCCATTGCTGCATGCAAAGATCACGCTCGCTGATATTATAATTTAACCTTAAACGAGCTCGTTTTGCTGTTAAATCTACGGTAAGTTCTAGAATTTCTATCAAGACTTTAAGTTACCTCGAGCGGAGAAACTTTTTAATATGAGCATGCGTCACCAAGCATACAGATTTTCAGGTGACCGATAATTTTCGTTGTCCGGCGTGGGGCCACTGCCTTACTTTACTGAAAGCCTGAATATTTGGCTCTTAGAATAAGGCTAAGTTTATTTAACCCTTGGAAGACCTACGGTACTAGTGTGATATAGGTTTGTATTCTTTAGTGAGGCAGGATTACCACAGCAAAAATAGCTATTTCAATTTATTTTGTAATAATTATAGAATGTTTACGCCCACATATAATTTGAAATCATGAAATAATTGAATTCTTTGTTCAGATCCAATTTTTTTTCACAGTTAACGAAAGATTTTCAATGATTTTGCTAAGGAAATTATTCGACATCTTTGTGATCTTTCAAGAGATCCTTCTTCCCTTGTTCATATATATAAATGTTGAGCCTATACACGAGAGGTTGGTTAAATCAACCTATAGTACGTTAGTACCGTGTATCCGTAGTGGGTTGGAATAGGAGAAACGTTTTTAAGTTTAAAAGCCTGTATATTGTATTCCTTGGGAAACACATAAGAGCGAAGACTGTTCCACAATACAGCAGTAGCAGGGATGAAGGAGTTAAAAGAAACTTGTTCTGTAAGTATCAGGATGTATTCTGAAGGGATGCTGGGTGACAGCCGCACGTGTTCCAACGGACTTAGTGCTGAGTGGGGGGAATTATTGATGCTATTTCATATTAACATTTGCCATGGAAATATTTATAGAATGCATGCATTGCAGAAAACACCCGCCTCTGCAAAAGAGGGAAAAGTGAGTTGGTAAGAGATAGGTTATTAATCAATCTAATTGCCCTCCTCTGTATTGAGTCAAGCATTTCATGGGCGCTCTTGTGACGTCTTGAGCGACAGAGGAATCCTAGTGTTTTAGAAGCTGAGGATGCCATGGTTGTAATATGTTTATGCCAGGAAAGGCTTGACGTCAGGATGATTCCAAAAAGAGAAATCTGTTCTTTTCTGGAAATCTGAATGCTATCAAAGATAATACTGGGATAAAATTTTTTTTTTTTTTTTAGAAATACGGCCAAACTGAGTTATGCTAGCATTGAAATTGACGAGGTTATCTGAACCCCATTGGAGGATGATTTGAAGATAAGAATTGAGGACAGTGATGGTTGATGTTCTGAAATGAAACGGAGGAGTGCAATGTGCTGTCATCTGCAAAACTGTATCAGGGTTGGAGGTCAACTGAAGTACGTCATTGATATATAGAAGGAAGAGGGTTTTTTGAGAGAACAGAACCTTGTGGAACCACAGCATTAGTTGAATGCTGAGAGGATAAGGAATCATCACACATAGTCTGCGTCCAGACAGAAAACTAGCAATCCATCTACGGAAGTCCTGAGACAGACCAAATGATGGGAGTTTGTTTAGTACACCTTTGTGCCATTCTACTGTTATTTTTCTTATAATAAACAGTATGTGAATCTTATGCTAACACAAAGGGCGCTATTACTGCTAGCCAATAACCAAAAGCGATTTATTTTTAAGAACTTAAAAAATTCATATAGCGAACTAAAGTATTATGATTTTTATTATTACTAGATTTCTCCTCTTGTCCGAGTCGTCCACAGATTCATCATGGAAAGTCTACTCTCCTTGCAACATATATTGAATGTTAAATTCATTCACACTCTTAGCGTTCACAGTATATTTAGACAATGAATTCCACTGACTCACCACTCTCCAATTTTAAATAATCTCTAAATATATTCACAAAAATTCATGATATAATGAGAGTGCAACCTACAGCCATTAAATAAACTGAAAAACTATTATATTCGGAATTTACGTCAGAAGAAACTTCAAGCTGTGAAGTTAGTCTATACATGTTAAAGGCGTGTATTTTTCTAGTCGGTTTGCCCTTTTGAGGATGAAAAGAGGAGTTTCTGGAGGATAAACCCTGTCCCCCCCCGATAAGATTTATTAATTCATTTTCGGTTGAAAAAGCCTTCACAAAAGTTCGTCCCATCTTAGACTGGATTCGAACTGCTTCTGGGAGTAGAGAGACGACTTTCGAATTGTCTTCAAAATAAAGCAATCTGTTAATTGCTTTAGCTTGTGATAATGTTCTACGAGTCTTGTATTGATTTCAAGCTAAAGCAATGAACAAATTGCTTTATTTTGACGACACCAAAAATCCCACTAGCAAATGATGAGTGGCTTTGAAGTTCTCTAACCTTATACTGTTCTATAACAGTATTATACGGTGTCACTGACTGATCATTAGTTATATTTGAACTCTCACTGCTAAGCAGATAAAGCTCCAGTATATCGGAAATGTCTATAATTATATTACTTTTTAATATTTAGTTTCGAAAATGATATGGCGAACTTCTAAATCTGTTATCAAGCTGAACAATAGTTAATTGGAAGTATGTTTTTAGTTAGAGAACTTTTCGCTTTGCGATTTCTTTACATATTTAGAGTAAATCGAATACAGTATTCGTATTTATTATTTGAGTTAGCGAAGCCCTATAATGAAAGGGAATAGAGCGTCCCTTCTCTCGGAGATTGCATCATTCTGTTAAAGTAGTGCATGCCGTAGGTTCTTTTATGCTCGAGATAGACGGGTAAATCCCTAAGCCACTCATTTGTGTCAGATATCGGAACTTCACTTTCGTAAAAAAATAAGTTTGGTGGCTTTAGCTAGGTAATAAATAGAATGTCGTATTCGAGATCTTCTAAAGGGGAAGAAATCACTCAGCGAGACTATTTCGTAGGTCAAAAATATTTCTAAATGTACTTGGTAACAGAAAGGGGTGTCTCGAAAAGAGATTGACTCTTAATATTAATGTGGTGGGATGGTATTCCGTGATATTAAAGAGCCAAAATAATAAACTACGTATCGTGCACATCGTTAGGAATTCACACACTGGTGCTTATTATTTCAGGATTTCTTCGTACTTGGGATCGGACATTACAAAACATGAATTTGCAGTTATTTTCCATGCAATATATAGCTGCTAAAGTACAGCGTTGTCATTATATCCTCTGCATTTCGAATTCGAATATCTGAACAGCGACAAAATTGTTCGGCATTGCATTTTAAAGGGTTTACTGAGGCTAGAAATTTTCGCTAAGCGATATTAAAAAACATTTCCAACATACTGATGCTGAAATCCAAAAAATGTCTTAAATGAGCAGAGGGAACAGAATTTTTTTCTCCTCCCTATTGGAATTGATATAAATTCTTCTCTAAAAGCACTTTCAAATGGTTCATTACTACACGATTTCTTGTTTCCTCTATAGAGTGGTCATGTGTAGGACAGTTTCTTTTGATAATGTACTGTACTTAAGTATTCTACAAGGCATCAATATAAAGACATGTTGTTCCGCACGAAGATATGTAAATCTGCTAGTTTTCAAGATTTGGCATTAATCTTACATCTAAACACAAACGCTTGTCTGCTAGAACGAATGAGCATTTGTTGTGTACCATACCATATGCTGCATATATTGTCCATATGGTTATATGTGAGCCCAAAATTTTGATTGTGTTCATTTTGGCTGTAGGTATTTCTCTATCTACATTTTGTCCCGGTCAACGCTAAGTCACATATCTAATTAGCAGTATTTTTCAGGGTTTGGTTTAGAAGGCTTTCTTGGAGGAAACGCATTTGCCTAATGATTACACAGTAATATATCTGCATGTCCTGTTTCAGCTGCGCCTTCTGGTGTCAGCGTTCTCTCAAGGAGGTAAGAAAAAGAAAATAAACTTGATCTGTAAGACATTTTGTAATTTATCAACAGTTTAATCTGTTTGCTACACTTTAGATGATTCGTTTTCAAGGTAGAGTTAGATGAAATGTTATATCCATTTATACTCATGATTAGTCACTTCATTAATTCAGGTATTAAATACAATATGAACTTTCTTGCAAGTATGGAAGCTTCGCTAATACGCTTTCTTTGTTTCCAAACGAGCACAGCTGCGTTTAGATGTGAAAATCGATATAGCAAAGAATAGTTGTGGATGTGTTAATGGAAAACCGGGAGACGTATTGGATAGTTAGAAAGGGGGAAAAAAGGGGAAGGGGGGGGAAGCGAAGGTTGAAACATGTGGTTCAGTTATTTCACGATATTCGTAAAAGGAATTGTACATTGATCGTAGTGACAGCAAAAAGACTTTCGTAATTAAAGAAACTTTCGTTTCTGTAATAAAATAGCAAGTTTTTGCATATTAACTTATAAGGACTGGCTTAAAGGGGCGTAGCAAGAATGCTTTTTATTTCCCCCGTTATCTGTAGAGGACAGTGTAGGAATGAGGTGTTATTGAGCTATTAAATTAAAGCTCTGATCATGGCAGGAGGGTAACAGCAATAGACGAGCCTCAGTTAGAACTTCATTGGCTACAGCATTGCCATCCATTACCCTCCAAGGGTATTCGCAACCTGTCTGCATATTAACTGTTAAATGAGATATAAAATAAGCGAGCCATAAATAGTGGAAACTGAGGTGTTTCTTTGTCATAATAAAATTTGACTAACGCAGTTGACAATCGACCGTAGTGTTTTCAATATTTTTTTTTTTACCGCGCACAAATGCCCTTTGAAGTGTCAAAAAAAAAAAAAAAAAAAAAATTGACAGTAAAGTTGCAGTTATCGATTTACTGCTAAAGAAAAAGCGTTACTATTTCTTTTGTTGTAAAGTGTGGAATGCAAAGCTAAAATTGTTAAAAACTTAACTAGAATTGAATGATTAATAAGCAGAGTAAGTTAAGTGCTCGAAATTTAAAAAAAAAATTTTTTTTCAATACGCTTGCAAATACTCGATACCGAATATTATGAAATGAAAAAGAACGCAGTGAAATGAGCAATCTCAAACAGAATATAGCAGTTACATTATTTCGTATTCAATTTCACACAAACCTTATAGTACATTAATATCTGCAGGGGTTAAATCTCGAAAATTATTAACATTGAATTAAAAGTTGCTGTAAATACACATATTAGCATAAATAAGTTCGTGCACCCTATCCAGGAGCAAATCTTTGATTAGTCTCGGCCGTTCACGCTGCGCGCGTTAGGTGGTATTTTAATATACCACTGCGAATGCATAATTTTTCTAAAAATTGCAATTATACAGCATTTATCAAAAGTATGACAGTGTAGTAACTCATTTTTTGCAGACGTAACCACATACCAGTTCACTTCGGATGATGTTATTTAAAAAAAAAAGTGTGAAACATCACGCCTTTCAGGGGTGATCATTCATCTCAGCGTGTTACTTTTTCATGTTGGGAGTTTTTTCTATATATTTCGTGATTACTAGAAATGTAAGATTACATGATTCAGCATCTCCACAATGACTAGACAGCAGGCTGGTTTGTCTCTTTTGCGAATAAAAACTATTATTTTTTTTGTGGGGAAAGGAGACTTCCGCCTCCGTACGAGACAGGCTGACTCACCTTCATTGATAAGCCCTTATAAAGTTCTGTGCTTATTGGTAGTTTTTCATGACGTATTTTATTACAGAATTATCTTTCGTCTTTTGAGAAATGACGATTGTGCCGAAACTTGAAATCATGTAGAAAGAGGTATGCATAATTGGAAAAGGCTATTTTTTATGGAAGTTTTTTCAATGTTGAATAAGTATTTTCTCAATCGATAATGGCATTATTTGTTAGATTAGATGAGGGACATATTTTGTGTATTTCATCACTATTAGTAACCTAAATTTCAAATTACCTTTCTCTTTATAACAACGGTTTGTCTGCGTATCTAATATCGGGTATTCTTGGCTAATTATACCTATTTTTCGCCTTATAAGACGCATCGTTGTATTTGACGCATCACATTTTTCATGTCGAATAAAAAAAAAAAAATTCTTCGCAGTATAATAGGCACGAATTACGCATCCAAATTTTTTTTTAACTTTTTTAAAAATTTTAATACAAGTATTATCAGTTTATTAGATTAAAAATTATTCTTAAAATCGTCATAAAAATCTAACATATGTAATTATAACCAAAATAATTTTTATAAATTTCATTAATCTTCTTTTCAAATCTTTATCTTCACTCTCAAAATTTTCTGAACTTATTTTTTCATCAGAAACCGAATCATCACCGTCTTGAAATAAGTCATCCTCCGTACCGGCAAGAGAATTACTAATGCCACGCTTTTGAAAAAGATTTTATAATAATTTCGGGTTTCACTTCATTCCATGAACTCTTTACCCATTCGCACACCTGCGAAATTGTGGCCGCCTTTCTCCTACCTGTTGATGTTTCTTCAAAATTTGGAGATTGCATCCAATTGATCCATTTTCTCCCCATAAATCCCCTCAATATTTTTTTATTGATACATCTAAAGGTTGAAGAGCGGAGGTGAGTCCTCTGGGATTATGCTGTTGTTTTGTCGTGCGAAGTTCATTCTTAACAACTTCGGTTCTATAGCATATAAACTGATTCCTTACTAACAGAACAGGTTTCTGACGTAAATTGCCAGGACGTCCAGACCACACCTTCTTTATCCATAACTTCATCTCTTTCTCATCCATCCTTTTGAATGAATATGCATGTTAACTCCTTTGGGAAATTTTTCTTTGGGCATTGTTTTTCTTTTAAAAATTAAGAAAGGCGGCAATTTTGTTCCATCCGCGCAGCGACAAAACAACGGTATAGTGGGTTTTTTCGTGACCAGAAGTTTTAACAAAAATATTTGTTTACCTTTGGAGTCAATAGTCTTGTTCGAGGGCACATCAAAAGTTAGAGGCACTTCATCCATATTACCTATCTGTGAAAGTTCAAAATAGTCAAAATATAAAAATTGTTCACAATCGTTTTCTAGCACATATGATGAATCTGTGAAGCTCACTTTTATTTTCGAATTGGTCTGGCATATTTTGTGATATTTTCGTTTTTGCACGCATGCATAAAGCATTTATCTTCATAAATCTAAAGCCACGATGGCGATCCTGTAAAATCGATGATATTTCTTTCTGCTGCGAATAATTTTGCTCGTTGAATAATCATTTTGCTGATACGCAGCAACCCGATCTGCTTTGATCCATTATCCAAGTTTTTAATTCATTTTCAATTTCTGACCATTTTGCGGGTTTTCTGCGGAGGTTGTGTTTTTTTAAGAACTTGTTTCCTCCAAGTTCGTACCATTTTTTTTTTCTTTCTGTAGGCGGAGGATCAATACCCTATTGCCATTCTTTTTTGAGTACTCAGTCACTCTACGCTTAAACGCATTCATATAGCTATGTCTGTGCTTCGTAGAATCCATGGGTTATAAAAAAAAAAATGAACTATAATAATATATTGATTACTAGTTTAAATGCGTGAACGTTAACGCACCGTAACTGCGTATACATAAAAAAAAAAAAAAAAAACACGCTGTTTTATAAGACGCATTCGGCTAACGCAGATAAATTTTAGGTAAAAAAAAAAGCGCATTTTATAAGGCGAAAAATACGGTAACTAGGATTTTCCTACTCTATATAGACTGATCCTTACATCATGTCACATTTCTGGACTATTAGTCTTATCCTCAACCGACTTGTGCATTTCCATTTTTTTTATGTATGTTATCTACACTTGCAGCATAACACTGTACATCATAACGACTTGACTATACTTAGTGGGCACGTTTCCAGAACTAACACAACAACGTAATGAAGTTCTCCTGAATAATAGTATAATAATCTTTATGTTCATTTTTCAAAGTAGTACTACGATGAGGAAGGGTGGGATAATATTGAAGTCTTGAAAAATGAGCAACATCGTGATTTTATATACACCACAGCCTTTAAGCGTTCTGCCGGTGTACCCATCATTCACAGCAAACTCGCACAACGCAAGTCGAACCTTAGCATTATTTAGAGTGATATTTGGCTTTTTATACAATAGCCTGGAAGATCAAATTCAGTTCGTAATATTCTAGCTCAAACCACTACGGTTATGAACACTCGGAATTTGTTGAGAGTTCAGTGTACAACAGAAGGAATGAATCTTGTTTCTTTCCCCTTTTTAATTTTGTCAGTGATGTGCTTTACCTGACCTTTTTAAAATTTTTTTAAACTTTTCCCCTTTTAATTATACCATATCCTAATTGTTCCGAGAGCTGACGAATCGTGTGATGACAGCCTGTGATAAGACTCTTTCAAGTATTGTACACAACCATATTCACTTAGTGCATGTACCTCACCATTCCAGATGTTTGTCATTGTACCCAACATATTAAAATTTATTTATATTTCCGCTCATGTTTTATATAATTCATTTATTTTTCTCTCAATCATTTCTCCAATTTTGTCATTGGTGTGAAAAATTGACATATGTCAACTCGTTTTCTATCTGAAGCATATGCGAACTATGTTTCGGATTAGTCAAGCATGACGAAACATTAGTTATTATTTAGTAAAAATTTCACCATATGTTTTCTCATTAGTCAAAGTGTCCCCCCCCACCCTAAGTATTAGCAAAGTAAGAACTCGCTGAATTGAGGTTTCCAATTGAAGTGAATTGTTTAATGATTGTTTCCGCACATCCTCATATTAAGTCACAAAATTAGAAATTATATATTAAGATTTCTAAAGTAGTAATTGTTTTACAACGAATGACCAGGCGTTGAATATAGCATCGAGATGTCAGACGCGTGGCTCATTGTTGCAGTGTGCTGTTGAACTTCTGTTAGCCTAATTCATTGATAATGTATGTCTTTGATATATTACCGACCTTGGTTATATATAACGGCTTGTTTTTGGACATCCTAACATTTCGGCAGCAGCTTTAAATCTGCAAACATAATCGTTGAATTTAATGTATGGCATTCCTGTAGTTTAAGTACTCGATGTTTTTCTTTGGTATGAAATTTGGTATGAAATTGCACTCCTGATTTATGTGCTCGCATTTTCGCTACAAAGAAAGGACTTCTTTAGATACAACTTTGTTTCGGTGGAGACTTCTTTTATTTTTCAGCTTATCTTTCCTCTGCATTGAGTACTTCATCCAGAAAACAAATTCATATTCGATTTAGTTGCATATAAAATTATTTAAGAAATTTGAAGCTATTATGCCATACTTTAATCCTCGCACAAGCGGAGTATATTTTTATGCACGGAATGCTTTCATCCTTCTTTTCTTCAAGTAATTCTGACTCTAGCTTATTAACGAGATTTTCCATGGCATGGCATGTCGACTTATACATTACTGCGTGGGAGCGTATCATATGTTCGGATCCACAGACGCTACTTTCATTTCTCCGATCGCCGTACCATGAAATGACCACACTTCCCGACGACTCTAGGAACCAGTAAGTTAGAGATATAACACGTCCGCGACATATGCCTCCCTTAGGTGGAAGCATGAACTTAATATTGGAGACTATTTTGAAAGTCGTTTCTATGGTAACCGTGGAACAGTAACCATCGCTTTTTCCTGTCGCAACAAAGCTATGTACGACTCCTTGTCTTTCCAGCTTTTGTTTACATCCTTCTCCTTCATGGAAATAATTATAACCAACCTTTAACTTTTCTAAGCGCTGCATTTAAGAGAAAGTACATACTACATAAAATTTTCAGTAATAAATGAAGATTGCTGTTAAAAATTAACTCGGAACTTAAAGTGAATTTTTTCTTACTTCCCTCCCTTTTTTCTGGCGTCTTTTTAATATCCGGTTAAATATGATACATGACTATTATTCAGGCATTTATCTGTCAGTTGAAATCAAGGTAAAGGCAGGATTGTTTTTTTTTTTTTTAAGTTTAAATAACTTAAAAAAAGAAGTGGTATTGGGAGAGCTTAAAAACAAAACAATGCTTTATTTTTAAGCAAAGAATCACATGACATATCGAACAGAGGAGAATGAGGTCTTAAGTACATGATATAAACCTAAAAATATCTCCCCCCCCAACAGTTTCTGTCGCATTTCTATTAATAAGAGATCCAGATATTTCCATGTCTGTTATTCTTGAGAATGAAAAATTGTACTTCGAACCGTTTTCGAACTGCAGCAGCCGTTTATTCGAAGTATAACATTAAAATCAGCGAAACTCGTCTCTGCTTGGAGCAACTTCATTGACTTTTTAATTTTCCGGCCTGGTTGGCCAAGCGGTTAGCGTATTCGCTCTTCAATCAACAGGTTACGAGTCCGAATCCCGCTGTGGGCATGAATGTTTGTGATTGTCTTTAGGTGGAAGATAAATTTCATCTCCCGATGTGAGACCAATGCCATGCTTATTGGAGGTTTCAAGTGACTTAAAAAACTTCCATGTTTGGCCTCGTGTTTCCAGGTTATGTAAAAAATAAAATATATACTAATAATATTTAAAATCATTAAAAAATAAGAAAAATTCCTTACCTTGCCAACTGTACGGAATGTAATGGTTTACAAAAAAAGATTTCGTGGGTGGGATCAATATAAAAAGAAACATAGAAATAATTTCAGTCTAAATTTAAATGTCTGCTTATATTTTTCTTTCTATTTTTTATTCGGCATGATTAATATGATATTAATAATAAAAATACTACATGTTTTGTATATTAAATTCAAATATGCACACATTATATGTGTGTACAGTGAAACTTCTCGCCATCTTTCCCCGAACTGTCACGTTACGGATTTGTCGTCTGTTTTGTTCCGTCTCTTGAATACGTCCTATATAAAATTCTATTTTATTTATTCATGTCGTAGTCCTGACCTAGAGTTTTCCCGCAGTGATCCTTCATGAGTAACTGTAACGAAATTTACTCAGTGCTTTTATGTGGATTATACAGGCGATAACCATCTGTTATGTGAAAAGGGTGGTGGATAGCAGTATTCATTGGTAGAAACGTTTAGTTATATTAAGCCACATTTGTGATGTTTCGTTCGAGAGGTAATTGGGTTCGATTTGGCGTCGTGAATGAAGTGATTGAATTTGCTGATTATGTGTCAGTAGACATCGAGCTTGCCACAAGAGAAATATCGATACCATTATGAAGTGGGTGATGATCGCAAAGGGAGAGAAAGAACAAATGCGAGCTCGCTGAGTTTTGCTAAACACATGTTGCAGTGGTTTTTGTGATATCGTTCCTTTTATGCTAACACTTAGTAACGATGAGAAAAGGGCTCTGTTTCGCGTAAAATGTACATCAATCCCAACTACTATCGGCTGAAACCTGTAATACCATTAACACTGTGGACTAGACAAGAATTGGCTGGAGTCCAGACCTGAAAATCACACAACGTTTCGCGAAATGCGGTAATAATTATATTCTTTGTGTCTGTCTTAGAATGTAAGTTTTCCTCGGCTCTGGTTGGGTAATCTTTTATTAATATTAAATATTTGGAACCCTTACAGGAATTTACTATCGCAGTTGTTGCGGTCTTCGAATCGTCTCGGTTTTGATTCCCCCCCCTTCGGACTGTTTGCAGTTCTCAGTAGCAAAATTATGTACATAGTATATAAGCTTAAAAACCTTTTTAATGTAGCTTGACCCGCAAGGGTTGTAAACGTAACATCAGTACCGTGGGTGAACTGAGGTTTTTATTGTGTTTATTTTTGGATAATCCGAAACTTAAAAAGTTCTAAGGTTTGGTTTTTAGCCTCATTTAGGTGCCGTTTGCATTATTATTTTTGTATAGTGAAACCATTATCACAACAAAATAACCTACATTTTAGACCATTACCACACAACTTTAATAGTGATTGATTTTTAAATACGAAATTTCGCCAAATTCCATCAAGCTAAATAGAAATGATCAGTTCGATTCATTTTGTCAATAAAAGAAAGAAAACTCTTAATCAGCCATAAAAATGTGTTTCGGCCAATAAGCAAAATCACTACACTTCAGTTTACCCTTATGAACAATTTTATACGAGGCTTCTAAGCCTAATTGTGCACTAAAATACATAATTAGGCTGTTTACTCATAGCACATTTACAGTCGTTAATAGTTGAATTTTCGCGAAGACCATAAGAATTTCTGACACACTAACATCATTGAAAGCACTATCCAGAGAGTCGAGTTTTTTTATAGCGCAGTTGCAAGAACGGCCAAACAATGCTCTTCGATTCGGGAAGAAAAAAAAAAAAAACCTGCGATTCTCGTCTCGACAAGAATGTATGAACTAATTGAAGGCGAATTAGCCGACTACAGACTTTTTGCAGAACCCTTATGAAAATTTTCATAAAAATATCGGCAAGAAAATTGTGATAGTGGAAATATTACGTGCAAAATATTTTAATTAAGAAAACATAACTCTGCTTTATTTGCTTAATATCTCATTCCAAGTAAAGCAGTATAAATAAGTTGATAAAAATATACGAATCTTAAGAATATGGGCTTCATTTGAGCGGCCTAAGTTAATGTTTGTAATGCTTCTTGGAGCTAAAGTAGGTGACTGTTGGAATCCACTTTCACAATCAGCACGTTAAGGCAGAAGGAAACGGGATCTTAAATGCTTTTTACTTAAAGGTTTGTTTGCTCAAACTTTATCAAGTGATAAATTGTTCTTCAAAATTTTCAGTGTTACGTCCGAGGAAAGATCGATCAACGTGTCTCCTTCACTCGTAAATAGAACATTTCTTGAATCATTGAAATTGAACGAATCCAAACCCCATTAAAAAAAAATTACCTTAATGTACCTTTTTGAGAAGTGGAAATCTTCATGTTTAACTCAACCTTAGGTGATGAATATTCCTCCGCATTTTCAGCTGCAGTAGTTACATTCATAATTATCACTCGTTGATTCTATATGCTCTTTGGCATTGTTAGCAGTAGTCTCACTAATTTCTGTCGTTATATAAAAAAAAATGACTTGCGCCGTTGACTCATAAGTAAACAGATTCAATAAACAGAGTAGCAGAATTCTCTTCACTGCGCCTTAATAATTGATGAATCACGCACCCTAGCCACTCTAGATACCGTTCTCATACAGTTTTGCAGGGTAGTATTTTTCTCCATTCAACGCAGCTATTCCCCCTTCCCAGTAACTACATGTAATACCCATTATAAATTTTTGCATGCTTTGGGGGAACCACTAGAAGATTTCGAGATACTGCTGCAGGGTTCGGCGAACACAGTTTAAAAACACTGGTATAAAATGCTCTCCGCGCAATGTCTTTGTGACTTAAATGGAGATGTCACATAATGTTTTAGTGCATTTGAGACGTCGTACGCCGACCAGCTCAGCTCGAATAGAGTATTGCACTGCCAATCCCTTAGGGCTCGCACCAGAAACATGGAGCCATCACATTATGATATACTCTGTTATATGGATGGCTCCGTGAACTTACTATCAGGTACTAATCGATCCCAGGGTATTATGGTTATGTCGGATTGGCTGCATTTAGTTCCAGATTCACTTATAGCGTTTGTATATCAGTGAAATATGAGTGAGTCAATAGTTCCAAATATTGCCTGGAGCTGTCTTCGTTTTTATGCAGTTTATAGGACATTTCAGAAGAAACTTTTAGTTTCAACACAACCAGGATGAAATGAATGCACTTCTCTAGCTGTATATATTCTTGTTTTCATCCATGTAAAATAAATAGGTGTGCAATGATGTATCTTTTAAGGCTAGCTACTTGTGTATAGAGAGCAGCTGATCTCATATCAAGTTGTACTTTGTCACATTATGTACATGATTTTCACAATAATGCAATGCATTATTATGAGAATTTCCCCGATCGATTTTCAACCTTTAATTGACGTCTCATTAACTGGAAGTTTGTCCCGTGGAAATACTGAGCTATTGTCGACAACGGAAGAAATATTTCTCGATATTCAAATAGCAAAGTTGCGTAGCATCTTTCGTTAGATCACAATTTCCCTAATTGAAAAATGGCTTCCAGAATATATCTGTAAGCAGTAATAAAGAAAGAGAAATATTTTGTTTGTCGCAGTAAAAACACTAAATTTCTGTGTGTGTGTGTGTGCACGCGCGTGCGTGCGTGTTTATTTTGCTTTATTTCAGGCGAGTAGTTTTTATGGGAACTACATCTTGGAATGATCTGTAACGTTGCATCTTGTCGAAGTTTCCTGTGTAAGGCGGTGTATTTCAGTGTATCTAGCAAATTACTTGCTGTCAGATGCACCTGACCCTAACTTTTTTGTGATAACTCTTTGTAAGAAAAGGTATTGGGTATACTTTGCATGTCATCAAAACGTCTCGCCTCCTCCCAGTTAGAGTAATCCTTGAAGGTTAAGGTAGCAGCCCGCTTGGTAAAGTGCTACTACTTAAAGCTCATCCATGAACTTCTGGTGTGACATCGGAGATGGTGTTGGTGGCGACTGCCAGCTCGCTATAATATGTTATTTATGCTCTCTTGCACGACAGACTTTCATTATGCTCGATGTAACCTAACACGCGGTACCATCGTCATTAAAGTTCTACTGGCCTTTATGATATAAGATCCGGTATAGCTGGCACAAGTAAATTGTTCGGGCGAAGCGAGTGAAAGTAGTCTCAAAATAACGAAATGAAACACAGAAATGTATCCAAGTCTGTCGATATACTAAATTAACTTAGATAATTTTTACTGTCTTTTTTTTTTTTTTTTTTTTAGATGACAGAAAGACAGATTATGACTATCGGCAGTCCTTGTAGTGTGAATAAATGGAATGATAATTTCTGAGGAAATTAGTTTTTTAAAATCATTATTGACGTCTGTAGACGCCGTATGGTCAGGGGTTTGGGAGTGAAGTCTCTTGCTAGAATAAGTGGTAGGGTCGCAGATTCCCTTTCCACACAGAGTTTGTAGGACAATCGCAAACATCCGTGGCGGGATTCGAACCCGCAGCCTCTTGGCTGGTGAGCGGACACGCTAACCACTCAGCCAGTCAGGCCACCAAAGTTGTTAGAATTGTTAATAATTTAAAGTAATAAACTGGTTATATTTTATTCTTGCCAGCTTATTTTACAGTTCCGTTACTTCTTTAGATTGTGTTCGTATTGAAAAGGTTAGTGGTTTATATCTTTCTTTAAGTACAAGTAATACTTGAAAATAAGAAAGTAAATTTATCAGAAATAGAAATGTAAGATTTCTCTAATAAATTTACTTGAAAGCAGAGTAAAACTCTTGTTTTTCTTATGTAGCTGTAACGCAAATCTTATTTCCATTGCATGGCATTGCAATCACACGGATGAGAAAGATATGAACCTTTAGCGTTATCTTTTTCTTCATCTCCCATTTTCTCTTGGCATTTATAAGTTATAAATGCTATTCTTGAATTAATAACTAATTTAATTGCATTTATTGAGGTGCAGTAATTGCAAGTACCGTGCGTATTGCAGTTAACAGCCTAAATATGTTTATGCTATCAAAAATAGTGAAAATACGACAGTCAGCAAACAGCGCTAGTCGACAATTTTATTGCACTAATTAGGATGTTGATTTTAATCTGAAATATTCTTAATACCTAAAACTAATTTTAGAGTTGCAAAAAAGATACTTAGATGTAGCTGTTGCAGAAATGTTTTTTTTTTTTTAAGTTTCCTCCCCACCAAAGGATTTTTTGTGCTTCCTCCGACTCAAAAATCGCTTTCATCATTGACGGGTTAGGTTTTTTAGTAACTTTTTAATTTGGTACATCTGTTTTATGGAAATCCTACCCAGGAACTGTTGTATACACATAATACATTACTACAGTAAGTGAATTAAAGGTAAGATAATCCATAAATCCAGCTGTACAGATTCATAAAATTTTCAAGCCACCTCAGGCCTCCAATAATCAGGATGATGGTACGAAATTACTCTGTTTGCAGATTGTTCATCATGTGACAGTTACGGAATCAGCGGGAAGGTGGGGGAGAATAAAAATATCATATATTAATGGATAAACCACATATGGTACAATACGTCAGTATTATAAATAAAGTAAGATTAAACAAAGATCATAGATTAGTCCGATATAAAATAGCGTTAAACCTAAGAATGGATATTGCAAATCACTAATATCGTTCCGTTATTTTATCCAACATATGGATAAAAATTGGAAATATGCTTAATTTATGGTTCTAAGTGTAATTTAAATTATGTTTTCATTGTTATTGTGTGGTGGGACTGAAAGCAAAGGTAACGACATTTTGGGATGTGTGAACACCTCGTTTTACAGTTACTACTCGGTAAAAAAAACAAGATTTTTATTTATTTATTTTTTACCGACAAAACAATAGCATAGACATAATTGTTTTCGTAAGACTGTCAGTATATATTCTTTGTTTACACCAGAGCTAATATATCTCGATTTTCAATGGATTAATAAACTGTTTATTAAACACTTAACATTTTAATCGAAAAATTGATGTTACCAAACAGTAAGTTGTGAGCCAATTAATAGTGACTTAAATATACGAAGTTAATTCGGCCTACGCGACCTCAAGATCGAAATGAATGAAGTTAGTTTGCTGTATGTTATCGTGATTTGTTCATATGCCAAAATTTATCTGATTTGATCAAATTGTAGTATTTGATTTTTCCACTTATATCGAATGTATTTATACTCTTATATTAGAAATTTTCATTTATGGATTAGCAAAGGTTATTCTCGCATAAGCAAGTAATGGATTCCTTGCTTTGTCCTTCCAGATTTACCACAAAGAATTATGAGAAGTTCAGGAATGTCTGTCACAAATAAACAGTCTCAGCTCTGTTATCATATCTAGTCTGCCAAAACTACTCGAGAAGTGGGGGGGGGTTCAAATCCCATCTGGGATGTAAGGAACCTTTAATAAGGCTCTTCACTTGAAGATAAGTTAGTTGGTTTCTCATATGGCAAATTCTGGTTTTTTGTCTCACAGAATTGGCATTCCAAGTGGGGAACACAACAAAGTTACAAAATACAACGCACTGGCCGCAGTTATAGTTATTGATCATTAATTCCATTCGAAAATTACCAGATGCTTACAAAATTCCGTAGTGTGCAGTCGTCAGCACGAAGCGATATTTGCCCTTTGGTTGAAAAAAAAAAAAAAAAACATGGGATCGAATCCCGTCAGTAACACGTGAAACCTTTGAACTGAATGCGAGTTCTTATACAGAGTTTTGCATCCCACAAATGGAAACAGACTAGATGAACATGCAAATTAAATCTGCATGCGAAAGCTGACCTTAGTTGATTTGATCGTAATTTTAGTAAACTCTTATTTTCTATCAGCTTCTTTAATCATTACTCATTTCCTTTCGTTCAGTTACACTTTTCTGTCCATACTTTTGTCTCCGAGAGACTATTTCTGCATATGTCCGACCAGGTCTCCTCTTGTTTGATCTCTGGTTGAAATTTTGTATCTTCATTCTGTTTAATGCATTTGTCGTTTCTGTAGCTTCTTAATACAACTGTTGATTTCAGACATATCACCGATTCATCATTCATTTTACATTGTTCTCATATTTGAGAAGTTTCCCTGAAGGCTCCCTGATAATTCTTAACTCAGTGCAGTTAAATTGATTAGTGATATTTTCCTTACTAACTCATACCGACGTGCAGTTTTTGCTTTGCGCATATATTTCTTTGGTCATAATTGGAACTAGGAGGTTATCTATAGAAAAGGCAAAGAGCAGTAAGTGAATCGGTAAGAGAAGTTTTGATAATCAGCAAGAATATTTTCTGAACAGTATCTAGAATTTTTTAAAATAATTTTTGGGACTCCTAAAGGAGAAGCACTCCACTGGATGTTTTTGTAAAGCAAGTTATTCAAGAGAGAAATGTCGTCTTTAGAGGGAAAAGGTTGCCTGTGAGAAATTTTCGGCTAATGTTACTTCAGAAGGAGAATCAGTTCTTGATCAAGGAATGGGACGGAATGAAACGTGGGATCAGATCAGGATAATTTTTATTTCATAAGAAATCAAATGATAGAAAAATGGGAAATTGAACAAGACTTATTGGTGCCTGCGGCCCCTTTAAAAGATTTTATCATATAGAAGTGCAAGAAAAAGTGGCAGTATCACTTTTTCCCCAATGACAGAAAACTACGAACTCTGATCACAAGACATTTTGAGAAATAGTCCATGAAAAGTGGAAATCATATACTAGCTACTAAATCAGCATATGCACTTATGGAGAAAGTATGGTTTTCTCTTATTCTAAATTATGCGTTAAAGTAGCTAAACAAGAATCACTGGAAGATTTACGAAAATAATATAAAAGTTTGAATATAATGAAAGCGGTCATGTTTTGGAAGCTACTAAGAAAGCCCAGAAAGAAAAGAAAAAGTACAAGTAATGTATAAAAACGGAAGGATATTTTAGTTATCTGTAGGAATAAATTTGGAAAAAAAAAAAAAAAAATAGTAGATTAGGTAAAAAGGGAAAGAACATTCACAGAAGATATCCAGAGGAATGAAGGGTACATATCGATATTTGAGCAGAATAAGCCATCCGAAATGCCAGCTGGTGTAATTTTTATGACCTGAAATATGGTGGTATAAAAGTTTTACACAGACTGAAATGCTTGATTCCGAAGGTTGTTTTTAATTGTTGTTTATTGGGATTAAGGACGGCCGAAGCAACTAAGTTTTTGTTGTGATGTTTTCTGGCCGTTTTGCGGGAGAAACACTCTACCACTGAAGGTGAATTAGCTTCTTGAGACAGGGTAACTCGCCAACCGTATTTGAGCAACGACTAAGAAAAATAGTGGAAGGTAAAATTGGAGAGGAGCGCAGGATTAGGCCAAATCTTGACACTAATATAAATCTAGAAATCAAGGGAGTTTAATAAGGATCACTAAGCCTTGCCGCCCTCGTAAAGCAAATAATAATAGTGCCAATAGTCGAATTTTGATGGAAGAACCTATATCAGATTAATTTGCAAAGGGAAGAAAAATTACAAATAATGTATAAAAACTGGAGGACAATGAAAAGACAAACTATGATAATAAGTATCCATAAAAAACAAAACTGCATTTTGTAGTAGTAGTAGTAGTAAGACTATAGAACAAGTCAGACATTTTGGTTATTTATTTACAATTTTTAGTGAATAGAGCACACTAAATATGGACACGTTGAAATCAGTATGATCGGTGTAGTCGGAAGTCCTATAAAAATTTATAGGGATAAAGCAGTATATAAAATGTCTCTCACACCAGTTTTAATTCGTGGATATTAGAGAGCTGAATTAGAAATGGGCTGGCTATAAGACTACTAGTAGTACGAAAATATGAAAAGAACTTGTTAATATTCAAGAATGTGTAAACTGAACTAATCTGATGTGGTATAGTTCATATTAACGAAACAAGTGTCTAAAGCAAAAAAAAAAAAAAAAAGCAGGAATACGACTTTGGGTGGGGGGTATAAGTAAGTGGTTCGATGCTTTAAAAGTTCACAAAGCAAGGAGTTAATCAAATCAGATGTGCCAACTAACAGACCAGTTTGGAAGGAAATTCGTGATAAGAAAAGAATAATCAGTCAAGTGAAAATTAACTATTATTTAGATATTGGTCAAGTGTGGGTGAATAACTAATTTAATTACCAACTAGTTTCGCCGGCTTGTGCTGTCGGCTTTATCAGGGTGATATTGGTCAAGTGTGGGTGAATGAATTTAGCTTGTAATTTTTGTTTCTTTGCTTTTCTGATTGTACCCTGATGAAGCCGACAGCACAAGCCGGCGAAACTAGTTGGTAATTAAATTAGTTATTCATCCACATTTGACCAATAATAGTTAATTTTCATTAATCTTTGTGGTCAAGAATTAACAATTTCTAATCAGTCAAGTATTGTACGGGACTATACCATATACCGCTGTGGGTATACACCAGAAGTAATGGGTAAGCGTTAGTATTTGTATCTAATTCACACAAAAAAAATCTTTTTTCAACCAATTTTTGGATGTAGTCTTTAAATTTTTTTAATGTAAGTTACTTGTGTAGTCGAAAATACGAATTGAAAGAATGCTGATTTGAATTGCAAAATAATAGATTAGCCTTAGAAATATTACAAGACTAGCTCTTCGATATACGATTACCACACAACGCCGGCGCGTGGAAACTCCATGCGATGATACTATTTCTTTGAACTGATTTGTATTCGAACAATCAGTAAATCCGCTAAGTCACGCATTCTTGAATTTGCTTCTTTTCTTTTATTCCATTTCTTCCAAATGGAACTTTCAGGCTTTTATTTTACTGACTCAATTACTATAAAAACATAAAACACATTATTATATAGAAATTCAGTAGTTCATAAGTTTAAAAAAAAAAAAAAAAACTTCAACAGTGCTATGAATTTTTTTTTTTTTTTTTTTTTAAATAGTAAAGCGGCATACCAGATGCACATCTGGCCCAGTTTTTAGCAACTGGCAAGAGGTATAGTACGTTAGGCATATCACATACAAATTAATTACTTTCCCAAACATACAGTAGTTAGTAAAGAACACAATATGAAAAACTGGCAGAAAAATAAAAGTAAGTTTAAATTTGCATTAAATTCCGCAGTTGGAAGACTTAGCGTAATTTTGGCTTTTGATGTGGCTTATTAAAAAAAAAAAAATCCTCTTTCAGTTTCAATATCTTAATCTGATATAGGTTCTTCGATCAAAAAAAAATTTCATGTATACAATACAAAAATGAAAGTCTGTTAATAAATTAATTCCTAACGATCGCTATCCCGCTTCTTCCTCCTCTGCGAACGAACACTGTTTCCATAAGATGAGATTTATTCTTATCGATAGGCTTAAAAGAATAAATATTTCTGGAAAAAGGAATAAATGATCTTTAAACAGCAATGCTTGCAGAAATGATTCTCTCTCGACATCATGCTCGTGCAAAAATATCTAGAATCCAAATTGATTACTTTCGAGAAAACTAATTCTTTCTATCGCTGAATTTAGGTCTTAATTTGTTGCTTTTCATTATAAATATTCCGTCGAAATAAATTTTGGAAGGCAGTGCGGTATGAGACTGATCTTTGTATAGGGCATTAAAATTCTCGAGTGGATATCAGTTCTATCTATTATGAATTTATCTTTCTCTTGGATGTAATAGCATTGGATTAATTCAATTTTAAAGCCGCTGTGTTATTGTTCGTTTTCTTCATCCGCTTGCACAACATTGTTTTCCATTTTGAAATTAATTTCCTGAACAGAAATTTACATATCAGAAATTTTGGTGAATTGTCGTACCGGGCAACGAGGATTCTGTAGGAGATTTTGTGTAAAAACATCTTCCTATTAAAGAAAACGGTGAATAGTCTTTAATAGATTTAGGAAAACAACTGGGATTAAAATCGTTACTTGTAACGCGATTACAATACTTTTCCTGCAATGAAATTGATTAAAATGCATTTACTCACCTTAATGACGTTGCTTGTATTGTCGGATGCATTTACCTAGGGAGCTCATGCTATAATATTCCACATTCATTTATTCAATTAGTTTATGCAGTGATGTTTTGACAGGATCTGTGACACTTTGCGCCGTTTCTGCGCTTCCTAAGCAAACACCTAGGATGATTGTTCGATATCATTTTTAAGATTACTTTACCTTCATGCGTGTTCTCTCACGGTTTGTTCTGGAATCAGCTCTCCATTATGTTTTGACATTAATCTGAAAGAAACTGCCAAACGTACTCGGCAAACATAAGTGAACGATTTTGCTTTTCGACGGTGTGTTAATAAAGAAATGTAAAGTCATCAGTCATATTGAAAATTTTTTTTAGCGTTTATCATTCGTTAAAGTAAAGCCGCTACCTCTTGCATTAATTTAATCTGTAAGGCAGATATTGGATCATCACATGTGACAATTTGTTCGATCTCTACTGCGCTACTTGCAGCTATTTCGGTTGAATAAATTCCTCTCGTGTGCGTTTTTGTCCTCTTTCTCTTATCTTGAAGGAAAGCTTCCACACTGAATGGCATTTTGCTGCAGGGTATAGACGTTCGTTCTTAGTAAAATAAAATCTGGCTCTCTTGCCTCTTTCTTTCTTTCCTCTCTACTTTAACTTTTTTTTAGGTATAGACGTGCTGTCTGGAAAAGAAAACCTATGATTTAAGAATTCATATTTTTCCTTAGTCTTATGTAAAGGTGCTTTTTGTCTGAATAACTGAATGCAGTCATCATTTGTCCTCTTTGCTAAGAGGCGATATAATAATTTGGAAACGTATGTTAAATCGTTATACAAATTTATGATGTCGCTAAGAATGCTTGTTTGTCTTTTCTGCTATTGCATTTTTTTATTAATAACAAAACCAAATATTCTCTCTAATGTATACCTGCATTTGATTTCCTCACATTCACGTTGGTTTTGCATTGAGAATTCCATCTTATCTGATTATTAGGAATGCGATCTACATGTGGAATTAGCTTTTTTTTTTAAAAAAAGTGGTTCTTTAGGTAGCAAAGATTCATTATATGGAGTTGTGCTAATCTGACAATGAGTTATGCTACGAAAGTGTTTGAGCCTGCATTACTAATTTTCACTCGCAGATTCAGTAAACCGGGCTCAAGTCTGTTGAAAAGCAAACTCTGTGAACAGGCGATATTGTTTTTTTCTTCAGGCTTTACAGCTTTCTTCTTTTTTTTTTTAGATTGTTTCGTTTAATATCTTCATCAGTTACTCAGAACAAGCTTAGAAATTCCTTTACCGAAATACGGATAGCGGTTAATCCATATTCGTTATTATCATGAGCATACCAAATTATCAAGCGTCAGGTCGAGGCATAAAGTAAACTTATTAGCTGAACAATTATACCAGTGCCATTTGGTTAGCTCACATGTCGCCTTCCATTATTAGAAAAGCTCAAATTAATAAAAAATGGGATATGTGTGTTATTTTTGAGGAAATACTTCGAAGTGGAATTACTGGGAAACAATTTAGACTTTGTTTCCTCCATCTTTCCTCCGAATGTCAAACTACAATTTGGAAATAATTTAATTTGTACTATTCATACATTTCATTTCATTTCTATCACACACTAACAGAACCGATACCTGTTAAAAGAAAATTAAAAAAAAAAAAAGAAAGAAAGAAACGTAAGGGCAAAATTATATATGGTTCTTCTGGAACATTATCCACAGAATAAGTGATGGTAGCCATTGACATCATTACAGCAACGTAAAACTCTAACATAAAATGGCTATAGCATTTTAGAGAGGTTAATATATAATAATAATAAGATTTTAAAGAATATTTTATGTTGAAATTGTATTTTTTTTAAGTAATGCTTATCTGAGTTAGGTGAGTTGCGGTCGATGGGCATGTACGGTCCACGCATTTAACTGCTATTTATAACTCCTCCCTGAGCGACAATACACATAACAAATGGTCCGCATGGTTAAGGCAACAGTATTTAGTGTACGAACAGAGCATTCTGAGAGGAAAGGAAAGAATTTCGGTTTCCAAAAGTACACAAACATTTATTCTTTTCTCACCTTTCCTCGGTGCTATTTATAACAAATGACAGTAGCTCTCTAATGTCTTAAGTCACTCAGGCCATTTGTTACGTATATTGGTGTTTTGGGAATACAGATTAGTAACTATACAAGTGGACATTTCAGTTTCCACCAGTGCCATTGCTTGCAATAAAATAATAAAAAAAAAAGACTTCGTGATTAATGACTAAATATATCTAAGCATGCTTTTAGTTTGGCTGGATGACAAGCTTCACTTTCTGTAGGCGTTTTCGCAAAATCAGCACCTATTAGCTTCGTTATGTCTGACTGTTCGTCTTTTCGCTTGCAGTTAGAATGGATGAACCGATTTCGATGAAACGCGGTGTTTACGAATTCACTCAAAAATTTTTGAGCAATTCTTATTAAAATCAGATAATGACTATCACTTTACTATGAAAATCAAAATACGATTTTTATTGCGCCACTAACACACGATCATTTGAATCATTCACTTCCATGATATATTCGTCGCACCCGGTGAACCTAATATTGTATATTTGCTTTTTGTATATTAAGTTGACAGTAGCATATCCTAATATTGTGAATGTGCATTAGATTTTTGTATTGTTCCACCAGTTAATATTATTATCCAGCCAGACACGCAAGTAATCGTTTATCAAATTGAGCTTGAATCTTGAAAATTCAAGATATTCAAGTTTCAAAATTCAAGATTTGAAACGAAAGCAAAAAATTAAGGTTGTGATGGTCCGTGGAATCCAAGAATTGCTTCCACAATAATAATAAAATTGAGAAAATGATTGTCTGCATCCATTTTTATAATTTTCTTAATTTTATTGTTTAATAAACAGTGTCATTTTGAAATTTATTCTTATAAATGTTGATTATTAAAATTTTGCCCTTACCTGATTATAGTTTATAATCCGATTGTTTCTTTCGTCGTCTGTCAAGAAATTTTGCGAAGATAATGAAAAGAAATGCGAAGATGTACGGTCTTTATGTTTCATTTGTGCATTCTGTCTCCAGGGTGTTTGTCAGAGTACCGAATTCGTTTTCATGAGAACCAGGAATATTGTCAATTTGGGTAATGTAGTGGTAATATCAAAATTCTCCCGTAGAAAGCTGTTTTAACATTGAACAATCAAATAATGAAATGCATGTATTTTTGCTTAACACACACAGAAAATCTTACATTCTGATAAGAATTGATTAATAAGCGCTTCACTTCTAAAATGTGAGATTTCACGCGAATTACTTATTCCAATATTTCTTTTTAAAACCTGTTTCTTGAGCAACATAATTCCTAATATTTCAGTCTTATTAGGCTTTGGTATCTTGTTATTGTGCTCCCATAAAAGGAATACATAGCCCTTACAAAGGATGTTGCTTTTAAGGTTTTAATTAACGTTACGGTTTGGAATTTTCTTGTGTCAAAGTCAAATCTCGTTCACTCAATAGCAGGGGTAATTTTGAGCCCATGCGAAATGTCAATTATGTGCTTCCCAATTTCAACGGAAAACTTAAATACAAACTTAGTTTTTATTTAGATTCTTGATATTACATAGTATATTCAAATACAATACACTCTTTATATAAAATCGATTCATAATTTTATTTATTTTTTGTTTGTTGTATATGTTGAGCCTCTGATTTGCTTGGGCTCTTTCTGCCGTAGTGTCTGCTACCAGTAATAAACGTGTTCTAACTCAACCGATTGTTTCTAATCTTAATTCCCCGATACTCCCAAATAGCAATCTTCACTAACGTGTATCATTTGAATGGCGATATAATATCGATTGCTTCTAGTTGAAAGTTTTAATTGACACTGCTGAATTAAAGGTTATATTTTGTTAAGTAAATCAGTATTTACGACTTAAGCAAAGGAAAAAAAATATTCTGTATTTTTTGTCCTTTTTTTTTTTTTTTCTTTCTTGACGAATATCTCTGTACCAACATTGTGAAAGTTAAAATAACCGTCAGTAATAAATTTTCGATTGCTCCTGAGTCCTAAATCACTAATCTATTTTGTTAGTGAATATTTTATCCAGCTTTACTCTTATACCTCAGTTTTATAAATAAATCTCAAAGCTACTACATAATGCTAATAAAAACAGATAGCAAGTGTCGCGAACTGGAACCACAAAATCATGCTATTTATAAATTTCAGTTTCTGTAAAATGGTAGATAATTGCCCTGTCTAGACCAAAATTGATTGTTTGGTTTGCTCGTGATGGTGCTGCTGCTATGGTTGGAAGTAACAATTCCCTGTGGACTAGGATTAGAAATGAAAATCCGAACTATTCAAATGAAGTGCATTTGCCACTCTCTGGCAATTTGTATACAGCATGCATTTTCAAAGATGTCATACAATGTTGGATTCATTTTGACTGAAATTCCTTCGTGGTTTTCAAATAGCAATATGAGAAGAGAAGATTTTAAGGCTCTTTAAAGTGATGAATTCAGCAGTTGAAGATGACCAGGAACGAGATGCACCCCTTCCATTTATGAAATTGTCCAAGACAAGTGGTTAGTGAGAGGTAAAGTCTTCAATAATATACTGCTAAATTGGGAAGAATTAATTGCCTACTTCACCTGCTGTGAACAATCTGGAGATCAGGATACAAGGTATAAGGCATGGTTGATAAAAGAGATGTTACAAGATAGCATGAATTATTTTTACTTTGTATTTGCTGCTTCCATTGTTAAAGAGTTCGAAAGGCTTAATGTTTTGTTCCAGCAAACCTATGCTGATCCTTACGATCTTGCCAAAGAACTGCGCACACACACAGAGATAGTCTTTATCAAAGGCTGTACAACGAAGATGGAACATGCAAAATAGTAGAAAATGTAGACTTTGGAATTAAATTTGATCAAGAAATTAGGACGTACTTGATCAGCTTTAGCACTTCTCCTAATGTGGAACAAGAAAATAATAAAATAAAGTCTGTGAAATTTAGGTGCCAAACCATGCTTCAAGAATCGTTGAATCAAGTGAACAAGCGGCTCCCTGAGTCAGCTGATATATTTAAAAGTCTGTCACTTTTAAATCCTACTGTTATTCTAAGCGAAACAGAAAAGGGAAAATTTTCTGATTTGTCATTTTTCCACCTAATAAACGATGTTGATATAGTCGAAGATCAATACAGAAAAATTAGCCTTGTTGCGTGGAATGAAGAAGAAAACTTCAAACAAGATGGAATCCCTAAGGAAGCTTTAGAATTTTGGCAAGCAGTATCCAAACACAATAATTTTAAAGAACTGTCGAATTATGCCTTATCGTGCCAGCAAGTAACGCAGTAGTTGAACGAATTTTTTCTTATGTAACATCTATCAAAACTAAACCCAGAAAAAGATGCAAATTAAACTGCTGGATTCAATTGTAAGAATCCGTTCATTCTTAAGTGATAACAATATGTGCTGCCAAAACTTTAAATGTACTCCCGAAATGCTACAAATGCACAACAGCAAAACCCTTAACGACTCGACTGCAGAAAAAGAACAAGATCTTCAATATTTTGAAGAAGTGCTGTCAAATTTACAGCTGAGTTTCACTGTAAGTATTTTAAGTTTAATCAAAAGTATTTTTGATGATATGTAATCGAATATATAGGCATAATTTATGCACACTTAATTGTTGGTATGTTAATTCACACAATTCAATCATTTTACATCTTTGGCCATATTTTTTGGCCTAATACTTTTCCAAAATGGCCATTTTTGGCCATAAGCTGTTGTGTTCATCTGGCAACCCTGGTAGAAGCCCTAGTTGAAGTGCATTTAACAGTGAGGTCATTTTTCTGCTAAAATGTATTAACAAAGATCAGTTTGACGTAAGGCATTGTTGAGACAGTACTTTATTTCATGTTATGTATTCTTTTCTTAAAACAGGAGAAAATATGCATATGTTTGATGCAGTTGGTGTGGGTAATAATTTTATAGAGTATAAAAAATCCTCTATTCTCCTCTCTATTAATCTTTTTTTCTTTTTTTTTTTCGAAATTAGATCATTAATTGCACATATAGGACAAATGAAAGTTCTATAACTTAAGTGATTCTTGTTATTACCAGTGAATCATTCACCCCCGAATGGGGAAACGGGTGAAATTCAAATTCCGATTCAAGCAGCAGATTGATAGCTACCATTTTCTTCTTTCGAAATCATACTATTTAATATAGCAACGCTATTGGATGTATTCTCTTAATCTGTTATTGCTTATTGGGTTCACGGTGTCTATCCATTGACCTCCATCCCTTTCAACCCCAAACCAGGATACCTTCCCTATCTCGTTTATCGATGTTAATCATTGTACTACACCGAATACTGTAAATGGTATTTATTTTCATGCCGTAATGAAAACGTTACGTGAATTTCATCGGAGAAGAAAATTTTGAAACCTCCTCAAATATATTTCTCTGCATATAGGAATAGCTGTTTCAATCTATTGAAGCTCATAAGTCGGATGTTTATTTGTTAACTGGGGGAAAAAAGTTAGTTCTCTTCAGAAGGTTTCCAAAATATAATAGTGCCATTCACTCCTTTTTAATAAGCATTATAGTTAGTTAGTGCTGTCCTCTTTTGAATCTAGGATTCCTGTGTCATACTGCAGGAAATTATCCGCTTCATAATATGATGGATTTGCCCAACTTTCTGTTGACGTCTCAGTATTTAATGAATATTAAGCTAATTTCGTTAAGAGTTCAATTGAATGTTTCATTAATATAGACATTCCTTGGTGCTATAGATATCCACTTATATCCAACGATTTCTCTGATAATATCGATTTGCCGTGGACAACGACTATCATCAGTGTTTTACTTTTATCAGATTTTCCCAGTGCCTGTAACTTGTAATTCATAGTTAACATCACTCTTTTTCTCTCTTTTTATTTATTTATTTTGAGAAAAAATAACTACAACTTGCAGCACGTATATCGGTAATTCGGGAAAAAATTATTTGCAAATTGTTAAGTAAATAGCAAACGGTCATGTAAATAACTGAAGGCAATTCCCGTCTCATAGACCGGCTTTCGGATATTTACACGACCACCCCCCCCCCCCTAGAAACTAGTTTTTCCTTCCTTAAAATAGGCAACTGGGTGAAGAGTATACACAATTGATAAACAAAATAGTTCACTGCGAGGTAGATTAGTGTCGAGTTTCCTCCTGCGATGAATCCTGGAGCACGATGTAGGCGCAGTTATACAATAAAGGTACTACTGCAAAGTTGCATTCTAGTATAGTAACAACCGTACTTAACAGTTATAACATATAGTTTTGTATCATCTGGAACAGTTTTGCTCGAAAAATATCCGAATTTTATGAGCGATCGGAGTTATTGTATATAATTTCGAATTGTTTTGAAAAAAAATTGCCAGACCAAATTGATAATTTTTTTTATTAAGAACGGCAGCTACTAATTACAGTAAACAGTTCTGTAGATGAAATTGTATTCGTACGGACGAACGAATCAATAATTGTTTACGCATGTTTCTTTAATTAGTGAAAGTTTGAAATAAATTATATTAATAAAACAAATCGTACATAAAAAAACAACAAAAAACGTGCTTTCCCTTATATTATCTTAATTCCCCCCTCCCCAATCGCGTAGCGCCGCAGTTGTAGCGCTATGCGATTACGAATACTTTCGCAGTGGCGCTTCACTAGTTTTATTAATTCCTAATTAACAAATTTATGCGGTTCTAAATAAAAATATGGACTTGAAATTAATGTACCTTAGATTCCCAGAGTTAAACTAAGACGTTGCGTTTAGAGAAAGTTCAGGTCTCGTGAATGAATTCGCCTGAAGCCAACTCTCCTACAGTATGAACATTTGGAGGACTTCGTATTAATACTTACTGACTTAATATTTATTCATAGTAATACTTGTAAAATGAAAAGTTTGATAGGTAACTTGCGTTTGTCAGTTTTTGGACTTGGAGCGCTTTATTTTTTTTTAAATATCATATTTCACTTTCACTCTCCTCGAAGTAGAGTAAAAGTGAAACCATTGCAAAAAAATAGCTCCGAAAAATCACAGATGAATTAAAATTTAAAATAAAATAAAGAACTTAGAGAGCTTGTGTTTGGCTTACTTGTACAAAACGGATTAGCAGCCTAACCGCATACATATCATAGGAAATATATAATCGCTTTATATGATGATAACCGTTCGTTTTGAATTCTATGACAGTTCATAAAATATTCATTAATAAATATAATATGTATAACAATAGTGTTATCTGTACAGGTGTTTTGTTCTCGGTGGTTATAAAACGAGGCATTTTCATTTATTCTATTATGATATTCGAATCTATAGATAAAAGAAAGTTTCTTAATCTGGGTTTGAACTTAATTTCTTATCGGACTTCGCAGAATATTTAAACAGTTAAGCATGATAAAAAGAAGTACATTGCTCATCTAAATTCAGATTACATCAGCTGTATGTTTTTTGGTTTGTGGTGGGGCGCAAGTTGTATTTCTAAATTTAAGTTTCTTTACAAGAAAAACTGTCATTTATCTTAGAATGAAACCGAAGTTTTTCTAGTAAAATGATGTAAATATTAAACAGTATTTTTATTTATTTTTACTTAGATTTTCAATAAAACTTAGTTGTAGGGAGCTGATTTAAGTATGTTTCAGTTTTACGTGATGTGAATAGTTGATACGGCATCTCGCACTTCATTCACAACAATAGGTGTTTATAAATTACCATAATATTACTGCAGTGCTGCGGCTCGTACATTTGGCTGTTATAAAACGAGGCATTTCCATTTATTCCATTATTGTAATATTCGAAGATAAAAGAAATTTTCTTAATCTGGGCATGAACTTAATTTTTTATCGAAAACGTTTTTTTCATCATTATTTTATTATGCTATTTTGTTACTTAGCATTTTATAAGATCTGCAGAAAGAGATAGGAAAGAAAGGGGGGGGGGGAGAGGTGTTGCCAGCAGTGGTGACGTCGCTACTAAGCTTTGCCTAGCGCGTGCTCAGCGCAAGACGGAGTTGACATCTCACAGCAGCCAAGCTGGTTACTGGCAGCACATGGCACGTAGCTTGTGACTTGTTCGTCATGCCATTGCCTACCTGCGGCTAACAAGGTTGCTTCTTACTGTGGCAGGATGTATATGAGGGATCAATATGTCCTCTCTCTACTTAGGACTTTACTTGGTTTATCAGCTGCGATTACAAAGTGATAGTGCTACATTACGGTACAGCTGCATTTATTTTCTTATCTTACCTGATCCGCAGGAATTTGTGTAAACAGCAGTGCGCGCGTTTTTCACGTGTTGTTGGGAATCATTTGTTGCTTGCTTGCTACCATCTCCTTAAGTGTGTGCGCGGGAAGCATGTGCTTTTACCGCTTGTGTGCTAACCTGTATAACAGTAGTGTTGCAGCGTAGTGTTATCTTTACAGGTGTTTTTGTTCGCCGTCTGCGTACAAGGGAAAACGATATTCTTAGGATGTGAAAATAATAAAATTTGTAGTATAATTGTATTATAACTGATAAACTCACCATCTTTGTCTTTGTACTCTAGTCACAGCGGATATTGAATTTTGCAGGTTGAGTACTCCCACCCGCTATTGCCGCCGGAAAAGCAACCGGTGTCTCTAGAGGTGGGAGTGGAAAAAAAAGACGAAACAGAGGATCTTCCGGAAATGGAAACGTTCGAAATAGAGCTTGTAAAAGATCAACAGGGACTTGGGATTACCATTGCTGGTTACGTATGTGAGAAAGGTAAGAAACGATTTATCTATAAAACTAGTATATAATAAATACGAGATTTTAATGAAATTAATTCTCAGTCAAAGGGGTGCAGAGTTGTATTTCGGTATATATTTTGAAAATGGTCTTTGAAACACGTGAATAGAAAACATATAGTTTTCAATTCCTTTGTTAAAATCTGTTTTTACTATGTTAGTATATGTCAATGTATTTCTACATTCTCCGAACAAAAATATTTTGTGTAGTAGGGGTTAGAGGAATTTAAAAAATATAAAAAATATTTTTACAATTTCTTTAAAACATCATATTTTGAAACTAGAATTGTTGATATTTATTGGACCTTCGTTGTTTATTTTCGTAACAATAGATTGTTGCTTTTTACATATAATTTCACTGTAATCTACTTTTTAAAACAAACTTCGTACTAGTTTTAGAATGCCTAAAAGCTACAAAATCGTTTTCCTGCTATTTTATTTGTTCTTCTTAATATTTCAACCAACATTGTGATATCTATTGCCATGTTGTTTTTTCCTTAGTATGAAGAAAAACCAGATTATCTCACCCCTTGTCCACCTAGTGAGCAGGCTAGATAGCAGGGATTAGATAATCTGGTTTCTTTGCTATAGAGACCAAACCTACTTTTACAGCTACTTCAGCCATTTTACTAAGTAGGGTCTATCGCCATATAATTGCCACCATTGTAAAGACTTGAGCAGACATTTGTGCCACATTGGGATTTCAGCTGCAAAGCCTATTGGATGGAGAGTAAATATACGATGCTATCCAAATGGCTAAAAGGACTGATCAGTTGTCAGCGTTTTTTGTGAGTGATAAATGCATAATACTTTGAAATAGAAAAAAAATTTTGTCTTATTTTCATAGCAAATATATCCACAAATTTTTGATGTGTTACTATTCTTGATGTAGTTCTAGTAAATTACACAGGAGAGTAGTATTCTTTGCAGGCAAAAATAATTCCATTTTAAATATGTCATGTTTTCTTATTGCTTGTCATGAGTAATGTTCTCAGTAATAAAACAAAATTTCTGCACTCATCTTTTCATAACAAATCATAAAAATTTAATACAAAATATATTGAAAGTTAATATATACCTATCATGAACTTTAGGTTCATTTTAATATATTAGGAATATCAAAAAACTACAAATACTTCCAAATATCAGAAGAGAGACAATACAAAAGAAAGCTGGAGAAAAACATCGAACATTCGTGGGAAGGTTGATTTTTTATTTATTTTTTAAATTCCACAACTGGTAAATCATGAAGGATATGAATTTATCACCCAACTCATGAGTGATGTGTCTTAATACATTAAAGAATAAATCATTACCTGTGAAGCAATCACTTTTGACACTACCTAGTTTTTTAGAATGCCTGAAGTGGCTTGAAAAAATTCCATGTTTACATAAGCTTACTTGTCATCATGAGTGGGATTTACATTAATGACACTCCTGCAAGTGTTACATGAAGTCTGTCATGGTCAGAGGCACACATGCCTGAAGTCATTTATTATGAAATGGGAAGGAAAATAAATTTATGGGCAGTAGCACACCATAGGTAATCAATTAAGAGTTAAATTAGTTGTTGATATAAATAAGCTTTACCACTTGATTATTTTTAACAAGGGATAACTTTACTGTCATCAGAAGATTGTTCTTCTTGTATGAAAATAGCATTTAAATTAGCTTGCTTTTAATATGCACTCAGGTTACTTTGGTCATAATATTCCAAAATTTTCATGGCTCCTAAATCCGTATTGTTTATTAGTAATGGTTATTTGTTAAATATTTGAAGTATGCATTTGGAACTTAGCTCTTCATGCATTGTGTATTAGTAGAGCTGGTGGCTTAAGACATGCTGTATATCACACAGATATCGACATTCTTAGCAACCCTACCAGTATATGGGAAATATTTAAAAAAAAAAAAAAAAAAAATCAATGATGCTCTATCAGATGTATTCCTGAAGTTTGAAGAATAAATATGGTGGGAATGAAATCGATGTGCAATTTATTAAGCCAAAATTGTTAAAAAAAAAATTGGATGAAAGGAATACCAAGTGCAGTCAGTTATGCAAATTATAAGGGGTGTGCTGGAAAAGTTAAGTGTGGATATGAAAAGAAAATTGGCTCTGCAGGATAAAGATGATCTAAAAGAATTCTATCATTATGTTGCAAGTAAAAAGAAAGAATAACTACTGAATGTGGATGGCAGATGTAGAAGAGATTGTTCAACTAATGAGTGCCTGTTTTGCTAAAAGCTTTCAACCTGTGTATACAACATAGTAGCTGAATGCTACTTCTACACTGGGTAAAAGAAAATTAGGTTTGATGAGGAGTTACGACAGCTGTTGCATAATCTGAATAAAAATTTGGCAATAGGAACAGATGCAAAAATGTTTAACTGAACTGGCTGTGCCTTTGATCTGACTGTATAATCTCATCTTCCTTATACCCCTCTTTTACCTTGCAGTGTCGAGGGTCCATTGATCATCAGACCTCACTCCGTTTACAGGATAAGGTAGTCAGCCTTATGCCCCGGTGTATCCTATGGCCTGTAGTGTTGAGTTCTCAAGGCCAGTTTGTCTGCTTTGCGGGATGAAAAACCCCAGAATAAACTGGGGAAAAAACCCTGCTGTCCACACCCAAGACTGGCTAACTTGGCTATGGCTGAGGAAGATCCTTCAGCTCCTCACGTCACCGACGGGAATCGAACCTAGGACACTCCTTCCCCAGGCATATGGTTGCGAAGCGCATAGCCACTAGGCTAACCGCGCAGATTGACTGTATAATTTGAGTCTTAACAAGAGAAGATTCTGCAGGTGTGGGAACAAACTGTCATTAACTTTGGAGTGATGAAGATTTTGAAAAAGAGGGCATGAGCTTGTTTACAGAAATGGATTGACAAAGTATCTCTACTTTGCAATGAACATTATGAGCTTACTAAGTGAGGGTCGTATTTGAGTAACTTGCTCACATTTTATAATGTTATGGTTGTATTAGACAAGGGGATTGGAAACTCCATGCTACTTGGACTTTGCTAAGGCTTTTCACAGGATAGTCTTAGAAGGCTGTTACATAAGTTGGATATGGAATTGAGGAATAAGAGGATGGCTGACAGATAACAAAAAAGTTGTCTGTGTGAGAAGGGGGAAAGTATGTGAATGTGCAATGTGTAAAATGACTCTTGGTGTATCCCAGGGATCATTTCTTGGTCCATTGTTATTCATTCTTTACATTAATGATGTTGGGAAGAATTTTGAAAGTAGACAACAGCTGTTTACTGATGATGCAAAGATAGGCAGGATAATCACGAATGCAAGTGACATGTAGTACTTTCAGAATGATTTGAATATGCTGTAATAGTGGACATGTAAAAAAAAAAAAAAGATTGTCATTTCAATGTTAGCGAATGTAAACTCATATACATTAGTGTAATAAGATATCTCGTGTCATATTATATGGGTGGGATTATACTAGAAGAACCAGATCAGGCTAGGGATCTGAGTTTTAGTAGATAGGAAATTGAAGTTCAGGGGCCATATAGCAAAGTTTGCAAATACAACTCTGAGGATAATTGCAATGCTTAAAATAGCCTTGACATGTAAGGATAAGGAAGTCATTTTGCCTAAATAATAATAACAATAATCAACAAGAAATTCATACTTATTCTCAAGAGCGACCTTGTAGAGTATTTTCTAACCGCAGCTTGCTGATAGTTTAAACTATTCTGGTGAGGTTAGTGATTGAAAAACAAATCTTTACAAGCCTCTGATATGACTTTATCTGGACTGTCATGTGAGATTTGATTTCCTGGTTTCTGAGATGATGCAGATACATTGAGTGCTAAGGAGAATGTTAAAGATATCTTAACTGTGGAATGTAGCATATGAGAACAGATTGGGAATTTGTGGACTGCAGACACTAACAAGAGGGGGAAATGGGAGTGATATGGTTGATCTACAAACTTCTGAAAAGGTCATTCTGATGCCAGTAGATGGAATTTTTCATTTTATGTAGAGTAGGGAGAGGAGACAAGAGGGCATCCATGGAAGTTAAGAATAGATGCAGTCAAGAAAGAAGTGAGCTAGATTTTTCTTGTATATAGTGTCATGTATCAGAAAGTTGTGCTTTTTGCCAGTGGTAATGATGTAGGTATTGTGAAGGAATTCACTCCTGACTCACTGGAGGTTTCTTGTAGTTATAAGTTGTATATTGCATGTAATTCAGGCCACAACCTCTTCTCTTTCCCCCACCAAGCAACACCCACAGCCATCCTCAACCAAGAGTCATCTGGTAATGTAAGAACACCAAATGGGATGACCTCTGAGATTTCTGTGCTTCATTCCCATTGCTGAATTATTGCTTAGTCTTCCAACCCAAGCTGATCACTGAAGTAATCTTTTCTGGATTAAAATCACATATTCCCAATTCCATGCTAAATTCTCATCTCCTAAGCAAGCCTTGGTTTTCCAGAAGATATGCCAGGGCTGTACAAATGAAGGACCAACCATATCACAACTGGCTATCATCAAGAATTTTGCATTCTTTTACTGCTTATGCCAAAGCCTGAAAGAGATGGCAGAAAATCATCAATGCATCAAAAACCAATTTCCAAAGATATTTGGGCAGGAAATGCATTATGCCAAAATGGCAGCTGTGCAATTTGATCTCTGTTCAAAACAGTTGGCCATCACTGCTGCTGCACCCAGATGGGTTTATTGTGTCACCCACAGAGAAACCCAAACTCCTGGCATCATACTTTTCCTCAAATGCCTACATAGATGATTTTGTTAAATGTTCCCTAACCATTCCATTCTCTGACCTTTTACCAGAAAATGATCAGAAAAATCCTATACAGATATTAGATACCAAAAATTCTCCTTGCCCTCACAGCATTCCTTTAATTGTCCTTAAAGATTTGCGCTCCAGAATTGACTCCTATTCTGTCGTCGCTTTATGCTCTCTTACTCCACTGACATCTACCCTAAACCCTGGAAATTAGCCCACATCCAACCAATTCCCATGAAGGGTGACAGATCCTTGCCATCAAGCTACTTCAGTCTCTCTCTCTCTCTCTCACACACATCTCAGTCCTCCTCATAGTAATGGAGAGAACCATCAACAGCCAACTACTATGTTATCTTGAAAGTGCTCAACTAATAAATGACTGCTAGTATGGATTCTTCCAACCAATGATATTCGACAGGAGATCTGCTCACCATGGTAAAGTTTGGCAAATCCCAAGTGATGTTGTATTAGATATTTCCATCCAAAGTTTCAACTGGGTCTTTTAGCCTAGTTTTGGGAAATTGGGTGATGGTTCATCTTTGCATTTTCCATTGCTATGTTATTGTAAACTGCAGCCATCCATTTTTTCTATATTGTAACTAATATATTAAAATAGCATGCATTCTACAGTTTTTTATTTATTTATTTTTATTTTATTTTTTGAGTTTCAGAGCTGAAACAAGTTTATTCAGGGAGGGAATCTACTTCAATTAATTTTTTTTTTTTTAAATTTCCAAATTATTGAAAAATCATCTTAACTAAGAGCAGCAGCTCATTGATATATAATGTTATTATTATATTATATACAGGAAAGAAGTGTGAAATACAAAATTAGTTTAGCTATAGAACAAAATAAACATGCATTAATTATGAACTCTATTTACATTTTATACAGAAAACAAATTCTTAAACTAATCTTACCAAATAATTATATTCTTGTTTAATCCTTTATCTAAATGTAAAAAAAAACAGAGTTTACATGTGAAGTATTTTACATATGAAGTATATTAAAGCAACTTCACATCAGTTGCCTTAATATCCACATAACAGAAGCCGGTCTGGTAAGTAGAGTGGTTAGCCTATCCACTCTCCAACCAACAGGTCATAGGTTTGAATCCCGCTGTGGGCATTGATACTTGTTTCAATCATGAAATACTGTGATTACACATATTTAAATAATTATAATACTGGTAAACAAAATCCAGTTTTACACTATACTCATAGAGCAATGTAGCCATTTTGTCTGTAACATTATTTTATTATTATTATTATTATTCTGGGCAATTCCAAGGAGTTGACAGACTCATCGAGGGAGGCCCTAACATCATGTCAAGAACAACTATTCGACATTCACACAGTATCTATCATACCTCGCCTTGAACTCATTCACGGTCGTAGTACCCACAACAGACTCTGGCAGCTTATTCCACTCATTCACCACTCTCCAAGTAAAAAACCTAGCTCTAACACCCTTGTTAACCACATTCTTGCCCAGCTTCCATGCATGGCCCCTAGTCCTCCCACCACCAGTCCTATTTTCAAAAATATCTTCTGGATTAATCTTATAGTAACCCTTTAGTAATTTGAATGTCTCAATCATATCACCCCTTTTCCGCCTATCGACCAATTTTTGCAACCCACAAATCTTTAACCTATTCTCATAAGGTTCATTCCACAGACCTGCTATCATCTTGGTCACTCGTCTCTGGTTCCTCTCCACTTCCTCCCCATCAAGAAGAAACCCAGGCGCCCATAATTGGGCACAGTAGTCCAGATGGGGTCTTATCAAGGCTCGATACAGAGGAACAATAACTTGTTTGTCTCTGCATGTTAAAGTATTTTTCAGAAGCCAAGTGATTTGATGAGCTGATTTAGCCACTTTTGCAATGTGCCCCCTAAACTTCAATTCCCTATCCACCAACACTCCCAAATCCCTGGCCTCATCAATCTCCTGGAGTACGGTTCCATCAATGTGATATACTGCTGCTATTCTTTTCACCCCAAAATGCATAGCCTTACACTTTGCCACATTAAATTGACATTTATTTTTCCTAGCCCAGTTCTCCAAACTATCCAAATCATCCTGTAAAATTTTGACATCCTTTGCACTCACAATTGCTCTACCCAACTTTGCATCATCAGCAAACAAGTGAACACTTCCTCTCAGATCCTTTCCTATATCATTGATGAACAAATTGAAAAGTAGTGGTCCAAGAACAGAGCCCTGTGGTACACCGCTAGTCACAAGCCGTTTTTTAGACAACTCCTGAGTAAACCACTCTCTGGTATCTCTCCATCAACCGCCCTTTTATCCATCTCACCAACCCTATATCCATCCCCATCTGTTCCAGTTTACTGATTAGGGTTCCATGTGGTATCCTGTCAAAGGCCTTGGCAAGGTCCAGTAGAATCACTGTAAACCCATTACCCTTATCCAGTTCAGCCATCACTGTGTTATAAAACGTGAGCAAGTTACTGAGGCATGATCTACCCTTCACAAAACCATGTTGTCCCCCATACAATATCCCATTTTCAGCTATCCAATCCTGTATTCTTTTCTTGACTAATTTCTCTAAGACCTTGACAACGATTCCTGAAATGCTAATCGGTTGGTAATTTACAACAGCAGTGTTGAAACCACCTTTATGCAGTGGAATTATTTTCCCTTCTTTCCATCCCCTCGGGACTAACCCAGACCCGAGACTCAAACAAAATGGTCAAGGATACTAACAATTCTTTAGCCACTTCTCGTACGACACGAGCTGGTATACCATCCAATCCCACAGATGTATTGACATTGAGGGTATGCAATAGACTACTCACCTCCACTTCGTTCACCACCCGTATAATCTACTGGTTCATTCATTTCTGCAATGTCACCACCTGGATGATATATTCTTGCAAAGTGCTCACTCAGTAACTCAACTATATCAACTGATTCAGTTACCTCCCTATCATCGGCATTCTTTAAAATCATTCTGCCATATACATTTTTCCTTTTTCTTGCAACATATCGTAAAAACTGTTTAGGATTCTCTTTAGCCTGCATGGCCAATGTTCTTTCGTAATCCTTTTTTGCTTTTCTTACCACATCCATTACCCTTCTAGCCTGCGCTTTATACCATTGATGTGCCTGCCGGTCACCTTTCTCCTTAAATTCCCTCCATAGTTGTTTCTTTTTTTGCAGCTCAAGCTTAATGGTGTTATTCATCCATTTAACCCCTACTTGATTTATTATTCGGACTCTAGGTATACAGTCAGCCATTGCTTCATGCATCACTTCTTCACTGCCTCCCATGCACTATCAACTTCTAGTCCTTGCAGTTGTACATGCCATGGCACTGAACCAATCAAACTCCTAATCTTATCATACTTTCCAGCCCGATAATTCCATATATACCCTGTCTTAATTGTAAATTCCACACCTTTAGCCACCTCCCAAGTCAAGACCCTATGATCACTCTCACCAATTGGTGGCAATGTGGTCATATTTGTTACAGATATATAACAAATATGACCTCAGATGTAATCTTCATCCTCAGATGTAATTACTAGGTCAAGCACTCTCTGACCCCTAGTATTTTCCATTATATGCTGTTGCAGATAGTTATCCCTTAATAACCGCATAAAATCCAATTCCTTCCTCCCGTGTGTCCTCTCCTCACACCAATCAATACGACCATAGTTGAAATCTCCCATAATAATTACCCTCCTTCCACTCATTTCTTCTATTTGCTTGTGCATACTGTCTCCACCATCTTTTCCATCACCTGGTCTATAGCTGCACCCAATTGTATGTTTTGTTTTGTTAGCCACAATCTCACATCAAATGTGCTCTTTTCTCTATCCTGCAATTCAACTTCTATTCTCCTTGGCTGCAGCTCATCAGCTATCATCAACAATACTCCCCCCCCCCCTCATTTTATTCTCCCTGTCATTCCTGAACACACTATACCCATCACATTCAATCCCACTAGCTATATCATTTACAGTTAGCCATGATTCACTAATGCCAATAACCTGTGGTCTGGAAGTGCCAACCATGGCTAAAAATTCTTCCTTCTTGTTCCTAATACTCCTAGCATCAGTGTACATGAATTTAAGATCCCCATTAGCACCATCCCTACCTTGATGCCTTATATTAACTATCCCATTCTGATTTGTTGTCCTTATTCGCTCAGGCATATTATACTCATTCATACATTCAACTGCCTCCCTAAGGTCTGTATATCTACTACCCTCCCCCCCTAATAAATCTAGTTTCCCTGATTTTGCACATCCACTACATTCAGCAACACTTTTTCAAGTCTCCTTACACCGTATCCATTCAAATGCAAGCCATTCATCTTATATAGATCCTTTCACCCATCAAGCTCACTCCACACGTCCACAAATTCCACACCACTCGTCATACATAACCCACACATAAAGTCATTTGCAATTATGGCCCTCCTTTTAAACATTTCACTGTCATATCATACCGTGGCAATAGACTAATCATCCTAACTCTCTTATTCTTTTCTTTTGCTACCTCAGACAATTCATTCAGGTTCTCTATCAATTCCATTTTATCTCCTTTCAAATCATTCGTACCTGCCACAAGAATCATTTCTTTCACCCTTTCCTTTTGCTCTCTAATAGACTCAGTTACATCCTTTATGGTCGCACCAAGTTGGTACGATTTTGTCAAATCCTCTACTAATACACCTTGTACTAATGAGTCTCCATACAACACTCTCTCTCTCTCCTTCATTTTGTTTACGTTCACACTCATACGCTTATTTCTCCTATCATACTTTTTATTATTGACTGGTACACTCAGTCGACTTTTGTTCAGACGCTCTAGCTGCCGCTTTGCCCTTCATTCTTGATGTAAGGGAAGGGAGTTGCAGGAGATGTATTGAGAATTTTGCTGATTGTTTTGGGTTCATAACCATTAAGTGCAAGGGTTCTGTTTCACATAGTGCAGTTCTTTATCCTTATGTAAACAAGATTTCAAGAATGTTACAGACAAAATGACTACTTTGCTCTGCAAGTACAACATAAAAGTGGCTTTTTTTTTTTTTTTTTTTTTTTTTTTTTTTTTTTTTTTTTTTTTTTACAAAAAATCTCAAAAGTCTTACATCCACCAAAACCTCCCCATCACCCCAAGAAAAAACCAGATGTTTATGAGATTCATTTCACTTGTGGCATTATGTAGGCCAGACAGGAAGTTTGGGAGAGATCCTCATGTCAGAATGTATAAAAATACATGGGAAAAAGAAGACTGCATAAATCAGGCTTGGCATTCCACATAACTCTATTACAGGCCATCAAGTAGTTCGGGAACAAACAAAAATGTGATGTATTGATTATAATTGTTTTACAAGAAAGTTTAAATAAGCCTTGACAATGCTTAGGATCACTAAGCATTTTATTTATGCAATAAAATTCAAGGCTTTATCTTACATCAAGTATTGTCTTGATTTGATTTCATCAAAAATTTAACTGCCACAGAACACGATAGCAACAACTAGCAGTGTTCCAACACACTTGGAATAAATTTACCATTTTTATTCTCATTTCTATGTTGCAGTTGTGAAGTTATTATAACATAATAGAGGGCTTGCCAACTACACTTCTGTTTGGAGCCAGAATAATTCTGGTAAGACTTAGAAGAGCCGCAACCTTTGACTGATGTGATGGTATGGTACTAAGTTGGTGAGTGTGCACATGACGAGTTGTAACGAGCTTGTAAGAACTGCTTTGATTAATTACACACCTAATTTTAAGGAGCTTACTAAGAAAATGGATACAAGGAAGGCCTCTACTAGTAAATAAATAACTAAAATTATTATGTTTCGACTTTAAAATTATTCTAATTGTTCAAAGTAAACTTCATTTAATGTGTTTTGAATCAAACTTGTTTTATTGCAGTAATTTTTATTAATCCTTCCTCTCCTCTCTATTTTGTTCCTCTTTTTTGTTGTCTCCTCTTTTTGTTTATTTTTTCTGATAGATCATGAAGAGCCGTATACAGCTTTCGATCTACGTTGTGGCCACCTCTGATATAATGTATAATTAATTGTTTATAATCTTTTGTTGTGTAAAACTTTTTTGTACCAGTATCCCCGATGATATAAGTCTTATGACTTACGAAACTTGTCTAGTTTTAATTGCTTATTTTTTTATTAAACTCTTTATTTACACCATAATCTGGTCTCAATACTGAAAACTTCCTACATACCTGCTAAACCACATAAACTTGTGTTTTCATCGAGAAACATGGACTTGCCTGCATGTAGTGAAGTCACTTGCAAAAATAGAGAATTCAAAACATTATGCCTGACATTAGAAGTTAAGAGGGCAGTCCTGTAAAAGAAGAAATTATATCAAAACTTCCAGACATCATGAAGGTGAGATCTTTATATCTCTGGGTGCTATAGCAAAAAGTTTAGAAATAGAGAACTGAGTACTGTTAAAAAAAAAAAAAAAAAAAAAAAAAAAACAGATGACGAATATGACAAAAATTGAAGAGAAATATAGATTCTTTTGTATTTAAAGTAATTACTTTTGTGAAAGATGTGTAAACAAAACAAGCAGTGACAGAAAAGTGGTATAAAATATTATACCACTGTTCTGTCAAAAAAGTACATGTACACGTCAATATTTCGGGTAGAAAACAATCAGAGAAACCTGAAATGTGGAAAAGCAGAAAGCTTAGTGTGGCCAAATCACAGATAATTGATGTAGTGTCATTTATGAGAAATGGAATTTCACTCACATGAGTCATATGAAGCAAAGTGACATTGAGTCTAATAAAAATTGGAGATATTTCATATCTTTTGATATGAAAATTGGTAGAAGGCAAAAAAAAATTACCTGCAGTTTCAATGGAAATATTGTAGAACAAGTTCCCTATGGTGTCCCTTCAGCTATTTTAAAAATTTGTGATCTAGTATTATAATCCATTCTGTATTGTTTGTTCAGACTGTCATCCTTGTTTGGCATCTACTGAACAGCAGGGAAGCAAGCCTTTATCCAGCTGTCACTATAAAGTGGGGGAGAGATATCATTCAGCCATCAAACTATCATCCTGTTGCTCTCTTCTCTTGAAAGTAGTGAGTCATTAAAGGCTAACTCATTCCAGTAATTATAGCCCTGCCATTAATTGGTGGCATTCAATATGGATGCTGTCCTTCGTAATCCATTGCAAATCTTGTAGCTGACCTACCTGATTTGGAACAACAGAAGCCATGGAGTGTTAAACTTGCATGTTGCTCTTGGTATTTTCAAGATATTTGGTAATCAAGAATCGGTGCATTCTTAACAAGCTACTGTCTTGTGATGTCTCTCTGTCCTTTGTGATTTGTCAGCTTTCTCTCTTGTCATATCTTGCATGGTGTTTTGTGGCTTTCCTCATCAGGTTTCACTATCACTGTTGTGTACCAAGGTTTTGTGATTTCATTTACTCTTTCTTATATATATATGTGTATATATGTATATGTATATATATGTGATTATCACTAATCTCAAATCCTATCCATAGTTTTGCTGATGATAGCTCTTAAGTGGTATAGCTATGATGTAGTAATTGAGAGTAAAACATGCTGGACTTCATTTTACATGTTAATTTATTGAAATTAGTAACAATATTTCATAAAATTAACAGTACTACATTATTAGCATGGAAACACAAGCAAGTCAAAAGATTGAATACAAAGTAAACACAATAATTAGTTAACCCATAACAGCAAGTACTGCATGCTAGAAGGATCATATCAAATAAACAATCATTTCTGGTATTTACATATAATTAGATTCCTCCAAAAAAAATATTTTTTGGGGGGGGTGCTGCGAGAGAGGCAGACATTCAGATTTAAATTTAGATGGTGTAGCTGGGCCTCTGAACTTTCTTTGAAGTCGTCGTCCTATAGCATCCTCTAGCAAGAGGGTTGCAGCAGATGAGCAGCTCTTCTCCATTTCTCTCTGTCATTCTTAAACCAGTCCATTCCATGATGTCATTGAACCACTCTCTAGTTGATCTTCCACGTCTTCTCTTTCCCTTATAATATAGTTCTTGTCAGGTGTCCCGAAGAACCTCTCAAGAGATGTTCTGCAAATCTGGTCTTTCTTTGCATAATATTCTTGAAAAGTGTTCTTTCCATCCTAACTCTTAAAACTTCTTGATTTGATATTTGATACAAAGTAAACACAATAATTGGTTAACCCATAACAGCAAGTACTGCATGCCAGAAGGATCATGTGAAATAAACAATCATTCCTGGTATTGACATAGAATTAGATTCCTCCGGATTATTCTCTCTGTATAGCTAATCTTTCCCATCTTTCTATAACACCACATTTCCAATCCATTAATTCTTTCCATATCTCTCTTTCTGAGTGTCCATGACTCACTTCCATAACTTGCAGTACTCCAAACTGTTGTTTTAACTATTCCAATTCTAACACCTATTTTAATATTCTTGTTTATTAAAATTCTCTTCATTTCCATAAATGCCGATTTAGCTTTGCCTACTCTATTTCTAATGTCCGACTCTGAAGTTCCTTTCTCTGAGATCCAGCTACCTAAATATTGAAATCTTTCCTCCACATCCTATCTTTACATTATCTCCTATTTTTCTACCCATTATCATTATCTTGGTCTTCTTTGTGTTAATCCTTAGTCCGTACTCTTTATAAGAGTTTTCAATTCTTTGAACAATTTGTTGTAATCCATTTTCACTTTCTGCCATCACCACTACATCATCCGCATATCTTAAGTTATTAATGATTCTTCCATTTATTTTTATTCTTTCTTCTACATCCTCATGTAGAAGAAATTTTATTCTTCTTACTTTATTCTTATTTTATTTTTCTTATTTTATTTTCTTTCTTCTACATGCCTCTCTAAGCATCTGTTCATTATAAAGGTTAAACAATAATGGTGATAACTTGCATCCTGTCTAACTCCTCTCTCTCCACTGGGAATTCTCTCCATTTACACATATTGATGCTGTTTGTGACCAATATAATCTCTTTAAAATTTCCAGGTCATAAGAGTCAATATGAATATTTTCTAGAATGTCAAAAAGCCTTTTATGTTTCACTGTATCAAATGCCTTTTCAAAATCTAGAAATCCCCAAAACAACTTTCCATCATGGTTTAGTGTTTTCTCCCCAATAATTCTTAGACAAGTTATAGCCTCTTTAGTTCCTCTGTTGGTTTGAATTCCAAACTGTTCTTCATTCATTTCTTTTTCTATTTTACTCTTAATTCGCTCCAAAATTATTTGTGCCAGAATTTTTGCTGTGTGAGTTATAAGACTTATCGTTCTAAAATTGTTACAGTCTAAAAACTCCTGTCTTTTTTAGAATGGGGATAAAAATTGATCTTCTAAACTCCTTGTAATTCTTGTCCCTCATAAATTCCATTAATAATTTGCCATAACACTTCCATACCTTTTTCACCTATATTCCTTATAAGTTCTATCTGTATATTATCTATTCCAGGGGATTTTCCTTCTTTCATCTTTTGAATTGCTTGATTCAGTTCCTCCCTTATGATGTACAACCTCTGCCCACTATGCTCTTTCATTTGATTTTCTCCTCTTCCTCTGTCTTCATAAAGTTTACTTACATATTCTTCCCATCTCTATAATATCTTCTGTTTTTCTATCAGAATTTCACCTCTTTCATTCTTGACTGCTCCAGTCCTTTGCATATTTCTCCTACCTGTCATCATATTAATGTTTTTATAAACACCTTTTATATCATTCCTTTCTGCCTTTGCTGTTATCTTTTACTTATTTCATCTAACCACTCTTCCTTTTTCCTTCTTATCTCTCTTTGTACCTCCCTACTCAAGTCTTTATACTGCTTTTTTTTTCTCCTCCTTTTTACTGTTAACTTTCTTCTTTGTGATATTTTCCTCAAAATATTGTCTGTCATCCATGGCTTCTTTCTTTTCTCTCTTTCCTCTTCTGTTTTGGCTAAATGTAATTCTGTAGCAGTAATTATGCTTTCCTTAGAATATTCCATTTTTCACTTACATCATCACTTTCTTGTATATTTCTCTCATTCATTTCTTCTTCTACTTGCTTTGCGAATTCATTTGCTGTACTTGGTACTTCAGAACCGTATCTTCAGCCGCTATATGATCCATGATTTGTTCCGTTTCCCTGCAGTTAACTTTTTTAGATTAATCCTCATCTTAGTTGACAACAATATATGATCTATATCATAGTCTGCTCCTGGATATGTTGTCACATCTTTTATAATGTTTCTATATCTTTTGTTTATCAAAACATAATCTATCTGATTTCTTCTACTGTTTGTATCCTCCCATGGGGCTTTCCACGTATACAATTTTCTTGGATGTTTCTTAAACAAAGTGTTCATAATTGCTAAATCATGTTTTCTACAGAAATCCAACAGCATATCTCCTCTTTCATTTCTCACTTCCAATCCATATAGCCCAACAATATCTTCCTCTTCCGATTTTTGCATTCATATCGCCCTGTATTATAATTATGTCTTTTGTTTCTTTACATTTCAAGCCCCATTCTATACCACCATAAACTCTCTCTACCTTCTCATCCTCATAATCACAGGTAGGTAAATATATCTGAATAAGTAGAATATTTCTTGGTTTTGCTTTCATCTTTACCATCAAAACTCTGTCTGAGATTTGCCAGTAGCCTTCCACACATCCTGCCACTCGTTTATTCAATATTATACCAACACCTGCATGATGCTGTGCTTTCTCTCCTGAGTAAATTATTCTCATTCCATCCTCTGTTCTAAAATCTCCTTTTCCTTTCCATCTTACCTCAGCCATTCCCAGAACATCTATTTTCAATCTTAGCATCTCCATCTTTAAAATCTCCAATCTTCCAGTTTCAAGTAAGGTATTCACATTCCAAGATCCAATGTGAAAATTACTTTTAGCCCCTTTTCCACATGAATATATTCCATTTTCCTCTTCTCCACCTTCCGCATCTTTTAGTAAAGAAGATTCATATGACTGACATGCAATCTGGTCAATACCCATACTGGAACAAGTGACCTCCCTGGTAGCCAATTGCGCAGTTCCAGACCCAGTTGGCCCAATCTGAACTGTGCATTGCTCGTCATTTCGAATCCTTGCTGCACATCCAAACTAGGGAAAAGTAGAAGCATAGTGGTTTCCCGTTGCCTTCTATGTATGAAGAAATGAAAAAAATTAGAAACATAGAAAGATTCACCCCTAGCCCTAGAGTACTCTAATAGCATTGGGGGGAAGGAAAAAGAAAGAAGAAAAGGAAAGAAAGAAATAAGAGTAGGGACCATCCAATAGATAATATAACAGATGTTTATTACATGAAAATGGTCCATCATCAGGTGCCTCGGGTGTGCCACTCCTGCACTCACTAAAGCGAGCCCTTGAGGGTAATCTCTATATCCATATTTAAAACTACTGTGATGAAAGGGAGCATTTGTTCCAGAGGATTCTGTATGGTCTTGATACTATCATGTGAAATCAGTATAGTACTAATATTCATTGTTTTTTTTTTTCTCTCTATACAATATATACAGTCTGTGGATAGTATGTTGATTACACTCACAAGGGATCTTGTGAAAGTTAGTTTTGTAGTTAGCAAGAGATTAAACATTTTATTGACTGCAATATATATAATGGTATGAGGTGAAATCTTCAGTTTATACAATTCTGCATCCAAGAATACTACAAAAGAATGCAGAGTTCACTCTTATATCATGCCAGAACTTATCAACAGAATCTTCAGGTTTCGGAAAGTTCAGAGGGCCTTCTTCACCATATTAATTTAAATTGGAACAATTGCTGCAAAATATTATTATTATTTACAGCATCTCCATGAAGTCTGAAAACTCCTTGCGGGAGACCCAAATCAACCATCATACGCACAACTATCATTCCTTTCCTTGAATCCATTCAAGGAAAGGAATGAATCACCATCAGGGCACCCACAACCAGTTCTGGCAATCCATTCCACTCGCTCTCCACGCAAAAAATCGGGTCCTTACACTCCTACTAATCACACTCTTACACAACTTCCACAGCAGATGACTCATAGTTCTCTGTTTGTCATATATTGAAAAATTTACTTGCATCAATTTTATAAAACCCCTTTAATATCTTAAAAGTTTCTATCATATCCCCTCTTTTCCACCTATCAACTAAACTTTGTAACCTACAAATTTTCAACCTATCCTCACAGGGAGTATTCCACAGACTTGTCACCATCTTGGTCACTCATCTCTGAATCCTTTCGACCACATTCTGGTTCCCAAGAAACCCAGGTGACCAAATCTGTTTGCAGTAGTCAAGATGTAGCTGAATTATTGCCTTATAAAGAGGGGTAATAACTTCCTTATCTTTATTTTTTAGCATGTTTTTCAACATCCAAATAATTCATTGAGCTATTTTACCAACTTTGGCAGTATGCCCTCTGAACTTGAACTCTTTGCCTGCCATTATCCCCAAGTCCCTAGCTTCATGAATTTCCTGCAAGCCAATACCATTAATATGATACACCATATGCAACTTTTTCTACCCGTAGTGCATAACCTTACATTTTGCAACATTAAATTGACAATAGTTATCCTTTGCCTTCAATGCCATATTTTAAATAATCATGTAGGATATCTGCAGTACCTTTATCAGCTATTGCTCTCTGCAGTGTTGCATCAACAAACAACTGGATATCCCTTCTTAAATCTTTCCCTGTGTCATTGATATACAGATTAAAAGAGAAGTGGCCCTAGTACTGAACCCTGAGGTACTCCACTAGTCACCATCATTCTCCTTGACTCCATTTCACGATATACTACTCTCTAGTGTCTGTCTGTCAGTCATTCCCCTAACCATACTACTAGCTTCATATCCATTCCCATCCTCTAGTTTTTGTAATAGTTTTCCATGTGGTATTCTGTCAAATGCCTTGGCAAAGTCAAGCAGTATCATGGTAGCCATTACCTTTATCCAATTCTGATGTCACTGTATTATAAAATGTGAATAAGTTACTAAGACAGGATCTACCCTTTACAAAGCCATGCTACCCACTATAGAGTATTGCATCCCTATCCACCCAATGTTGTATTTTACCTTTCACCAACTTTTCCAATACTTTAACAACCTTTGAGCCACCTTTCTGCAATGGTACTATCTTAACCTCTTTCCACTCCTTTGAAACCCTGACAGAGCTGATTGAGACTTAGATTGAATAATTTTGTCAGGGGGCAATGTCAATTTGCTTGCACATTCACGTAATACACTGGATGATGTGCCATCCAGTCCCACTGCTGTGTTTGCATTCATATTTTTTAATATGCTGAATACCTCCTGTTTATTCCTCAATTGATATGCATCTCTGTAAAATCACTACCTAAATGATCATACACCTTTGCAAAATGATCACTCAGCTATTTCTTTAAAGTCACTTTATCATAGTCAAAAAGTATTTTGAGTTTACTTTGGCCTGTTTGGCTAATTTTCTCTCATATTCTGATTTGGCCTTCCTTACCATATTACTCGTCCTTCTTGCTGCCACTTTGTACCACTCATAAGTATGCTGATCACTTTTTTTCTTTATATTTCCTTCACAATGGTTTTTTTGCATCTCTTGTTTTTTATCCCTACTCATCCACTTAATTCCAACTTGATTTAATTTTCTGACTTTTGGTATGCAGTCTTCTGCTGCTCTCAAGCAATCTCTGACCATTTGCCATGTACTACTGACATTCTTTCCTTGTAGCTTCTCAAGCCATAGTACTGTTCCAAGATGAGTCTTGAGTCTCATAATCACCAGCCTTATAGTTGAACAATAAGTCCCTTCTCGACAGAGAACCGCACATGTTTGGCAACTTCCCAGAACAAGACTGCATGGTCACTCTCCCCAATTGGAGACGGAGTGTCTACCTTGGTTATGGATAATCTTCTGATGCTGAAACCCTTTATCCCCTCTATAACATATAATTATCCCTTAGCAACTGAATGAATCTCACTTCCATCTTGCCATGCCCCTTTCCTGCCTCCAATCAATTCCAAGGTGACTCCTGAGTTTCTCATAATCACCAGCCTTATACTTCACCATAAACTCCTTCTTGACAGAGAACTCCACATTATTACAGAAAATCATCTTATAGAAAATAACTTTCTGGCCACTAAGAAAAATCATCTATCACTATTGTAGGTAATAAAAGAAACCCATTAAGAGCTGTTTATTGACTATTATTATGTAGGTGTATTTCTATAAAATTGATAAAGACCCATCCCATATTATCATGCTGCTAATAGAATTTATGTTTAAATCATCTTGCTTAATATACAAGGCAAAACTGCCTTTTGATATATGCAAGAGTAAAATTAGAACTTCCCACATCTCAAATGGAATGACAATCATGTTATAAGCAAAGAAGGAATAGTAGTAACAGTTTGTGTGTGTGTGTGTGGGGAGAACTATAAGGTGTTATTATGGGATCCGTTGCTACATCTCAAAAGACCCCAACACAATTTTCAGTTTCTAAATTGAATAATGTTCTTGATGAGGTGTAGTTTTGGACCCAATAAATGAAAGATGTGATTTGTGTTCATCTTGTGAGATCTCCTAGACTTATAATCTTTCTAAAATGTGTAAAGCAAATATTCTTCTTTAACCAGTAGCTGATTTTATAGGTTAGCACAATCCACAAATTTTTAAACAAGATAGACTTCTCCAGTAAATATACATCCGTGATTGACTTAGTGGATAGTTAATTTCATAGTTTCTGTCATTTACTGATTTAAATGTCATTTCAAGGTTTTCCCCTTTGGTAACTCAACACTACCACTACAAATTAAACAACATTTGTCTTTTATCATAAAAAATAAACTTGCTCCCATTCTTCATGACAGTTTCGTTGTTGTCAGTGGCATAAAAAAACTTAACTGTTTTAAGGAAATATAAATTTATTCACATAACAGATGCTATGCTTTTTTCAATAGACAAACAGAAAATACAAGTTACTGGATGTTTGCATTATTGTTATGACTACTACTAACTAGTAACCTTTTTGTAAATGTTGAATAGTCGAGTGCAGTAAGATTGTATACAGCATGTATTGTATTATATGGGTACATGAGTTGTGAATCCATCAAGTGGAGTCTTTCAAGCAAAAGTATTTCTAGGAATGGGTGTACTTTTGGTACCGTTGTTAGAATGCGAGCTGTGTATTGCTTTGAATTCTATAGCACAAAGTTTTAACAAAGTATGTTCTTGATAATTGCTGTTTTTAAGAGGAATATATTCTTTATACAATTGACAAAATAAAACATTTTCATGTTTTATTTTGTTGTAGGCAGTACTATTTCTAAACTGCCACATATCTATCTATGCTTCTATCAACCTCTGCAGACAATTCTTCTCATATCAAAAACATTAAAAAAACAATCTAATGTGGTTTATAATCTGTCATAAATTCTAATTATTATGGCTGCATCTCCATTTTTTAAATATTCCTCTAACTGAATTACTAAAGAAAGATATTTCTCTTAATATTGAATTATTTCATTTTGTCTATTATAGGCCATTTCATTTAATAGGTAGAATTTTACAGATTGAAGTAGTATCAGTAGGTTCTCTAATCTTATCACCTCTTGTGAATAATGACATGGAACTTCTTGTTCATTAAAGATGCTTATAGCATATCTTTAAGCATCTTCACTTTTGGCAATTTGGAATTCTTAATTCCAATGAAATTAAGTCTATCTTTAAAGCCGAATACCCTCAAAGAATTTGGTTCACCCTAGAGATAAATCATCTGTTAAATGTGGTCTTAAAGAAGCCTGTTTTTTGTTTAAGATGATGAATGGTGGGATCAAGTCATGTTGAATATCTAGCAGTTAAGGCAGTGGTGGCCAGTGAAAATTTTATAAAATAAGAAAAATAATTTATTTTTTTCCTAATCAGTAACCAATTTATTAATAAGTAAATTTACATATTAAAAAAAATCTACTTTATTAAAAATATTACTTAAAAATAAAATCCATTCTTCTATTTTTGCCTTGACAAAATTTTTATTTCATTCTCACCACGAACACACACCAATAATAAAAGTTTCGTATCTCCCAGAAATAATGCGCGCAAGCATACAATTTATCTGGAATGACACTGGTCATTGAGCAGTGTCGGCTACTGTTATGTGCAGTGACAAGTGCAAACGAATATCGGCGAGTCTAGTCGTAACTGACCGAACATGATAATTCCGACACTGTGTTAGATCGCACTGCATTTTTTTCATATAATTGAGAAAATATAATTCTTTTCATATTTTCAACAATGACACTCGTCATAATTCAGCCTTGTATCTATAATCATTTATTTATATGTTATTTTAACAGAATAAAATAAGATTTACCAAAAATATTTCACCTTCATCACGAACATACACCAATAATAAAAGTTTCGTATCTCACAGAATTAATGTGCGCAAGCATACGATTTATCTGTAGCGACTGCTCATTGAGCAGTGTCGGATTCACTTGTTACGTACAGTGACAAGTGCAAACAAATATCAGCGAGTCTAGCGGTAACTGACTGAATGCATTAATTCCAACACTGCGTTAGATCGCAGTACATTTGTTTCATAATCTAAACCATCAATCGAACAATTCCAATTATTAACTATTCAATCAATGTTGAAACATAAGTTGTAACCTTGTTGTATTGCATTTATTTATTTATATAAACAAGCGAAATTTAATTTTTTTCATTTTTCCCTTGGGGGTTCTGCAGTGTTGCAGTGCTTATGTACAAGTCACCACTGGGTGAAGGTCAATTTTCGAAACATGGAGCCAGTCAAATTGCCAAAGGGTTATGTCTACGTTCAGTCTTTCTTGGCACAGAATAAACACAGAATCCTTCTGTCTGACAAATGCTTAATCCACAAATTTTAAATATGAATCTTTAAAGAATGCTTGAGTCATTGACCCATTGTCAGTTGGAATGATTTTCTCCTTACAGAGTGTTTGGGAGATTTTAACTTGTAGTAAGTGAAAATGTTTTATTTTATTGTTCAGGGTTTAATTATAGATGTCACTCTTCTAGATTGCAGCACTTACCATGAACATGAAACATTAAACATATTGTTTGTCTTTTGAATTTTTGAACGCTGGACAGAAATTAATTTTTTAAATATTGAAACTTTACAAATAAAATATATTTTTTGCAAGTCATTACAACCTATATTTGTTTCCACTAAGTGATTAATATCAAATTTTATTGAATATAGATAAAGATTTCTAATTGCTAGGTTCCTACATTTAAAGGGCAATTTATTATTATTATTATTAGCCCAAGACCTCATGGAGTCAAAGATTCATTTGGGAGGTCCTTTTATCACACACACACACAGCTCATCATACCATGTCTTAAACACACCCGAACTCCTTGCAGACACCACACTCTCAGACAAGGCATTCCAATCATTTACAACTCTGCATGAAAAAAACCTGTCTCTCACTCCCCTACAGTTTACGATAGTGCTCACTGCAATGACTTGTTTTATTTTGTAGTGGTTTGCGGGACACAATTTTTTATGTGCATCATAAGGCACAGATTCACATCAGTCAATTGGTGCACACTAACTTGTGTGTACTCTTTGTCTGTGACTTTGAACCCTTTTAAAATGTCAGTTGAATCTGGTGTAATTTGGGCTTGTTTTCTTTATGAATTTAAACTGAGTTTGTATGCTTCAGAATCGTCCCATAAGGTATGTGTGGTATTTGGAAATGATGAGGTAGCAGAACGTACAGCACAGAAATGGCTTAAAAAATTTGTTTCTGGTGATGAATCACTGGAGGATGAACCACATTCAGGAAGACCTTCCATTATTGATAATGAAAAATTACGTATACCGCTTTTGAAAATGATTCAATATTAACATGTCAAGAACTTTCACAAAATGTTTAACATGAGTGGTGAAACAATTTCTTTACACTTGCATCAATTTGGCAAATCATGGAAGCTAAGCAAATAGGTCCCACATGCATTATCAGATGACAAACTTCAGAGGCTGTCAATTTGTTCTCCACTTTCACATAATAAAAACAAGCCATTTTTTGGATTACTTGCTCACTTGTGATGAAAAATGGATCTTGTATTCTCACACGAAACGAACTTATCATTGTTTGTCACCAAACGATCCTGTACTGCACACTTCAAAAGGCACCACTTCATCTCCAGAAGACTATGCTTTGTGTGTGGTGGACTGGAGCTAGTATTGTCCACTGCAATTTCGTGCTGCAGGCCAAACGATTATGGCCGAGATATGCTTGATTCATCTTAAGTGTGTGCAGGATGTGTTACTTCAGAAACAGCCAGGACTAGTTAATCAGAAGAATTCTTACAGGACAATGTAAAACCTCACACTACAAAACTTACCTGTGAAAAGATTTGTGCTTTAGGCTAGGAGATACTCGCTCATCCTTCATATTCTTCTGACATTTCTCCAAGCGATTATCACTTTTTTTTGGCACTAGACAATCACATGCGAAATAGACAATTCTGCAATAAAACAGATGAAGTGGAGGTTGCTAGGTTTATTACTTCTATAGACAAAACATTTTATAAAAGCAGAATTCACAAACTTGTATCTCATTGGAAAAGAGTTGTAGATTGTGAAGGTGCTTATTTTAATGAATAAAACATTTTATGCATAATAAAAATTTGTTTAATTTTTATTATGAAAAACTACAGAAACTTATTTGGTTTCCTGAGATATATATATATATATATGCATTCTAAACTGGTTTATTTTCTCCTTAAACAGAAGAAATATCTGGCATCTTTGTGAAAAGTATAGCAAAAGGCAGTGCTGCTGATATGTGTAAAAAAATCAAGGTGAATGATCAGATTATTGAGGTATGTCATTAATTTAATTTTTTTACTTTTTTTAATTTTTTTTAATTTTTTAATTTGTCCAATGTAAACTTGCCAATGAAATTGGCTACCTTGATGATCTCTGATAATTTCAATCATTCCATCCTTGGTGCCTGATTTCTCTGATTTTTCTCCTTCTCTCTATGTGTCATATTAGAACTAAGAATGTTCACTTGTTATTCCTTGGTCTTATTGTATGGCTTTACTATCTTCCTTTATATTCTTAGCTTACTTTCCTTTATATTTTTCATGATTATTTTGTTTGTTTATTTTTAAAGTAATATATTATAAATTCAATGTTCATTTCCATACTCTAAGAAAGCAATCTTTTGCTTAAGTTTTAATTCTATATTTCATAACTTATTTGCAGCCGTTGGGCAGGGTTGTTTTTACTCTAGATTTTTGTGTTAGTTGTAGTTTGATTGCGACTTTATATCTTACTTTGTGTTGTGTAATGTAGTTTTGTATTCTGTACATATGTACATGCTTTCCTGATGATGACCTCAATATAGAAGTTGAAACATTGAGGCTTATTTTCTTAATTATAAGTAAAGTAATTACTCCAACACGTGTTTGTTTTCATAAATTCTTCACTGTGAATGCTGACCACCATATAATCTTAAAAGAAAGAAATGGATGAAAAGACATTCATAATTGTATGATAATTAAGAGGCTTCAGTAAAATAATAGAAACCTGCACTGAATGTCTAAAGCAATGAGCTCTAGATTAAGTAAACCTAAAGCCAAAGTTTGGCGCTGAAATATGTTGATATTTTTGCCATTTGGTCCCATGCATGCAAAACATCAAATACATTCCTAAGCCATCCTAAACAAACAGCACAAATGTATCCAATTTACCATTCAGATTGTAAATGATAACTCTCTTCCTTTTCTAGACACTTGTCACACCTCTTCCCTTGTACTGCCTTTCATTCATGTCTACCACAAACTTACACACACACACAGGCCAATGCATACACAAAAATTCATACCACCATCCAACACAAAAACTAGGGGCCATCAGCACCCTCAAACATACAGCTCTAACAATTTGCTTCAGTGAGCAGGCACTGAACAAAGAATATTAAATTATTAGCCAGACTCTTATAAAAAAAAAAAAAAAAAAAATGGATACAATAAAAAAATGTTCACAAGATCCTCCGCAGTAATATCATTAAAAGTAAAAAAGATTACAAGAGTGTCATAGCAATACCATACATTAAGGGCATATCAGAAAAAATAGAATGTTATGTAAATACAACATTAAGGCAATCTTCAAACCTCCTGCAAAATTAAGAAGCATACTCAGCTCATCCAAAAATCCTCTTCCCTACCTTTGCTCATCCAGAGGTTTACAAAATTCAGTGGACCCTGCAACTTACCCTACATAGGGGAAACAGGGGGCACCATCCTAATAAGATAAGATGAACATTAACATCACATTAAATTCCTCCACAATGGTAAAACAGGCCTGTCAGACCACACACTTCAAACATGTCACAGAATCAACTGGAAAGGTTGATTCTGTGACATGTCCCTACACCTCACCAAAACCTGGTTTGAAAGAAAGTCCAAAGAAACATGTGAGATGATGAAACATCATCTGAAACTTAACAAAAATGATGGATTAATAATTCCAAGCACCTGGAAGACCCATCTGCAATTTATATAGTGTCCAGAACATGGTGGCAGAATTCCAACACAAGAAAACAGTAATATGAGAAGACTTTAAAGATATGTTAATGTAGTTCCACTATAAAACTTTATTTTATATTTATCTGTATATTAGTATACTGATATGTATAAAAAATTTTATTTTATGTTAATTTATATTTTTGCATGTTTTTATCCATTATTATTATAATTAATTTTTTTAATTATAATTTTTTTTTCTACCAGAGATCAGGCCAGGGGAAATGATTAACAAAGCATTTAGATTTATCTTACCTTTGTGGTGTGTGATGTAGCTTGTGTTCTGTGTACATGTATGTATGTTTTCCTGATGATGACCTTGATATAGAGATTGAAACTTGAAGGATAATTTTCTTAATTATAAGTCAAGTAATTATTCCGTGTGTGTGTGTGTGTATGTGTGTTTGTATCTCAATAAATTTTTCACTTTTCAACCATTTATTGGAGCATTGATTCAAAGTCTGAAAGAATACACAACTTAATGTTCCATTACTTCTTTCTCTCAGTGTTTATTATAACCTTTGTTTTGTCTTGTGCACAAAAAAATAATAAAAAATTGGCTGAACTTTTCCCATCATAGATTACTTCTGTTGCTGAGTAGTTAGTGTTACTCCCTTTGTGTTTCTGATAATTGGATACATTTTGCAGTGCATCTTGCTGCATAGTATCTGCAGGATTTTGATTTATGGTGTCAAAAGTCTTCTTGAGGTTTATAAAAAGGATAAGCAGTGGAATTCAGCATTATCTGTATTTCCCAAGTTTTGTGTAATAAGCTTCAATATGGCCTGAGCACCTTTCAGAGATGAACTGTAGACTTGAACATACAAATGTCATTCAAGAAAAAATGAAAGAGTTCGAAGAAAAGAATTAAACCTTGAAACTCACTTGCAGATTCTGAAGAAAACGTTGATTCAGCTAGGGAAGCATATGAAGTTGTCTGCAAGGATAGAAAAATCAGAACTCTATGGTGGTGGTGTTGTGTCCCAATTTACGATTATTAGGCTTTCAACTATCCTTACATTTGAAACCCTACTTGTCTTTGTCCACATCTTATTTATATACGAGATATCACCCAAATACAAATATTCAAGCTTCTTCTCCCCTTAGTAATTGTCCATAAATATTTATTTTATACTGCACCTTTCAGGACATTTAGTTTAAGATATAAAATTCAAAAACAAGGAGCAATTACCAAAATATGTCTGAGTGTGAAACTAACATGCAATAGTGACCTTTATCTCGTAACTTAACAAATCCCCCGCCCCCCACATGATTAGGTTCGTATGTTGTTACAAGTGGCGCATTGAGCGGCAATCTCAGACAACTGTGTTTTCAATGAACAAAAGTTTATTCAATACTAAGAATATATAATACAAATTTTCTCTAGCTAAGCACAAGTATTAGGTTAAGATCCTGCATGAGAATTGTGATCATTTTGCCATAACAGATTCTATACATACAAACATGTATAATCCTAGAACTAGTTGATCCTTTGTCTAACCCTTTACTGGTTTGATCATGCTATAATTCTGTATTTTCTAGGACATATGTAATCAGTTACTCTAATTTTCTCACTAAGACAATATGGATTAAAATTATCCTTTTGCCGAGCTAATACACATTTTTGACCTTTAAAACTCTCTTGATTAAAATACAATGTACATGAATAAATCTCTAGGCACATGAATTACGTATTAATTAATAATAACAAGCTCATTTTTATTCTAGTTTGACATGTACTAAAGTCCTAGTATAATTCTCATCAATCCTTTCAACTGTTCAGTAATTGAACAATGACTACAGTTACATATGATTTGAATTGACACGAGATTTTACAGTACCTTTTGACTTAGGTCTTCTACACTGGTCTCTACGTTTTTCCGATATTTTACCTTCCTAGGACGAACTCTTCTATAACTTATCACTCCTAAGTTCTTTTGGCACTAAGATGGGCTTTCACAATCTTTACCTTACATTCTTCAATCAAGGACATACATAGGATCATCTATTCTATGGCTGAAATTCATCACGTGGGCACTGATTCCTTTATAGAATTTTCTTTCTCTCGTTACGATCACTGGACTATGAAACATACTGACATTATCCTCTCTCTTTTTAACTAAACGGCATCCCTCATTTCTCACAATAGGAACACGGAATCGAAATCCTGCACACTTTGTTTCCTTATTGTGTCGGCATCACTCAGGAAAACCGTGTGAGACCTATACAAAGATGTGAAGACAACTCCGAGGAAAAAAGCCTCGTGGGGGGGGTCCTAATCCTTTTATGCGATGACTCCTACCGGCACCTTCTTCAATTTCTTTTCTTCCCCTCTTACTGGAGTCGATTTCACTGACCAATTAGGGTGGCATTTTTCTGCCAAAACATCATGCGTCCATGTGCACGTGACAACGTCTCAATTCGGGAATTATGACATTGAGCTTTGGTTTTTGTTTAAGCTAACTTCTATGTCATCTACACTAAATTAATCTCCTTTCCAAAATTTTTTAAGAATTAACTCGAATCTTTAATCTCTTATTTCAAGTATAAAAACTAGCCTCTCACATACAAAATCCTATGACTAATCTACTTTGCTTTCTGTTCAACATTGGCATTCATGGACATATTATATTTTTATTGTGGCTATTTTTCATGTGTCTGGAAGCAATAGTAATAGCAATTTTGAATGTTTCCCATATTCAAATTTTTGATCAGTTCCCTTTATCAGATATTGCATTGCTACTTCTCTCCCTCCCCCTTCAATACTGTAATTGGCATGTCTTCATTATTTATCTAGTTTACACATTTGCTGCCTTGTCTTTTATTTTTCTGATTAAATACTAGATGTCTATAAAGTTCTTGTGCAGGTTGAAATCTTAACTTACTTCTATGCAAGATGTAAACAGAAAGCAATAGAGAGGGAATTTATTTAAGATTTAGCAATCATGGTTACCACCATTTTTGGATATAATGTATTGCAAGATTTCTAAGTGCTCTGATAATGTTCTGAAGTTGATCATTTGTTATCTTAGCATAAAGATTGTTTGCAGTAAACCTTCAATTTTTAATATGTCCTCACAGAAAAAAACTAATGGGGACAGCATTGTAGGGAAGTGAGGTGGCGACCCATGTCTCCCAGTTCCTCCATCAGGAAAAACCTCATTTAAAATTTAAAAATTATTGGACATTAAGTGAAGTGGTAAGGTGCTCCATCTTGCTTGAAAGGCAACATAGTTAAGTCCTCATTTTAAGAATGAGGGAATTCTGCAGCAGTCCCTTTGGAACCTAAAAGATCAAATCGTCACAGAGTACTCCAAGTGTGTATGTGTCAGTGTTCATTTGGACATCACAATTATCCTCTGAGTTGTGTTTGTCTTTGTTATGTGACTTTTAACACTTTCATTGCCAAGCTGAAAATTGGATTTCGTATGGTGGCCAAATTTTTAAAATTTTTTTATTTAGTTAGCGATGTCCACGTGATAACGCATAATCAGCCGTTTGGTGAGAACTCGCATTGCGTGATCGCGCGATATCGTTCATTGCCAAGCTGAAAATTGGAATTTCGTATGGTGGGCAAATTTTTTTAATTTTTTTATTTAGTTAGCGACGTTCACGTGATAACGCGTCATCGGCCGTTTGGTGAGAACTCGCATCGCGTGATATCGTTCATTGCCAAGCTGAAAATTGGAATTTCGTGGTGGCCAAATTCTTTTCATTTAATTTAGTTAGCGATGTCCACGCGATAACGCGTGATTGGCCGTTTGGTGAGAATTCGCATCGCGCGATATTGCATGATTGGCAATGAACGTGTTAACTTGGACTTTATGTCCACCATATCTACAAGTATAATGCGACGAATATAATATGCTTATGGATATCACATCATGCCAAAGTGAAAAACTTTACACTTACTGACAACAAATTGACAGCTATTATCATTTGCCCACGTTTCCACCCTATTCAAATCACCCCCTATAAATGCTTTATATCAGTAGCATCTCTAATTCCCCTTGCCTGTCTGTGCATCATCATCATCAGCAGCAGCAAACAACTGAGGATCTGTTGTTTGCTGATGTGAGTCAGGCCACCCTCAGTGAATCAGGAACTCGCTGAGGGTGGCCATATTATTCACACCAGTTGTCATACCTGTTCTTGAATTCATTCATGCTACTTGCACATACAACATCGAATGGCAGTCCCTTCCAATTATGCATTACTCTATGAGCTAAATATCTAGCCCTAATCCCCTTCTTGACAGCATTCATTATCAGCTTCCATGGATGCCTTCATGTCCTTTCTCCACCCCTCCATAAAATGAAAAATTCCATATACTGAAATTCTGTCTAACCCTTTCAGAAGTCTATCATACCATCGTCCTCTTTCTTCTGTTTGCTAGTGTCTGCAGTCTACAAATTCTCAATCTGTCTTCATAACCTGTATTCCACAATCCTGATATTATTTTTGACACACTCCTTTGCACTCTCTTGCTCTCCACTGTATCAGAATCACCATAGACACCAGGAGACCATACTTGCATGCAATAGTCCAAGTGAGGTCTTATATCATTTTCTAATATCATTTCTAATAACATTAATGTATAGGATAAACAATGGTCCAAGGACTGATCCATGAGGAACACCACAAGTCACCTTGAATCTGGTAGACTTACATCCACCATCTACCACCTTCTGATACCTATCTGTCAGTCACCCACTTATCCAAGTCAATAGTTTATATTCTAATCCCATATTCTGCAGTATATACACCAGCCTGGTATCCATGTGGTATCCAATCAAATGCCTCAGCAAAGCCTAACAGTATCATAGTATATCTGTTCCCTTTATCCAATTCTGCTGTGAAATTATTATAAAATATGAGCAAATTGTTAAGCATGACCTCCCTTTAGAAAACCTATACAGTTCTTTGCAAAGTATAGCTTATCTATCAATCTATTTCTCTATGTGAGTTCTTACCAACTTCTCTAAAATCTTAACCACAGGGATTGTCGTACATTCTTGTGGGATCTTTCCTGAGCTAAGACAAAATACACAAACATGCCAAGAGCCTAGCAGTTCAGCTGAACATTCCTTTAGCAAATGTGCTGATATCTCATCTGTCCCAATTGCTAAATTCTTATCCAGGTTATGCAACAGCTCTAGAACTGCCTTCTCATGCACCTCTATCTCTTCATCCAATGTAGTGGTAGCACTGTGCACTGTTACGTACACCAGGTTGAGTGATCTTGGTGAAGTGAGCACTAATTATTTAAACTACCTCATCTGCTTCCGATACTAGTGTGCCATCTGCATTCAGTAAAATTGTTATTCTACATTCAATCTTTTAACTTGCAGCGTAATAATAAAATTCTTATGGTTGCATTTAGCCTATGAAGCCAATATCTTTTCATACTCCAACTCAGCTTTCCGTAAAATACCCGTATTTCTAACCTGAGCTTTATATATTTCATAATTCCTCTTACTCTTTCACAATATTCCTTCCACATAATCTTCTTATGGATCTTTTGTTTAATGAGATTGCACATCCATTTCACTCCCATCAGAGGCCAGGCAGAAATCTTAGGAGGAGAAAAATTTGCATTCAATACCAGAATAGTCCTGTGTCAGAGAATTGTATTTCATAAGTAGAATTTCAGTCAGAACAGCCAAGAGGCTTTAGTATTGAGTGTCGGTGTTTTTGCCCTCTTAAGTATTCTGCATGATCTTTGATGAGAATCAGCTGTTCTAGACAGGGTATCAGACCAGTGAAACCTAATTTAAAAAAGCCCTAATAAGAGAATATAAAGGCACCTGGGAAGCATTCATGTCTTAAGCTAAGGCATCTCCAATGCGAGAATTATATTCCAATGAACTCTATGTTCAAAGTTTCTATACAAGTGAACATCTACTTATGAACTTTCAAGATAGGAGCATTTGCATTTACAAAAACATTGCACAGACCAATAAACTGTGACTCCAGTTCATTTAACTATCACAGAACTCCACATTTACAAAGATCTTGTGATGTACCAAGTTTACTAATATTGTAGGATGCACAACAAAAAAGATTATCTGGTTATTCTTCCTTGTACCCTTTCTATGTCATATTGATTATTCTTCAGTTGTTGAACGTATTCCACATGTTGATGTGAATATTTCAAGGGTAATAAAAATAAAAACATAAATATATCACATGGGTTTCTTGGTGGATCAGGAAACTGTGGTGGAGATTTAGAAATGAGTGACCAAGCTGGTGACAGATCTGCAGAATGCTCCTTGTGAGGATAGATTGAAACCTTGAGAGTTGCAGTGTTTAGTTGAGAGGTGACATGATGGAAACTTATAAATTACCAAAGGAGTTGTATTAAGATTGACAGAAGAAATTTTTCAATACATGATGAGTAGGGAGAAAACAAGGGGTTCCCCCTGGAAGTTGTGTAAGAGTGTGGTTAAGTAAGGATGTGCAGCCAGTTGCTTGGCAAGTGTTAAATGAGTGGAATGGATTTCCAGAGGTAGTTGTGAGTATCCCCCAACAGAAAGAGTTCTAGAGAGGTATGATGGTGTGAATAATGGCTAGCATGGGTCTCCCACAATGAATCCTTGACACCATGGAAATACCATATAATAATGCTTAAATAATCTGAAAATTGCAAATCACTTGCTTAAACTAGTTATGTTTAATAACATTATTTACAATCGTGTTGACAATTCATCGGGTTGATTTGACAAACAAAAAATTTGAGATTATACCCAAATTGCAAGTGCTGTTCAGCTATTTATTTATGAATAATAAATTTATATAAAAAAAGAAATATTGTGGTCAAAGAAATGGGATGTTTAGCAATTTCGAATCAGAATAGAAACAACCCGATGAATTGTCAACACGATGGTAAATAATAATATTTTTGTGTTATAGCCATTATTTATGAATGTGTCGCTGATGATTTTTAGTTCTTTGTTCAGGGCTTGCTGGTTAGAGCAAACTGTTGTAGCTCTGTTTTTAAGGGTGTTAATGACTCCATATTTTTGCGATGGGTGTTGGTATGAATTAGCATGTATGTATTGGCCGGTGTGTGTTGGTTTTCGGTAGACTGTGAAGGATAGACTGCCTGAAGGAAGATGTGTGTCTAGGAATGGGAGCGAGTTTTGATTTTCGATTTCAATGGTAAATTGCATGCTTTCATTTTGTTTGTTCAGGTGGCTAAGGAATGTGTTTAGCGTTTGTCGCTCGTGCGGTCAGATCGTGAACACATTGTAAACGTATCTTCGGAATCGTCAACGATTCCGCCACGCTAAGACCGACAGTCTGGCTTAGATACGTTGATGACGTGTTCGCGATCAGGCCGCATGAGTGACAAACGCTAAACACATTCCTTAGCCACCTGAACAAACAACATGAACGCATACAATTTACCATCAAAATCGAAAATCAAAACTCGCTCCCGTTCCTAGACACACGGGCCAATACATATATGCTAATTCATACCACCACCCATCACAAAAATATGGAGTCATTATCACCCTCAAAAACAGAGCTACAACAATTTGCTCTAACCAGCAAGCCCTGAAACAAGAACTAAAAAATCATCAGTGACACATTCATAAATAATGGCTATAACAAAAATACTATTAATAAAATACTCCATAAAACAACAACAAAAACGAATGTAGATCACAGTAAAACCATAGCCATCCCATACGTTAAAGGGTTATCAGGAAAAATCAACAGAATCCTACAACATTATAACCTCAATGGCACCTTTAAGCCACCCACTAAACTTAAAACCATATTCAGCTTCCTGTAAGGTTCCTCTCCTCCCATTTGCACATCCTGGAGTCTATTGCATCCGCTGCACCTGTAACTTACCGTACATTGGTGAAACAGGACAGACAATCCCTATACGTAAGAAAGAACACGTTAAATATAACCATTATGGTGAAGCAGGCCTCTCAGATCATGCACTCAACACCTTACACCAAATCAACTGGAAAAGCACCCTCTCTTTACACCATACACAAACCTGGTATGAAAGGAAATTTAAGGAAGCCTGTGAAATCCTGATAAACCACCCAAATATCAACAACAATGATGGCATGAAAATTCCAAGGATCTCTGGATGGCACGCATTCAGCCTACCTAATATATAAGATCCAGCATAAGTCAGGACTCTAGCCAATCTTCAGCTAGTATTAGAAACCATTTAGAAACCAAACTGGCTGGAATGTACATGTATAATCATGATGTTAATATAGATAGATACATAGACTTGTTGTTGCACCCAATATATTTCTACAACCAACAGATAACACTAATAATAGGACTCTAGCGTTGATGTATAATTTTTTTTTTTTTTTTTTTTTTTTCACCAGAGGTCAGGCCAACAATTGTTGTAGCGGTTGGTCAGTAACTTTAACAAACCAGTTTGATTGTAGTGTAGCTTGTTGTCTGTGTATAGTTGTATGCTCCAGAAGATGACCTTGACATAAATGTCGAATGTAGATTTTAGTTATATTAAACTAAAGTTTTTATTCAAACACGGTAGTTTTCTCCATAATTTTCAAAAATGTATTATCTAGAACACATTATGTTGAGATTTGCCTGCATATGAAATGAGGATGGATTGTTAATATTCCCAATTTCAATTTGTTCGTAGTTTCGTAAATTGCTGCTCTCAGTATACCTTGTTCTAGTGAAGCTTGTCTTGCTGATTTTCATGGATTTTTATAAAAGTTTGTTCTACACTCAACATATTCTCATTGATGGAATTGTTTACTTTTTTTTTTCATCTAGTTTGTAACAGACTTTCCATGGAGCATGTTCTTGGCTGTAAGGAGTTCCAAATTTTCTTCTTATAGCTGATATAGACTTTTGTTTAGCTAGCCAGAAAATATAATTGTTGATTTTTTCACTTGCTGCCTGATATAGTATAGGCTTTATTATTTGAAAAATAAAAATTTTAAATGAATCTTTAGCAATTTTCTTTATATCTTAAATTCCATATCTGTTGCATTTTGCACATTGGGGTGCTTAAGGGTCGAGGCTATATAACTGAGAGGATGCCTCCACATAAGTCGAAGCTATATAACTGAGAGGACGCCTTTAAAGGAATGCAGAGAACCGACCAGGGCATCTGACCTAATATCCAGTCCTCACCTTTTCGTGGTGAACCATGTTGGGTATCTACTCGGATACTGAACGAATAAGGATGGGCTGGCAATTTGGGATTTATCCGACCAAATTGTATTCTTATTGGCTTAAACCAAAATACAAAATGATGGTACAACATGACAAAATTTCATGACAGCTGGGGCGTCGCCCGGTTAAACAAGGCCTCCGTTGTTTTCGCCAGTAAACCAGGGCGAACAGCGAAAAGTCAGCTACTGGAACAAATCTGAAAACACACTCCAACTCAACATCACCAGAGTTAAAGATCAGTACTATCAACATAAGAAGCCTGAATAGCAAAGAAATTGAGCTAGCTGAGGAATTAGATAAGTACCAGATCAACATAATAGGGGTGATTGAAACAAAAAAGACAAAAACTAGTGAGATCTTTCTGAGCAATAAATACAAAATGTTATATTCAAGCAGCAACAATCAAGAAAAAGGAGTAGCCATAGTATTCAACACTAAATACAAGACTAATCTTCTTGAATAGCAGGCAGTCTCGAGTAGAGTGATGTGGGCAAATATCAGAATGGAGAACTGGACAATGAGACTTATTTGTGCCTATGGTCCCACAGAAGGTTCTGCTAAGGTAGAAGTGGAGGAATTTTTTAATGCTTCAGAGAAAGCAACTGACACAATGAAAAAAGAAAAGTTGGTCCTTATTGGGGATCTAAATAGCAGAGTAGGAAATGATTGTCAAACATACAAAAATATTTTGGGAAAATTTGGAGAAAAGAGCAAAGCTAATAATAATGGCAAATACCTGTTGGATTTCTGCTCAGGACATGGACTGGTTATTACTAACACCATGTTCCAACATAAAAATGTGCACAAATTCACATGGAGAGAAGAGGCAAAGAATAAGAAAAGTCTCATTGACTATGTTATTGTTGATACTGATGTTTTCTTCTTGATGCAGGACACCAGAGTGTACAGAGGATTCGAACTTGGAAGTGATCACTATTTAGTCTTGAGCAGGATAAAATTGAATTTCATAAACCAAGACAATGAAAATAGGCAGAATCGCAGAAAATGTCAACTGCGTTGTGAACGGAGAACCTGTGGAACAAGTAAAACATTTCAGCTACTTAGGCACGATTTTTAGGGAAGATGGGAAATTAAATGTGGAAATAGACAACAGAATCAGCAAAACTGGTATGGTGGGAAGTCAATTGAATAAATTCATATGGAATAAGAGAGAAATTAGTCTGAACACTAAATTAGCTGTATACAAGAAGACAGTGTTCAAACCAGTTTTAACTTATGGATCTGAGAGCTAGGAGAGAAGTAAAACACTTGACCAAAGACTAGACCGCAGATATGAGAGTCCCGAGAAAGATTAGAGGCGTGAACAGATGGCATCAATGGCAATATCATATTAGAAACGAGGATATTATGAAAGAACTTGACATTGTCAGCATCCAGGAATGCATTAGCAGAGCTAATCTCAGGTGGTGTAGTTACTTAAATAGAATGGGTGAGGAAAGATTAGCAAAACACCAGAGGAAGACCAAGGTATAGGTGGATTGATACTGTACAAAGTGCCTTAGATGATAGAAATATAAGATCTGATAATGTTGGAGTCTTGACAAGTAACAGATTGATTTGGAGGAAAATTGTAGATAGGAATTTAGTAATTATGTTAATTTTTCATGTAGTACTATCATGTCCTGTACACCCCTTGTGGGTACATGGCAGGAATTTGATGATATTAAAAATTCTAACTGCACAAGGACTTTATAGACACCTTGTACTACTTCGCCTCTTCTTGAAATATTGTTGGGTGCGTACTTTGGATGGTATATATTATACTGGTTATTCTTGTTATTTTATGGCTAATAGGTATTGTCAAAATTTTGATTAGTTAGTTTGTGATATTCAGTGTGCCTTTTTCTTATTTGCAAATTAAAATGTTTTTAGAACAGTTATTTTTATTTTATATAAAAGATTTCACAAGACAGTTCCTTGATGCTGATATTACCAATAATGTTAAAAAAAAATGTGAGAGCTACTATAAAATGCTTCTTGAACAATGCCATTTTTGTTTCTGAACTGCAAAATTATGGATGACTTCTTTGTTGTAACCTAAAAACTATTATTTTTCAATATCTTAAGCGGAAGTGTGGTTGTAAAATAATTTTGAATTTGATTCAGTTCAGCACAATATTGTTCTACACTGCAGTTCATAAAAGTGCATAAATATTTTCTAAGTTGGGTCTAATTGGTTACAGTGAATATCTTCCCAAATAAATTTGCACCAAATCAAGAGCAAAACAGCAGCATTGTAATTATTAGCAATAGGGTTAGATTTTGTGTAGAAGTGTTCATATAATGTTTCTTCTAATTAGCAGCATGTATATGTACCATCTTTGACACTTATAGGTGATGCTAATAAGGTGCTACTAATGAAAGTGTAGATTGCTAATACAGTAGTATCTGCTTACTAGGAGTGAATGGAATAAAAAAGAATTTCAGTTGACTAGTAGTGTGGACCAATTTTTTTCCTTGAATAAATTTAAATATTACTGTGTTATATTAGAAAGAAATTAGAATCTATATATGAATTGTATAAGAAAATATTTCCTTTTTTTTGCAAGAAAATATGTATGTTAAAATAAGCATGGCTGTAAATTATACTTTGACTTTTTTTAGCATGCCTTCAAAAAAGTCAAAGTGTAATTAACAAACACAATTATCCATTGTATTTAATAAAAAAAAATTAAATTTATAAGAAAATTTAAATGAAAAATTTTCATTTAATATTTTTTCATAATATTTTTCCTTTCTTTAAAAAAAGTCAACTGCAATGATCCTGAGGCTATTAGAATGTTTCTTCTCCTTAACATCATTCACCGATCATGTAGCACTCACAACCACCTTGGTCAATCCATTCCATACATTCGCCATCCTCCATGTAAAAAAAAAATCTACTCCTAATCCCTTGCTAACAGTCTTGCATCATTTCCAGGGTTATCTCTCGTTCTCTCCCTTCCTGCGACATACTGGAAAGTCTTTAATATTGATCCTATAAAACCTTTTTAATAACTTATATTCTTCTGTCATGTCTCCTCTTTTTCACCTATCAGCTAATTTTTGAAGCCCATAGACTATCAGTATATTTTCATAGGAAGCACTCTCTATAGACCTGCCTATCTTTGTCTGTGTTCGGACAATTCATTGTGGGGAAAATTGATCACTGAAAAAATTTGTTGAAAATGTTATTCGCTAGAAAATTGAAATGGTATTGCATTGATACCGATATATGAAAAATAAATACAGTGCAAGATAAATTTCACAAAATATAATTTTATTATGTAGCTACGTATTAGTCCACGCGGTTAGCCAAGTGGCTGGTTGCTTCACAACCATATGCCTGTGAAAGGAGTGTCCTGGGTTCGATTTCCATTGTTGACATGATGAGCTTAGGATTTTTTTCAGACATAGCCAAGTTAGCCGGTCTTGGGCGAAGACTGCAGGGTTTTCTCCCCAGTTTATACGGGATTTTTTCTCCAGCAAGCAGGCAAACCAGCCTCGAGAACGTAACACATCTACAGACATAGGATACACTGAGAGGCATAGGCCAACCACCTTATCCTCGTATAATGGTTGCAGTTATAAGGAATAGAAACCCTCGATACCTTAAAGATAAAAGAGGGATAGATGCAGTGCTTTTTTTCTGGAAGAAAAGGTGCTGGTACTCAACATGAAGATGTTGTTACATCAACTTCCACACTTTTAACATATTCTCCCATTTACCCTCGTCGTCTCCAGATTGCTTCTTTCTTTTGGTATCAGCTGCAGAATAACGACCTCGTAGCAGCCATGAGTCCACTTATTTGCTAGGTTGAACTGAGTGAGAGGAGGTCCTACTATCCTATTGAACATCAGTGCAGAAGCTGTCCATACAAGCAGAGATGACCTAGATGAAGTTACTATAAGATTCATTTGAGAGGAAACCCCTTTCACATTCACTGGAAGATATTGCAATTGTGCCCAAAGTGTGCTTTAGAGGAAATGCTGTGTCCGGGAACTTATTTTCTTGAAGATATTCATGTAAACCACGAACTGCTTCTCTTTCGTTTAAGCGAAATTTGCATGCTAACTTTTTGATTTCAGCTTCACCAAATGTCAGATGCTTCCCAGGATTTTCTGGTCTTGGAATCTCCTTCAAGTGGACACTTACCAACAGCTTCTTTCAGACTTTTATAGAAAGCAGATGAACTTATTGCCGGACTGTCTTTCATTTTTGTGGAGCTCAATACCTTTGAACTTCATTTTCTTCTGACTTTGAAGAAAAATACTGTAGTATGGACCACAATTTTCAATTCTTTGTTTGAAGAGTTGAACTGTATTCTTTATCTTCCTATCTGCTTTGTACAAGTCAATATTTCTCTCTTGTAAATCTAGACTTAGTGAAGTAAGTTCTTGGAGAGCATCACTTATAAGGCCCAAATCAAGAACGAACGTGCATGACTTTATTTAATTAAAAGGCCCTCATAAAGAAAGGAACTGTTTTGCTTCTTCTGCTGTCTTCTTTTGCCTCTAGAAAGTGATGGACGAGGGCTTCAAGGTCTTGCCACACTGCAGAAACAGTACTAAAGCTAGATGCAACCCAGCAAGTGGTTAAAATTCTGCCAATTTTGGCAGAATTTTAAGAACTTTTTTTTAAGAATTTTCCACGAATTCTGCCAAGTTGAAGTTCCCGAGTCGCTGCACGTTCCTGTAGTTCCCTAGCATTCTTAGGTGAAGCATGATAAGTCATATAAAGTTTGTCCATGAAACTCTCAAAGCATTTCACTTCTGGCACATTGTTCACTGTGTCACTAACAGACAATTGAAGGCGATGGCTAGCTCAATGCCAGAAAATAACACTAGGAAACTTCTCTTGCATTAGCCTCCTTACACCATGTTGTTTGGTGTGCGTAACAATAAATGCCCCTTTAAGTAATCTTCAGATAATCCTAAACACTCAAGATGACTAATTAAAGAGTTTAGAATTCCTCTAGCAATTCTGATAATTCGATCAAATCTAGGAAAAGACTCACAGGAGCCGAAAGTTCAGGAAGAACTACACAAACAATAACAATCAATGTTGTTGTATTACTCACAGTTGTCGAATCAATAAGTAACGATATTTTGTTCTTGGAATTCACTATATTGTTTATTAATGTTTTTCTCATTTCATTTGCGATATGGCTCACAATGTTAATGGAAGCATTTGCAGAATGAAGAATATGTCTAGGCCATTAAGTTCCTGTGACTTTGACTCCATATATAATGAATGACTTTGATAGATTGCCTATAAGTGTGTATTTAAATTTGATCATAGTTAATTGGATAGAAGGACGAGTTGCATATGAGGAGTATTATCTTGAAAGATTAGTCACTAGTGATGTGCCACAGGGGTCATGTTTGATGGCTATGATTGTTTAACAGCATGTGTATAAATAAATCTTCTGTCTTCTTCCAAAGGGTAGTCAGAACTCTTTAAGCTTAATATTTTGGAACTCAGTAGGCAGCTGAAATCCACCATTACTCATCTGGTAGTTGAGTTTGGTGTTATGTCAACACTTGGAGGCTAGAGTATGATAGAAAGCTTGTGTCTAATAATTCGATATCCTAATCAGTATATTATCTGAAAATAGTGCGAGTTCTGTGGGTTATTTCTCTCCTTTCATGCAGGGACTATGATGAAGGGCCAGTATCATCACTGGCCCTTCTCAATTTTCTTCTTTGTCTATTCTTTTCTTCCCATAATACTTGCTGTACTTCTCTTGAGGTTTTTTTTTTTTTTTTCCCCTACTGTCCTCTTTTGCAAACCATCACTGGTATCCAGTGACTGTTGCTAGGTGCTGCAGGCCAGGATCATTTGGCTAGTGGGCCTGCACCCAAGGGTCACTGGTGTTAGAATAAGGCTTGTTGTGGTGTTAGTATGGCATCCAGGGCAGTCCTGCTATTCTACTTCCAAGGGTACCACACATGGATGTCTGCTTTCCAAATAGCAGACATCCATGTGTGGCTTCATGGTGGGTGGGATGCTTTGCCACTGAATTCGCCTTAATATGAGAATGAGTGCTTTGTTATCAAGTTTATCAGAGGCCCTTGACAGGGCTAATTCAATTTAGAAACCATTTGTCCATCAGCGAAGAATAAGAAATAGAAAACATTAGAGATCATCACCTACAGTATAGTATCTTTTTCATTTTTCATACAACAGCTTTGAATGGGAAAATGTCACTCATCTTTTTCCAGAAGGGAGGGGAAGGATCCCTGAAATATGAATAACTGTTCAGAAGACCTTCTCATTGAGACATTCTCTCAAAAATAATTGGAACAACTCCTTTGTGCACCATCAATCACGGGAATACCAGTTATTGGTAAACTTGCAAAATTTAAACTTTTTTTAAAGAGTGAAATCAGAGTGGGGCCTCCTTGATGTTTTTGACAAGGAGATTTTCCCAAATTAAAATATCAAGGAACAGCCATAAGAATTGGTATTAGAATACCATCTCATAGATGGTATTCTAGTAACAACTAGGAATATCATTCTTTCATTTAATATCTATGAACCACTAACATTACTGAAAGCAGATTATTGCAATTGCTCTGTATATCTTGAACCTTTTGTGCTGCTTGTCATGGCTCTGCCATCTATGCCCAGTGCAGCAGCTAAGAGCACAAGACACAGATGATGTACTGATGATTGCTAGAGAGAGAGCTTTCACCTTACTCCTGACACATCAGGAAGAGAAGAGGAAGTATAACATTACAGTATCTAGTGGGAAACTACTCTTATGACTGAGAATGCAAACTAAAGAAAGTGAAAGGGCATGTTAACATGTTTGGCTATTTATTTACAGTCTTCATAGAGCAAATTAAGGGAGAAGGAAAAATGAATATTGCCCCACTCCTGAAAATACACCAAAAATGGTTCCTCTATATCTCAACCCACTGATTCAGTAAATAATGGATCTAAGACATTCCCCCCCAGATCCATTAATAGATGGGATGAATACCACAGCAACTTATTTAGAATAAGTTGCTCTAATCTTGTGTTCCCACAGTTTATATTTTCATAAGTGTTTTCCTCCAAAATCCTCACCAAATCACAGCAGCAGTCCTAAGGATCTCACTATTACTGTGATCTCACTATTACTTACAGATTACTGTGTAATCAGTAAGTACTTTGAGGTTTCAAAATATCTCTTTAACTCAGTATTTTATCAGCCATGGGCAAGTGTCTACTATGTCTTCATGCAGTGAATCATTGCCTTCATTGCATGGAACAATGATTGGCAGCAACAAAAACCCAGTGACAACAGTGTGCCAGGTCTCACCAGCACAGTGCTGTCAAACACTGACAAAACTGTCATTGATACAAAGTGCCACAGTTGAACTAGATATTGCTGGCACACACAAGAAAAAGTGTTATCTGTAATTTCTGTTGTTGCATGTTTTCTATACAAATATAGATGAATCAGCACAAACTACTTACTAACCTGAACCAGGCTTTCTTCTTCTTTCCACTCTGTCTCCCTTCAGAAAAACAATTCCTGAACTTGAGAAAGTGACCAACAGTTTAGAGCATCACTATTAGTTGACTCTCTTTTGAAACTTAAATCATTAGAACCAAATTTGAACTGCTTGATGATCCCTGCTTCAACATAAATGCTCCCTCTACTGATAATGCCAACAGACTGTAATCTCATTGTGTCAGTGGTACATGACTTGATTGAGGCTGAAAATAAGAAGTTGAACGTCATCATTCTCATCTTTTACACAGAAATTGATGAGGTGCTTAATGTGATGATATTCTGTTAGCTGGAGAATGTAACTTTGATTTTGCTAAAATCATAAGGTGCCACAGCCACAGATCCATGAACTAAAGTAAAGATGGAACAACTTCCTGTACCTTCTTAAAATGACTTGTGATGCTGGTTAGCACATGAGATTTAATGATGGCAGTGAAGAACAAAAAGATACTTATAAATAATATTGGAAATATGTTCAAAAACAATACCTATCTTTCCTAAACACTACACCGAGCCCTGAGGTAATCTATTCTTAAGCACTCTCTGTTTACTGATGCTTCCTCCAGTGACTACCCATAATTTCAATCACATAGTAATTTGTTTAGGACATGACCCAATATTTTACATGGGATGACCTTAAGAAATTTATATATGAGTCCCTCCCTCCAAACAGTATCGTAAGCCACTGTTAAGTCAATAAAGACTGCAGTAGTCTTCAGGCATCTTTGAAATCCTGCTTCAATGTAAGTTGTTAAGCTGAGAACTTTATCTGTGCAGCTGAGATCTCTTCTGAACCCCGCTTGTTCTATTGGAACACGTTCAAAAATTTTCTCACTGATCTTATTCAACATTAGTCTCTCCAACAATTCGTAGGTTGCACTTAAAAGGGTGAGGAGGCGATAGCTTTCAGTTCTGTCTGCTAGCCTACCTGATTTTAAGACAGCAATAATTTTTGTCCTTTTAAATTCTTTAGGAACACAGCCACTTTCAAGTATATCGTTAAAGAACTTAGGCAGCCACAATCTTGCATAAGGTCCACAGTGTATCAGGAATTCATTATGAATATTGTCAAATCCAGGAGCCTTCCCCATTTTGATATTTTGAAACTCCAAGGATATTTCCTCACGAAAAGAATGCAAAGAGAATTGTTGATTCTTTTGAGTTACAGACTTCATAGACTTTAGTTCGCGTTTTACCTCTTTAGTATGTTCTTTATCTATTGGAGCTCTAGAAAGGGAAACAATACGAGCAGCTATCTGACTTGGATGACAAAAGGAGATTTCTTTGGTACAGAGGGACTTGAACCAAGCTTTTTTTTAAAGTAGCGACCAGACTTTTCTACTAGAGTGTTTGAAATCAATGTTTTCAGTTATTTGAATCCACTTTTCCCTACGAGCAGTGTTGAGACTATGGAGCAGTTCTTCTCCTATCTCGGGATCCTTACTTTCAAGGAATTCCCAATACAGGGATTCACTTTCATTGGTCAATCCAGGCACTTATTCTTTTCGGTAGCCTCGAGGAATGTGTATTTTTGCCACTGCTATAATTACTCCAGTGAACCGTGTATAGTTTTTGTGAGAATTCTTCTAAAGCGTGCATCTAGATCTGCAGTGAAGATTTCCCAGTCAGCTTTTTGGAAATTCCATCTTGGTCTAGGAAATGATGTTATCACTGGAATTTGGGCTCCTAATTCCATAAAGATGGGACGGTGCTGGCTATTTGGAAAAACTTCAAGAATATGTCTAAAAGCTTGTAGATGTTGATTTTCACTATCAGTGGAGACGAATGTCAAATCTGGGATATATTCCTTATTCCAGGCTCTTGATTTAAAGGTGCTTTTTTCCTTGGCATCAAAAACCAAGTGGAGACTGTGCTGATCTGCCCATTCAGCTAATATGGAGTGTTTTCAGAGAACTCCCGAAAGCTAAGTATAATTTTGAGTGAAAATTGTAACATTGGTTTAAATTTTAACGTAGTATTGTTCGTTTTTGATAGCTTGTTGTGTCTGTGTGATTTTGGTGTGAATTCCGTTTTATTTAACTTAGTATTTTAACGACACGTTTCATAGAATAGCACATGGCACCAATGCGACGTAAGATAATGGCATCCAAAAATACGACACCTTTTGTTCAAAAACTAATGCGAGGGAGTTTGTCCAATATGATGTGTGTGGGATGTATGCATTCCCGAAGGAGGCTGGAGTTTGGATGGAAAGTGATAGTGGTGGGAGAATGTGCAGAAAGTGTAAGCAAAGTGAGGAATTGAAGTATGTGTCAGGTCGTGAGATAGTTATGGTTGAAGAAAGCCAGAATGTGAGTGAAAATAGTGGCTTGATAGGGAATTATGATGTTGTACAAGATGGCAATGAGAGCAGTGATCAAAGAGAGAGTGAAAGCAACTATACAGATAGAGAAAATGGTTTAAATGATGAAAAAAATGAGGAATTATTTGTAGGGAGTGAGATGCTAGGTTGTGCGCAGTGATACATAGTGCGCACCGAGAGTTGGAGCACCTGCAAAACTTTTTCCAGATTGCCTCGGCTAATGGAAATAAACAAGTGTTTGAAATTAAAAATAAGCGTAAGAGTGGGAGAGTTTCTGAAATGAAGGAAAGAGTGTTGTATGGTGACTCATTATTAAGAGGAGAGATAGATGGGAGTTTAACTAAATCGTACTTACTGGGTGCGATATTTAAGGATGTAAGTGAGAGTATTAGAGCACAAAAACAGAGCATGAAAGAATTGATAGTTGTGGCAGGTACGAATGAATTGAAAGGAGATAAATTTTTTGAGAGAGAGGACTTTAAAGTATTGTTAAAGGTAGCGAAAGAAAAGAGCGACAGAGTTAGTATGGTGAGTCTGTTGCTGCGGTACGACAGAGAGGAGTTTACAAGGAGGACCATAATTGCAAATGACTTTATGTGCAGGTTATGCAGACGGTGTGCTGTGGAATGAGTTTGATGGGTGAAAGGCTTTATACAAGATGGATGACCTGCATTTGAATGGATTTGGTGTGTGGAAACTGGAAAACGTGTTGCTGAATGAAGTGAAAATGGATGTGCAGAACCAGGGAAACTAGAATATGCGGACATCAGTGAGACAGTTGAGTGTAAGAATGTATATAATGTACCCGAGCCAGTACTAAGGACAAGAAATCAGAATGGGATAGTTAGAATACCGCATCAAGATAGGGGTGGGACAAAGGGACCTCTGCATTTCATGTATACTAATGCCAGGAGTATTAGGAACAAGAAGGAAGAATTTTTGGCCTTTATTGGCTGTTCCTGGCCACAGGTTATTGACATTAGTGAAACATGGCTGACGGAAGATGATATAGTTAGTGGGATAGAATGTGTAGGTTATAGTGTGTTTAGGAGGGACAGAGAGAATAAAATAGGTGGAGGAGTGTTATTGTTGATAGCTGATGAACTGCAACCAAGGAGAATTGAAGTTGTATTGCAGGATAGTGAAAAGAGTTCATTTGAGGGTATTTGGTGTGAGATTGAGACTGGCAGAACAAAATATACAATTGGGTGTTGCTATAGACCAGGTAATGGAATAGATGGTGGAGATAGTATGCATAAACAGATTGATGAAATGAGTGGAAGGAGGGTAATTATTACGTTGGATTTCAACTATGGCAACATTGATTGGAAGGAGGAGAGGACACATGTGAGGAAGGAACTGGATTTTATTCAATTATTAAGGGATAACTAGCTGCGACATCATGTAATTGAAAATACTAGGGGTTTGAGAGTGCCTTGACCTGGTAATAGCATCTGAGAATTTGACTGTAATGAATATGACCATGTTGCCACCTATTGGTGAGAGTGATGATAAGGTCTTGACCTGGGAGATGGCTAAAGGTGTGGAATTTTCGATTAAGACACGGTGTATGTGAAATTAACGTGCTGGCAAGTATGACAAGCTTAGGAGATTGCTTGGATCAGTGCCATAGCATGCAAAACTGCAAGGGCTGGATGACGATAGAGCATGGGAAGTGGTCAAGGAGCATTTACAGGAGGTTATGGCTGATTGTATACATAGGGTCCAAATAGTGAAACAAGTAGGGAATAAATGGATGAATAACACCATTAAGCTTGAGCTGCATAAAAAGAAACACCTGTGGAGGGAATTTAAAGAGAAAGGTGACCTGCAGGCACACGAATGGTATAAAGTGCAGGCCAGAAGGGTAACGAGTGTGGTAAATAAAAGCAAAAGTGGATTATGAAAGGAAACGAGTTATGCAAACTAAAGAGAATCCCAAACAGTTCTTTCAATATGCTGCAAGCAAAAAAAAAAACTTTACATGGCAGAATGATTTTAAGGAATGATGATGGTAAGGAGATCACTGAATCAGTCGATATAGTGGAATTGCTGAGTGAGCACTTTGCAAGAGTATATCATCTAGGTGGTGACATTGAAAAATTGACGGAACCATTAGTTTATATGGGAATTGTGATGAATGAAGTGGAGGTGAATAGTCTATTAAAGAACCTTAATGTGAATACATCTGTGGGATTGGATGGTATACCGGCACGGGTCTTATGTGAAGCAGCTATAGAATTATCAGTGCCCTTGACCATGTTGTTTAATCTAAGTCTCAGGTCTGGTTTAGTCCTGAAGGTGTGGAAAGAGGGGAAAATAGTTCCACTGCATAAAGGAGGATCCAAACTACTGTTGCAAATTACTGACTGATCAGCATATCAGGAGTCGTCAAGGTCTTGTAGAAAGTAGTCAAGGAAAAAATACAGGAATGGATTGATGAAAATGAGATACAGTACGGGGGACAGCATGGCCTTTGTGAAGGGTAGATCATGCCTCAGTAACTTGCTGAAGTTTTATAACACAGTGATACTGCTGGACCTGGCTAAGGCATTTGACAGGATACCACATGGAATTCTAATCCGTAAACTACAACATATGGAATGGATAGATGGGTGGTTGATGGAGAGATATCAGAGAGTAGTTTATTCAGGAGTAGAGTCCAAAAGATGGCCTGCGGCTAGTGGTGTGCCGCAGGGTTCTGTTCTTGGACCACTGCTGTTTAATTTGTTCATTAACTATATGGGGAAGGATCTAAGAGGAACAGTTCATTTGTTCGCTGATGATGCAAAGTTGGGTAGGGCAATAGTGAATACAGAAGAATACAGAATCTGGGCTAAGGAGAATGGATGTCAATTTGTGACAAAATGTAAGGTTATGCATTTTGTGGTGAAAAGATTAGCAGCAGTATACTACATTGGTGGAACTGCACTCCAGGAGATTGATGAGGCCAGGGATTTTGGAGTGTTGGTGGATAGGGAGATGAAGTTTAGGGGGCACATTGCAAAAGTGGCTAAATCAGCTCATCGACTCACTTGGTTGTTGAAAAATACTTTGACGAACAGAGACAAGCAAGTTATTGTATCTCTGTATCGAGCCTTGATAAGACCTCATCTCCACTAATGTGCCCAGATTTGATCACCTAGGTTTCTTCTTGATGGGGAGGAGGTGGAGAGGATCCAGAGGCGAGTGACCAAGATGATAGCAGGTCTATGGAATGACCATTATGAGAAAAGTTTGAAGATTTGTGTGTTGCAGAAATTAGTTGATAGGCGGAAAAGGAGAGATATGATTGAGACATACAAATTGCTAAAAGGTTTCTATAGGATTAATTCAGAGGATATTTTTGAGATCAGGACTGGTGGTGGTGGGAGAACTAGGGAACACCTATGGAAGCTGGGAAAGAATGTGGTTAGCAAGGGTATTAGAGCTGGGTTCTTTACTTTTAGAGTGGTAAATGAGTGGAATAAACTGCCAGCGTCTGTTGTGGGTGCTGTGACGGTGAGTGATTTCAAGGCAAGGTATGATAGATACTGTGAGAATGTCATATAGTTGTGTGGACATGCTGTTTAGGGCCTCCCTCGACGAGTCTAAGGACTCCCTGGAGTTCCCGTAATAATAAAAGAAGAATACGATGTGCTCTCGTAACTTCAGGTATTTGCTTCAAGTATTAATACATCTTCCTGACTACATTCCTCTTGAGGGCATATCACAAGTGTTGCTATGATGTGCAATCTTTGTTGCAAGATATATTTTCTACCACCATGCTTTCACTGCTTGTTTCATTTAGCAATCTTTCAAAATGATTACTCCATACATTTAGAATATCTTCAGTTTTGATATCACTTTTATCATCTGATACCTTTAACAGCCTCCATTTCTAAACTTTTTCATTAACCTTTAGAATATTTCCCACTTCCTTGATTTTTATGTTCTATCTTCTTATTAAAGTCTTTCCATGACTTTTGTTTAGACATTTTACACAGTTCTTCACTTTCCTACATTTTCCATATTCTCTGATAGCATAAGCTGACTTACTTTCCAGCAAATTTTGATATGCTTTATTTATGTATTTATTTATTTTGATTGCCTCTTTAACTTCCTAAGTCCACCATGGAGTTCTGATTTTTCTATCCTTGCAGACAACCTCACCACATGCCCTGTTGGACTGAATCAATCAAACATTATTCAAGAAACGTTTCTTGAATAATGTTTCTTGTCTCTCTCTCTCTCTCTCTAGTGAGAAATATGACTATCAACAATAGCATGGCAATGAGACTTTTCTTATTTCTTGCTTCTTCTCTCCACTGGCTATCTCACCTTTGTGGAAAGTTCTTATAAAAATTCTTCATATCCTACACATAAAAAGGTGTAGGTTTGAATTATCTGAATTCTGGGATGATGCATCCCAGAATTCAGATAATTTCCATATTTTTTATGTTTTAAGTTTCCATATTTTTTATGTCATCATATTTTGTGACATCTTTATGTCACAAAATATGGTATAAAAAATTAGCAGTATGTCTTTACTAATGATACATATTTTAGAAATAATAGATGGGTAGTGTATAGTTCTAACATTTCTGTGTGTGTACTGAAAGAGGCTGCATTGGGAAGTAGAGCAGAAAATCATTCTAAACTGTTATTAAAAAACAAAAATGATATTAGTGACCTGAGAAATTTCTGATGTTAACTCTGGATATATATAAAGTCAGTTCTTTTACTTTACAGGTAGATGAACGATCTTTGCATGGCTACACAAATCATCAGGCAGTTGAAGTGCTTAGGAACACCAGTAAAGTTGTGAAGCTTCGTTTGGCTAGGTATCTCAGAGGTGCCAAGTATCAGCAACTTCAACAAGCTATAGGTTTGTATACATTGCATTTTTAAACTACTTTAATCACATTATTAGTATATGTGACCTTCTTTTAATGGCTACTGTTCTACACCTGTGTACAAATTAATTCATAAGCTCTAGACTATCTTTATTAGGTACATAGTTTTGGAATTACATTGTAGGTTTGGTATGGTTGCAATCATGGCTGAAGCAACTAAGACAATAAGGCCAGTATGTCTATTTATTGTATGTTCTCTTGCTTGTTTGCCTGTTTTACAAAAAACTGCAGCTTCTGTAGGGGGTGGAGAGGGGGAACTGTGCTATTTATATATGAGACTGATTAACTCTTCAGTTGAAAGTCCTTGTAAAAGTTTTTCACACATTAGGATACCATCTGATCTATGAAGGGTCTTTAATACATTGTAAGTCAGTCTTTTATAATTCAATTGCATTTCATTTAGCAATTGTTAAAGAATTTGGAATAATGTTTCAGACAGAATTAGACAGGATGCATATTTCCGTGCAAATAATAACAGGTTTGGTATTTCTGAATTTTAAGTGAACTAAAAATATTTCAAAGCAGTTCAGTAAAACACAAATGTTTACCTTGTTGGAAACATCGAAGTTCATACATATCATATGATAGTATACAAGTAAGGATAGTAAAGTCAAAATGGACTTGAGCAATTGGACAGCTGCTTGATTAGTTTAGTTTTTAGTATCCTGTATAACCCCTGGCAAAAAGTATCTGAAAAACGATTGTGATACTAACATCGTATGTGTGTTAGGATTTATTTTTCCTCAATACATACATTTTGTTCAAATTGAACAGTTATGAATAGTTAAATAAGAAATAAAATTTATTACGAAAAATATTTTATAGTTACTTTTGACCAGAAATTAGTTGAATGGAAAATCAAACACTGAAGAAAAAAGAATGCAATCATTCTTTGATTGGGAAATATATATCTGATCACCAAACTCAGTGTTATATTTTGTTTCTCTTTTATTATTACAACCCTGCTTTATCTTTTTGTTCTGTACTTAAATGTCGTCAATGGTCGACTGCCTTAACTATCAACTGCTGCCATTTATTTATTTCTACTATATCTTGTGTTCTCACACTCTATAATCTAACAAATTTATTTGTTTTTGGACTGTGCCAGTTAGACCTTGAATTGAGTGTGAGATTATAGGATTCTTTTAGACAAAAGACAAAGCAGATATTGTTTTTATTTTCCTGCTTATGTTAATCTCTGCCTTTAATTAGTTGTGGCTTTATTATTGGACTCTTGAACTTATGCAGGTTCAAAATTTTCAGGATAGTGCATTGACAGAATCAAATCAGAAAGGATTATTTACACAGTCAGATCCACACACACAGAGAGAGAGAGATTGCATTGTAATTTTTGCTCATTTCAATTCTTAATTCAGACTTACTTCACATACAATTCTTGTTCAGTACTGCCTTTTACATGAATCTTTTGTCCTCACGAAAGTGCTCCTCTTTTATCTTTTTTTTTTCTTTTCTCTTTTTCCCCCCTTCTTTTCTGCTAGCTCGTTCTTGATCTCTTGCCAAATTTCTTCTTTGTCTGAGTCATCGATTATTCTAGGACCCTAAAACATGGTGGCAATGTGCAGCTCTTTCCTAGCGAGACATTCTGACGATCGGCATGATAGTTCACGTGGTGGCGGACCCAGGTAAGAAAAGATTGAGAAACTTAAGACCTACAATGCTTTTCTTTCGATTACCAACCATGGACCTCACATGGTGACTGACCCAGATAAGAGAAGATTGAGAAACCGAAGACAAAATCCTTCTCGATGATTCATGTTATAAAGGCACAGACTTCCATTGTACACTGATTGAGTATCAAAAAGACAGGAACATATGTGGAATTATAAGGCAGGTGATTATAATAGTCTTAGACGTCAACTTGGGGAGTTTCATGGAGGGAGGAATTGGAAGGCCAGGATATCATTAGTGCTTAGGAAATTGTGAAGGAATATTTATTAGCAGCAATAGTAAACTGTATTCCACCAGTGAAGAAGAAGACACAATTTGGAGTAAAGTGGATGACAAACAATATTAAACAGAAACTGCATGCGAAAAAGAGGCTATGGAAGAGATAAGGAGACAAGTGAAAAGCAGATGCATGAAGAATATGACACAGGCCAGGAGAGTGACTAGTATGGTAAGGAAGGTGAAACTGGAATATGAGAGGAGATCGTCCCTAAGATCCAAAGAAAATCCTAGGGAATTTTTTAGCTATGTGGCCAGTAGGAGGAGAAATGATTGTGGAAGAATGACATTGTGGGAAAAATGGGAATAGAGTGACTGATGCAGAGGATATAGTGGAATTGTTCAATGAACACTTTATTGGAGTATTTAATCCTGGAGGAGTAAATTTTAATACTAGAGGGATAGGGCAAATTTGAGGTTTAGAGGTGCAGGAGGAGAGTGTGTTCCAAATACTGAGCTCTGGATGTCAGTAAAGCTGTGGGATTGGATGGTATTTCACCACGAGTTTTGAGAGAATGTGCTAAAGAACTGACAACTCCTTTGACTTGGCTTTTCAATGAAAGTCTGACTATGAGAAAGGTGCCCAGGGAATAGAAGGAAGGTAGTGCCATTGCATAAGGGCAGAAACAGACTGGAAGTGTCTAATTATAGGCCAGTTTGTGTGTCAACAGTTATTGTTAAGATCTTGGAGAAAGTAATGAGGGACTGTATACAGTATTGGGCAGATGAGGGTAATGTTATCTGTGAGAGTCAACACGGATTTGTGAAGGGGCGCTCTTGTTTTAGTAATATGCTAGCCTTTTATAATAAAGTGACAAGAGCAGTAGATGAGGGAAAGGCATATACTTCAGTTTTCTTGGATTTAGTGAAGGCATTTGAGAGGGTGCCCCATGATAAGCTGATATTTAAGTTGCAGCACATGGGTTTGGATGTCAGATTGGTCAACTGGATTCAGGAGTGGCTGCCCAATAGGTATCAGAGTTTTGTATGGTGGGGCAGTTTCACGGAGGCAGAGGGTTACAAGTGGTGTCCCACAGGACTCAGTACTGACACCTATATTGTGTAACCTTTAAATCAATGACATTGTCAGTGTATTGCAGGGAGATATTCATTTGTTTGCAGATTATGTGACGCTGGGAAGGGTTATTAGTAATAGTGCAGATGTGGTAGCCCTGCAAGAGGATTTGAATAAGCTAGACAGTTGGAGGTGTCGCTTTAATGCAGCAAAATGCAAGGTCTTGAGGTTTGTGACACCTCGATGGAACGCTGCATACTCTATTGGAGAAGCTATACTGGAGGAAGTAGGGGAGACGAGATCTGGTGTTGATGATTGATAGAAACCTGAAATTTTGGGGACATATTGCAAATTTGGTGAAGGTAACACAGAAGATTGCTGCAATAATGAGAAGGATGCTGACCTGCAGAGATAAGAGTTATCATTCCGTTGTATAAGACCCTGATCAGACCACACTTAGACTATTGTTCTCAGATTTGGTCCCCCAGGATTTGAAGGGGATAAATTAATTGTGGAAAGGGTACAAAGGTAGATAACAAAGATGGTTTCAGATCTGTACAATGTTAGTTATATGGATCGGCTGAGGGAATGTGGACTGCAGAGTTTGGTGCATAGAAGAAGGAGAGGTGATATGATTGAGACTTTTAAACTGTTGAGAGGTAGTTATAGGGTTGACACTGGGGAGTTCTTTCGCTTGGTTGAACAGTGGTAAGGAGCCATCCCTGGAAGTTACAAAAGGAAACTGTGAGGAGTGGTTGCTTTGCATGGAGGGTGGTTGAACCATGGAATGCCTTCGTGTTTCCTAGGAAGGACCTTCCTGCGATGAGTCTTTAGACTCCATGGAGGCCTGAATAATAATAATAAGGAAGGTATGTGTGAACAGAGGACTGAGCAGGCTTTTGCTTGGAGAATGGTGGTTGATTTGAATGCATTGTCTGGGAGGTGGTGAGTGAAGACAGTGAATGCATTTAAGACACAGCATGAAAAGCTGTGTGTGTAAGAGAGAGGGGAAATTTCGGTGATAAGTCTTTTGATTTTTGGAGATCTGATAATTCCTCTTCTTTGTTTTGTATTGTATCTTAAGTTTTCATTGGTTAGTTCTTGCCAACTGGATTCTAATAACTCAACATTTTCTTCATCCACTTCATCAAAACCTATTTTGCCAATCGCTGTTATGCCTATTACCTGTTAAATTTTTAAATATTAATTGTGCTGAATTTCCCACTACTTTAAGCCAGAGCTTCATCCACATGCCTGTTAAGTAACTTAACTCCATGAAAATTCCTCCAGAATTCTCTAATAATGTCTATAGCCATCTTAATATTCAGATTTTTTTCCAAATTTCTTTAGCTTGTTCATCATCAAATTCCTGCCATGTATCCTCAAGGGGTGTACAGGATATGATAGTACTACATCAAAAAAATTACATCATTACTAACTTCCTATCTACAATTTTCCTCCAAATCAGTCTGTTACTTGTCAAGACTCCAACATTATCAGATCTTATATTTCTATCATCTAAGGCACTTTGTACCGTATCATTCCACCTATATCTTGGTCTTCATCTGGGTCGTTTTGCTGCCAACCTGGCAGAGAACACTTGTTTTACTAATCTTTCTTCACTCATTCTGTTTAAGTGACCATACCACCTGAGATTAGCTCTGCTAACACATTCCTGGATGCTGACAATGCCAAGTTCTTTCCTAATATCCTCATTTTTAATATGATATTACCATTGATGCCATTTGTTGATGCCTCTAATCTTTCTCAGGACTCTCATATCTGCAGTCTCTAGTCTTTGGTCAAGTGTTTTACTTCTAACCCAGCTCTCAGATCCATAAGTTAAAACTGGTTTGAACACTGTCTTGTATACAGCTAATTTAGTGTTCCAACTAATTTCTCTCTTATTCCATATGAATTTATTCAATTGACTTCCCACCATACCAGCTTTGCTGATTCTGTTGTCTATTTCCACATTTAATTTACCATCTTCACTAAAATTCGTGTCTAAGTAGCTGAAATGTTTTACTTGTTCCACAGGTTCTCCATTCATAACACAGTTGACATTTTCAATGATTCTGCCTATTTTCATTGTCTTTGTCTTTTTATTGCTAACCTTCATACCATATCTATTACAATAGTTATTCAATTTAGTCAGAGAATCTTACAGACTTGTAGCAGATTTATTTAGAAGTATAACATCATCCGCATAAAGCAAAGAGCTGACATTAACATCTTCAATTTTGATATCATGTTTAATACCACTTTCCTTCTTAATGTGATCCATATAGATAATGAATAACAGAGGGGATAATGAACATCCTTGTCTCACACCAGATTTAACATTAAACCATCTTCCTGTACTTCCTTCAATTCTAACTGCTGACTTACAACTCAAATAAAGACTAAGTATCGCTTGATATAATGCCCCATTGACACCATATAACTGTAGCATATTGAATAGCTTCTCTCTTGGCACCTTGTCATATGCCTTTTCCAAATCGACAAAACTTAAATACAGATCTTTGTTATATTCCCATGCTTTCTTGACTATTTGTTGTAAAGTGAAGATCTGATCCAGACAGCCTCTATTTGGCCTGAATCCAGCTTTTCTTCCACAATTCTTCTCAATCGTTTCTCAAGTATACTTGCATAGATCTTGCCAGGAACACTTAGTAGAGAAATACCTCTGTAATTCTCACATTCAGTTTTATTTCCCTTTTTATATATGGGTACTATGAGAGCTCCACTCCAATCATCGGGAATTCATCCCTCTGTCCAGGCTTTCTGAAGTATGCAGTGCAGCCAGTGTAAGAGTTTCATATCATCATTCTTCAGCATTTCTGGTCAAATATCATCTACTCCTGCTACCTTTCCTCATTTTAAACCTTTGATAGCTTTTTCTACTTCAAGTATGGATATGTATTCCTGACTGCATGCATGGTCAGTGTTTTTTACCACTGTGCTGTCATCACTGCTTGTTTCATTTAGCAGTTTTTCAAAGTAATTACTCCATACTTCAAGGATATCTTTTTCTCCCGTTTTCATTTTCACCTTTATCATCTCTAACTCCTTTTACAGCACTCTTTCCTCCATTCCTAAGCTTCTTCAACAACCTCCAGAATATTTTGCCACCTTCTTGATATTTATTTTCTATATTCTTGCCAAAGTCCTCCCATGACTTTTGTTTAGCTAGTTTTACACACTGTTTAGCTTTCTTGCATTTGTCTCTGTATTCTCTAAGAGCACAAGCTGACTTATTTGCCAGGAACTTTTGATATGCTTTCTTCTTTTCCTTCACTGCCTCTTTAACTTCCTGTGTCCACCATGGAGTTCTAATTTTCCTATACTTGCAGACAACTTCACCACATGCCTCTCTAGCTGAATCAATCAGGGCTTTCTTCAAGGCTTGCCACTGAATCTCCAAGGTTTGATTCCTGTTCTCAAACTCTTTCATTTTTTTTTTCAATAATCTTTGTGTATTTTTGTCTACAGTTCACATCTGAGAGCTGCTCAACTTTTATTCGCTTTGAAACTTTCTTACGTGTTATTGTTTTCAATATGAAATTCATTTTTATCCTGCTCAAGACTAAATAGTGATCACTTTCAATTTCAAATCCTCTGTACACTCTGGTGTCCTGCACCAGGGAGAAAACATCACTATCAACAATAACATAGTCAATGAGACTTTTCTTATTCCTTGCTGCTTCTCTCCATGTGAATTTGTGCACATTTTTATGTTGGAACATGGTGTTAGTAATAACCAGTCCATGTCCTGAGCAGAAATCCAACAGATATTTGTCATTATTATTAGCTTTGCTCTTTTCTCCAAATTTTCCCAAAATATTTTTGTATGTCTCACAATCATTTCCTACTCTGCTATTTAGATCCCCTTTTCCTTCTTCATTGTGTCAGTTGCTTTTTCTAAAGCCTCAAAAAATTCCTCCACTTCTACCTTAGTAGAACCTTCTGTGGGACCATAGGCACAAATAAGTCTCATTGTCCAGTTCCCCATTCTCATATTTGCCCACATTACTCTACTCGAGACTGACTGCCATTCAAGAAGATTAGCCTCGTATTTTGTGTTGAATACTATGGCTACTCCTTCTTTTCCTTGATTGTCATTGCCTGAATATAACATTTTGTATTTATTGCTCAGATTGTTGCCCTATTATGTCGATCTAGTACATATCTAATTCCTCCGCTAGCTCCATTTCTTTGCTATTCAGGCTTCTTATGTTGATAGTACCGATCTTTAACTCTGGTGATGTTGAGTTGGAGTGTGTTTTCAGATTTGTTCCAGTAGCTGACTTTTCGCTGTTCACCCTGGTTCCGGCGAAAACAATGAGGGCCTTGTTTAACCGGACGATGCCCCAGCTGGCATGAAATTTTGTCATGTTGTACCATCATTTTGTATTTTGGTTTAACCAATAAGAATACAATTTGGTTGGCTAAATCCCAAATTGCCAGCCAGCCCATCCTCGTTCGTTCAGTATCCAAGTAGATACCCAACAGGGTGCACAATGAGAAGGTGAGGATTGGATATTAGGTCAGAAGCCCTGGTCGGTTCTCCGCATTCCTTTAAAGGCTATGTGGAGGTCTCCTCTCAGTTATACAGCTTTGACCCTTAAGCACCCCTGGCTTGTTCTTTAGGAATGCAATTCTATTATCATTTTCTTCAGTATTCTTTGAAGGTAATAGAATGTTTTCGATGTTTATTACTCCATCATCCCTGGAGAAGCGATGTAGTGTACATTTTGAAGAACAGCATTTTCTTGTTTTTTTTTTATCTCTTTGAGTCCCAGATGCCCCAGTGCATTGACAAGTAATAATGAAATTTTAAAAGGAATCATTTTCTCTGTAAATATTTTTCTAGTTTGCATATAAGTAGATAGGTAGTCCAACTCTAAAATTTACATCCTTCATTTCCCCTAAGGATGTAAATGCTGCAGCAAGCTTTTCTTTTAATTATAAATAGGATTTCTTCTCTTTGAAGAATGTTTTTTGGAACTCTTATTACAGAGCCACTAAATTTGTGGGGTGGGGGTGCTGTCATGTCAACTACAAAATAGTTAGATAAAATATAAACGGAAAAGGGTGCATTCCAAATAACAGGGGCTGATGGAATGAAAGAGGAGAAAGTCAGTTTGAGGGGAGTTGTGTTCAAAGCTTGGACAGTGAAGGGTGTGGACTGTCTTCCTCTTGTTATACTCGTAGAAAAAGAAAGCAGAGGAATGATGGCGGCCAGTTCAGCAGAACATTATTCATGAAACTAATCATAGAAAAGTCATGGCAGAAACAAACATCCATTAAAAAGTGATTGGAGTCACTCTGTAAGAGTGATATCAGTTAACCAAATTGACCCTGTCTGGATAGTTTCAATCCTTGTTAAAGATCACTGCCTCAAGTGTAGGATCATTATTTCAAGGTTGGACAGATTTGGAATTTGTGTTAGTAGGTGAAAAGTTGGGTCTTGAGTGAAAAAAGACAATGTGATTTGTTCATGCTAGGAAAAACTAGAGGTGTCACTCCAAGAAGAGAAACGTGATCTTTTATGAACATCTAAGTTATAAAAGTTAAGGGAAAGTTAGGTGGATCTTTTTTGTGAGAGAGAAGTGAACTGTATTTTTCTAACTGAAGATTGACTAGGAAACCAGAGTTTGACATTTGGTTTTGGAAGATCTTGAAGCTTAATATGATAGTGTACTACAAGACTTATCAAATGAATAATAGAAATGGAGTGTTCCATCATCAGCGAAGCTATGGAAGGAATTTATGTCAGTGTGAGGTCATTTATCTAAGGAAGAGCATGAGTGAAATATAGAACCCTGGGTTACTCCAGAATTGATAGAAAAATCTGAAGTAGACATCATCTACCATGACATGCATTGAACAGCAACCACCATAGAAAGGAATGAACTAATCAAAAAGTTTTGAAGATGGACTATAAGATGATGGTTTGAACAGTCCTCTACTTGATCAGATATCCTGGAAGAGCAAGCAACCAGGTGAATTTCTCCAAACTATTCCATGGCTTTGGGAACAAAGGTTGTTGTGTGTGTGTGTGTGTGGGTGTGGGTGTGTGGTTGGGGAGATATGATGTTGCTGAGAGCAGAATTTATGTTGCTCATTGCCAATTAGTAGTATCCCTCCAGCGAAGTGAAGAAGACTGACAGTCTCCCTGATATTGAGAAATCCGAAGACAGTAGTTCGATGGCTAAACTTTTGTGGCTTTTTTTTAAAGGATATGCAATATAAGCTTGTTTCAGTACTCTAAGGTGCATTTCATGTGAGTGGGAAAGATTGAAAAGGCAGTGTAGGATTGGTGTTAATTCTGCTGCACAAGTTTTGAGCATAGGGAGATATTACCATCAGAATCAACAATCATCTGGATGTGAGAATGGTGGATGCAGGAAGGGCAGAAGATGGTGCTTGAATAGCTTTGTCAAGGAGATCCAGAAGGCTTGACTGCCGTTTGAGCAGGGTGCAAGTTTTCTGTATTTGTCCTTTCAAAATCAGGTTTCTGTTTGTAAACTAGGTTATCTAACTCTTAAATACACCCTCAATAGTAATGTACATTAGGTTTAACAAGCTTTTGTGGGTGGAGCTCACATTAAAAAATGTGCTTTTGTTGCTTTCATCTGTTAAATTTCAATCTTTCCCACTCACATGAAATGCACCTCAATTAAATCTCCAAATGCCTGTATAATATTTAAGATGTGTATATGCATTGCATTACAGTTCATCGAGATAAGTTTTTTTAAGAATATGGTATATCAAAGTGAAACTTAAGATTTTTGTTAATTAAAAAAAAAAACTGCTTATTCATGCATTAGATGTAATATCTGTTGCGACAAGACTTCATCTTCTTTAATGGTATCTTTTAATCTTTTTCTAGGTCTTCCTGTTCTTTTCTTATTTTTTGGTTTCCAACTATAAACTTGTTTTATTATTCTATCTGAAAAAACTTGTCGAATTATAATTTAACTTGCAGCACTTTCAGTTTAAAACTGATTTTCACTTGAAATTTCAGCTTAAAAATCAAAACGGAAAAAACTTCAGCATATGAGATTTTTTTTAAATTTATTTTTTTTTTTATTTTTGGTGGTGGGGAGGTAATTTAAAAAACCTTTCTATGATGTGCTCACTGGTGCTGAGTAAAATTTCTTAGTGATTCTGCAAACAAAATGCTGTGGTTAATCATTAGGAAAGGCTGCTATCTTATCTTTTGATGCTTATGCACCTGTACACTAGTTTTGACGCCATTCTCTTCTCATGATACAGTTGCTTTTTTTCACAGTTTGTCTGTATTCTGCACTACTTTCAAACCAAATAAGGAGTGAAAAGGTACTATGAGAAGGTTAGGTATAAGTACTGTCGAACTTTAAGCACTATCTATAGTAATTCTGAGGATGAAATCAAAAGAATCAAGTTCGGATTGAACACTAGATAGCCTGATTTGTAGACAGTGCTTTGTCTCCTGTTTTGAGTATTTTTTCTCAATCCACCCTGAAAAGGTTGTGTAAACCTGTAGCATCCTAATACTGTGAATAGGGAAAAGGTTATGCTAATACATAAATCACTGATAAAAATTTCAGCAAGGTAGCTACTCCAAATGTGAAGTATGCAGTTTTCACATGACTCAATATTAATCTTGATCATTATCCAAAATGGGCTCTTTTATGAGTATATCAAAGATCCAGTTCAAATAATTACAGATTAATAGGAAAGATTCATTTAAATCTGTAACTGCAAATACAAACTTATTAGGCTGAAAGGAAAGGTGAAGGATTTAAAATTTTTCAAGCAAAATTGACTGGGTTAAGTGGTAATGATAAATAGGTGTTTATGAAATTTCAGTGAACAGTCTAGTTGAGTATTGTTGCTCATGGAAGAGATTGCAATGGAGATATGTAAACTCAATAAGAAAGAGGAAAAACACCTAAAATGATTTGAGTGGATCTTCATATGACAGAAAGATTAAAACAGAGAAATTAATAAGGAATTCCACTTTTTTTATGTTTCAAGTATGAATCCTATATTTGAGCAGGTACAGAATCAATAGCATATGCTATTGATTCTCTTGCACATTTAATATTAGCAATGCTAATATTAACACTGTCCATTGGAAGGGAACTTAGCAACGGGGAGCAAAGGTGTTGAATCTTTAAAAGAAGTGCAGAATATTGTTCAAACATAATTGATAACAATTTAATTAGTAATTTACATGCATTTTAAGAACAAATATTTGTTGTTGCAAATGAAAGTGATAATTATTGCAGAGTTATGCTGAAAGTGTTTTAATAAATGAAAATAATGAAGAAAAAAATGGCTTCAGAGATGAAACCTGGTAATATATCTTGCATGGAGGAGGGAGAGATCATGTTATACAATGCAAGCAGGTCTTCACATGACAATGTAAAGATGAATAAAGCCATTAGTTTTAACAATGATTTCATTAAATGCTGAAAATGAAATGAAACTGATGAGAGAGCTGCAGATGTTATCATAATTCATAAAGAATAAAATGCAGAAATAGGGAATTATATGGACCTTTTGAGTTTAACATTAATAATAAGCAAATAAGTCTTTGTTTAGGGATCCTTAGATTCAGTCATATATTAATAAAATTATAAATTATTGTAATAAATTTGACTGAGAATTATAATGAATATAAAGGAATTGGATGCATGAAATAATTTGAAAATCCAAACTTTGAATTTTTACTGAGGTATCTGATCCTTGATATATCTTGTACATGAATTGAAGTGTGGCATCACATCTACTAGTACAAGACACTAGTAGATTTGAGGGGGGGGGACAGCATTCTCGTAGGTCATTTCTTACATTTGGGGCCACTCCATCTGGGGTATCTGTTCATGGTAGGGGGGGGGGGGAGGAAACTCTCAGTGATGGTATTACCATTTTTCATTTTTGTCTGTTCTTTTCATTTTCTTAGCTCTGATTCTCCTGAGTATCCTTTCTTGTCCTATTTTCTTATATCTTAAATGGATCCAATACTCTGCCACTGTTTGCTGTATAGTAGGACCCATGAACATCTGGGAAGGGTTTCTAGTCTTGCACTATTTTGTTGCATTTGCATGCTTCCCTGTTTTAGCAGGCAAGCATGCAAATGCAACACTGGGAAGCAGAAAGTTGGAAATGCAAATATAAGAGTAAATTAAAAGCATAAGATATGTTAATGATGACAGTGTCTCAGGGGAGTAAAACTGATAGGAATGAAGCAGTGGCAGATGAAGAATTTGACAAAGTAGACAAAATGAAAGAAACAACATACTTATACTGAAGTCTTACAGAAGAAAAGAGAAAGCAGGTGTGTTGCAATAAGTCTCCTTCTTTGGTCCAGATACTCGGAACACTGGGTATCCAGGATATCCCAGTGTTCCGAGTGCACTTATTTGTTTCTGGATAGTGGTCATCCCTGTTTAGCTCTGTGATGGTGGAGTGTGCTGAATTCTCATTCATTTAAGAATGTTTTTCATCCCAATCTAGTTCAGAAATCATTTCTACACCAACCAGTGGCAAGTGTGTGTGGAGGTGAAAGCTGTAAAAATATACCATCTTTTCTGATTACTTATGCAACCAATCAATGTCTAATTTGTGAAAATGTCGCCCTTCTTTATCTTGCAGGATTAATACATTCAGAAATACTTCTTCCATTCAACATCACTTGGGGAAATACCAATCGCAGCATACATTCCATCTCAAAATTGAAATTTTTCTGAGGATTTATATTATTATTAAGAGAGACTCCAGAGTCAGGAACTCATTGAGGGAGGCCATACTATTTGCATCAACTGTCACACCTGTTCTTTATCAGGTTACCTGCTCTGAATTGTGAGAGACCAAGAAGCTATAACGATTAGAATTCTCATGCATAGGGTCGGTATTCTAGTACCAACAAGGAATATCATCCTTACATTTAACACCCATAATGCCCAACGTTAGTGAAAGCTGTTTATCTTAATTGCCCTGTTAAGCTCTATATCTAGATGATGTAGAAGGATTGAAGTGGTGGAGACGGAGTTGTAGAGTAGGTTCCCCTTCCTTGATGAGTCTTGGGACTCCTTGGAGGTGTCACAAAATAATATGTTATAAATACAGCTATGCTCAGCACCTGTTTGATCTAGCATTGAAGAGCAGGAGAGTAAAGACTAAGTGCTAAACATCCAAATGCATTAATTTTGAGGGAGAACATCCAGCATATTCCAGACTTTTCAAAGGTTTGGAAGAATGAAAAAGAGACTCAAATGAGAAAGACCAAGCAGAAAATGCCATATTATAATATCTAGTGGAAATCGCTGAGAAAGCAACCATAAAGAAAGTAGGAAAGAAAAATTTGTACATCTGTCAGATGTACAAATACTATACTGCTATGCATCTCTTAAATTGCAAATAAAAACATTTCTGTAAGCTCTCTCTCTATATATATATATAAATATAAGGGTAGTCACTTAATGCTCTACCGCTGTGGCACAGCTTCAATCCATAATGCAGGTTCTGCTTCTGTAGGTTAACAAAACATTCTAACCTTCACAGTCTGTCTAGCAGTAACTATTTCAGACACACTGAGCAGAATATTCTAATATTGTCCTCTGTATAGCAATTCAAAATCAGTGTATTTAATGGAATCTGTAGCTAGACAGCATAATATCTAATCAGATCCCAGAATGTATCAACTTTCAGCTGAGCTGCATGCATTAGAGCTTGCAGTAAATTATATACCAGATCAAGCCTGAAATTAAACTATGGCAGTCTTAAATATAAAGACCCAATAGGCTTCATTTCGGCGATATGAACATTATTTAAATTAAGGGGATATTAAATCCCACATTGTTTTAAAACCGAATAAGAAACTCAAAGATTGGAATCAGAGAGTTTCATGCCAAATATAGTATAATAAACTATAAAAGTATCTAGTGCTTTGCAGGACTACTTTGCAGGACTAGGACTACTAGCTAATGCAAGTAGTCCTAGTACGTAGTACAATCTCGGGCAACTCTCAGCAAAGGTGGTAAAGTTCTGATCGCTATTCTTGGTATTTTCCATAATGTAAAAACACATTTCCTAGGAAATGTATGCTGCTATTACATTATGGTGGGAGGTCACTACCCAGACCAGCTTCATCAGTGAGTAGCTAGACCAAATTAATACCAAAGGGTATAGCAAAAAAAACTTATATACTCTGCTATACGAGTTGTAAAAAAGGTGCCCGATTAAGTTACTTAAATATAGAGTCAATAGGCTTTATTTTGGCGATATAAACATTATTTAAATTAAGGGGATATTAAATCCCACATTGTTTTAAAACCGAATAAGAAACTCAAAGATTGGAATCAGAGTTTCATGCCGAATATAGTATAATAAACTATAAAAGTATCGGTGATTACTAGCGTGAGGAGCTAATCCAAGTAGTCCTAGTATAGTACAATCTCGGGCAACTCTCAGCAAAGGTGGTAAAGTTCTAATCGCTATTCTTGGTATTTTCCATAATGTAAAAACACATTTCCTAGGAAATGTATGCTGTTATTACATTATAGTGGGAGGTCACTACCCAGATCGGTTGCAGCCTTTATTGAGGCTTCATCAGTGAGTAGCTAGACCAAATTAATACCAAAGGGTATAGCGAAAAGAACTTATATACTCTGCTATACGAGTTGTCAAAAAGGTGCCCCATTAAGTTACTTAAACATAAAGAGCCAATAGGCTTCATTTCAGTGATATAAACATTATTTAAATTAAGGGGTTTGGTTTTAAAACAATGTGGGATTTAATATCCCCGTAATTTAAATATATGGCAGTCTAGTTTGCAGGGAAGAAGTTGTTCTTTCTTGGCTCTCCATCCTAAGCACGTCTTATTTAAGGGCTGATGCCTGCCTGAGTACTCTGGTTGTGTGTTAACTGTCATACACATTTTAATCTATTGTCCTTATTTTCTGAATGAGTGCAATCACTATTTTATGATATTGATCTCCCGTGTGCTCAAGCAAATCTGATTCTTTTGATATACAATATGTTTTTAAATATCTTCAAAATCACCAACCTTAATTATATATACATTACTTTTACTGTTTTTTTTTAACTTATTAATTTTACATTATTTCTGACTTTATATTTTTCTCGTGTATACATTTATCTTCACTTATAATTAATATCTTGGTTTTACCTAAGTTTTTAACTGTTGTTGTCATGGCACATTATTGCCTGTGCTGCTGGTGTACTGGGGAGGGGGGGGGGGGTTCACATAACAGTTTTTGGGCAGTTTGTAAGATCTGTAATTGTTTGCCACAAAAAAATATAAATTGCAAAAGAGTTGGGGTTAGATGTCATGTAATATATAAATTTATAATTTATGTATTACACGATATAATTTATATACATAGTCCCTCGATTAGTGCGTCATTTTTTTTCGATACCCAAATTCGATTAGTGCTCCTATATACAGCTTAAAAATAAATGTTACAGATTTTAAATATTTTCTATCTATACATTTTTATGGCTAATTATTTTAAAAATCACTCATCAGAATGAAATAATTTAGTTATCGATTTCAAACATTTTACAAAGTAATTTTTAATGGCATACTACACTACTTCCATGTATACTATGTTCCAAATTTTTATCACCAAAATTTATGTCATCTGCTATAGTACGCCCACAGATTCGAGACCCTTCAACACCTCTACACATGTTACAAAAAGCAGAATCCATTCCGATAATAGGGTAATCAATCCATTTTGGATGAGTTGCTTATTATTACACATCGGAAAATTAACTTCTCTTTTATGATCATTGTAGATTTTAAAGTGGTAACTATTTTGCTTGTATAACAGTTGGGACATTTTATCTATAAAGCACGTGATTTCGCGTGTTGGCGACCAATTCGTAACTCCTTCAATGAAAGCGTCCGAGAGTTAATTAAATCTCATTCCGAAAAATTGAGTGATTCTAAACTGCTAAATTTAGATACACAGTGGGAAGATCCCAAAGAATATGAAGAAAATTTAACCACAGATAGTCAGCCAAAAGAGATTTCACAAAAACAATTTTAAAATATTTTTCGTACTATCAAAGTTTTTAAGCAGCAATGCTTAGGCTGACCCTGATGAAGAGAGAAACAGTAAAATTTGCAGAAGAGTAGAAGAGGCAATAGGGCCATACTGTCGGTTATATGAAAAAAAGAAACAAAATGCCTGCCAAACTATGTTAGCTCAATTCTTTGTTAAGAAGCAGAATAATAAAATTATATTCTGAATATGTTTTATTGTCTTTCAGCTTCATGGTTTTCCTTTAACTAGGCCCTGAGACATACCTTAACTCTTTTATAAAAAAAATTAAGGTTCAAAAAAGAAATTTGAGGAATGAATTATACTTTTTCCCATAGGTTATTATATTCGATTAGTGCATTTTCGATTAATGCGCCTGTTTTAAAGAATGCATTAGGTGCACTAATCGAGGGATTGCTGTATTGCATTTATAACCCATTATAAATTTCTTTGATGTTTCATACAATAACCTTTGATATAGATATTTATTTTTTAAGAACTTCCTGAATTCAGTTAATTTCTAATTTATTATTTTTTATTACAGCTAGTGGAGAACTGAATTTTCCTATTTCTTCTCTAACCCAAGTGCAAATTCATGAACCAGAACAACCTGTAGAAGTAATTGAAATAGCTGACCTTGATGATATTGATCTCAGTGATATAAATATTCTTATTGACTCTGATTATTGTAAGTATTGTTTAACTTCACATCTACACACACACAATAGATATGAATTACTGAATTCTAATTAAAAACAAAACAAAACTTAACAATCTAATGTTTGTTTCCAGGTGTTATAAAGGATAGAATAGAATTTTATATATGAATTTGTAATTAGGACTTTTTTTTTTTGATATGCTGAGAGCTGTTGAAATCACTACAAGTGGCTCCCAGGTGTGGAAAGTGTATCTCCAACCAACAGATTGCCATAAGCTTTGAATGTTTGTGAGTGTCTTTAGGTGGAAGGTGAATTTAATTCTCTAGTGTTAGATACCTACCTCTGCTTTTAGAACAGGGTTTCTAGACCAGGTAAAAATGAATTTTTTATTTAAAAAAAAAAAAAAGAGCAAAAATTAATTTAAAAGTTTTTGGCACACCCATGGTACTATCATACTGTAGGCATGAGTGACACCAAAAAAAAAAAAAAAAAAAAGAAAGTTCACCATAGTCAGAGGATACCACCAGTACTATATATCTTCATAGTGTCAGTGTTAGCTGGCCTGGTTGGCCAAATGGTTAGCATATCTGCTTTCCAGCCAAAAAGGCTGCAGGTTCGAATCCTGCTGTGGGTACGGATGTTTGTGATTATCTGTGGAAATACTAGTAGTGGTGGGCAGTATATGGCATTGGGTAGTTGCGGTTAGTTGATTGAGTGGTGGAGACAGAATTGTAGAGTAGGTGCCCTCCCTTGATGAGTCCTTTGACTCCCTGGAGGTGTCACATAATAATAATAATAAAAAGCTGGCTGAATTGTGAACAAAAATGTTTTGCCCGAAGATGAAATTATGCATCTGAAGATATCGGCACTTTGCAAAGCATGTCTAACTTGGTTCACTCAAATGTTAATTAAATATTTAAATTAGTCATGACCATCACTGGGCAATTTGATGAATCATCACCTAGTGTATGACCACTGCCCTGCCTATTGTGTCCTTGAATTAGTTTAAAAAAAATTCCATGTTTGGAATGTAATGTATAGGAACGCAAGACATGATAATTAATAAATATCATTAAATGGATGTAACTTATGTATTTTTATTAGTATAAAATTTGTACAAGGACATTTATCAGTATGAATTTCAAATTAAACAAAAATAGAAACGGTTATTCAACAGTGACATGCGCAAACTGTATGTACTCAAGAAATAAATCACATGAAGTCCACCATCCTTAATAATGGCTTTACCAAATCATATGACAACAAGATAATTAATAATTATATAGTTCCCTTGTCATTTGCTTCTCATCGAAATAGTGATGAGCTGTCATGTTGCCATTCCCTATGTAAAGGCATCTCAGTAGGTATAGCCAAGCTACTTAAATCTGTTGGCCTACAAGTGTCCATCCATCCTATCAACAAAATATCCACATTTCTAGGCTGAGCTAAAAATAAATTTCTGCCTTTAGCCCATCTTGGAGTGCATGAAATTCTTGCTAGTGTGGATTATTGTATTTTGGCCAAACAGGTAAATCTGCAGCTGTGCATTGTGATGAATATTTTAGAGTACATAAGTTCCATGAGCCAGAGCAATCAAGACTTGCAGATCATTCTTTCACTAAGCACAGTTCTTTGGAAGAAAATTAATGTTCTCCATAAAAGTAATAATCTCTTCAATGTTTATACAGCATTTCTATTTAGATTTGACTGAATCTTAACAGAAATGTTGGACTTAACTTAAATTATCCCTTTTATGAGAAATAGTTCACAAATTCCAGAATTAACTTAAATTTAATTATACGCATATTTTATTTATTTATTGTTAAATCTTGTTAGTAATTTTTACTAGGACCTTAATATAATTAGACCACGAATGTCCAGATCATGTATGTGCAGTTTGCACTAGTCATTGAATATCTTCTTGTTGTTGAATTTGAAAGTCATACTGAAGATGCCCTTTATATTAGGATAAAAATTTTATGCTAATTAAAATACATAAGTTAAATCCATTTTATGTTATTAATTTATTTATGAATTCTATGTTTGGTCTCTAGAGTTGTGTTTCCAGAATATGTAAAAAAATAAACACACAAAAATTATAATGATACATTTTTGGGGGGAGAGATACTATGTTTATTAGTTAGGGTAGCTAGTTAGATGGCATTCATTATCACAAGCAACTATAAAAATATGAACATTGGTCTGTATAAAGCATGCTACCTATTAGCATTACAGCACATTTCTATAGTCAGAGAACAATTCATCTCAGGAGGTGTGTTTACTGAATGTGACATGGCATCTAAGAAAGGCATGTCTAACTTGATTCACTCAAATGTTAAAATAGTCATGCCCACCACTGGGCAACTTGATCATGAGCAATGATCAATCAGTGATAAGCGATCATTCATTATAAGCAATGAATCTCCTATGATGGGTGTGTAAAAATTTATTATTATTATTATTATTATTATACAGTTTATCTCCATGGAGTATGGAGACTCATTGTGGAAGATCCTAATTAACTATTATACTATTACACACAAAACCTTTCATACCTCTCCTTAGTCTCATTCACTGTCAGGGAACTAGCAACTAATTCTGGTAATCCATTCCACTCATTCACCACTCTCCATGCAAAAAATCAGGTCTGCACACCCCTACTAACCACACTCTTACACAACTTTCAAAATTTTCAATATATGACAAATAGTCTTACATCAATTTTATAAATATCCTTCTCATCTCATCTACCTTTTACCTTGCTGTGTCAAGGGTTTATTAATCCTCGTGGAAAGGCTTAGACGTTGGTTATACATTCTTACAAAATAGATTAACGAAATTACAACGTACAATAGAATATCCAATATTTCAGCAACGTCACGCTGCCATTTTCACAGGAACTTAAAAACAAGACACGTGCATGCAAGCACAACACACAATAAATGAGGACGAAGCAGGAAGCTATTCTTTCTCCTTCAAGTCCTGATGGTGCCTGCTAGCTGGCAATGTTGGTATTCTTGACCGATTGGGACTGAAGGTCTTCTGATTTAGGTTTCCCAAATTTGGGGCAGTCTCATGCAACCAAATTTGTTGAGGTTTGGATTGTTTCTTAGGGCTGAGGCTGATTCCATGAATAGCCTTTCGTATTTGAATTTACTATGGTGTATTATCGTGGCTTTCTTCCACCGTATTCTATGGCGGGTATCCAGCGCATGGTCTGCAAGACCAGAGTGGCTGTATCGGTGAAACCGGATGTAGTCCTTGTATTCTGATATTAGATGTCCTGCCTGTTTGGCCAAAGTAGGACAGCTTACAGCTGCAAGGGACCTGGTATACACTAGTTAGGTCTAAGGGTGGGGGGGGGGGTCTTTAGTGGAGCGGATAAGGGCTGCCAATTTTTTATATGGTCTGTAACAAGAAGTTATGTTTTTTCAGGATTTTTGTAATTTTTTCCAATGTGCCTCGGATATAGGGAATGGTGATGGATTTAGAGTAATCCTTGTTGTGAAGGGGGGGGGGGGGGCAGTTGTGGTTTATTGGTTTCAATATTTTTTGTTTTTTTTGTGGGGGGGATAGCCATTGGCTGAGAAAGTGTTGAGAATGTGGCTTAGTTCTGTGGTTAGGGCATTGTCATTTGAACAGATAAGTTTAGCTTTGTTGTGTAGTGTCATAATGATCCTATATTGTTGTGAGGGGGGGGGGTGAGATTGTTGGTGAATGTATCTGCCTGTATGGATGGGTTTTCTATAAACCGAGAAAACCAAGGTTCCATCAGGCTGGCGGATGACTAGTGTGTGTGTGTGTGTGTGTGTAAGAAAGGAAGGCACTTGTTTTTTTTTCCCTTCCAGGGTGAACTTGATTCTGGGGTGTTGGTTGTTTAAGTGTATTAGGAAGGAGAGGAGTGCATCAGAGCCATGTGGCCAAATAGCGAACACATCATCAACTTAGCGAAGCCATATGGTTGGTTTTTGTGGGGCAGAGCTTAAGGCTTTCTCTTTAAAAGTCTCCATATAAAAGTTGGCCAAGGGTGGGGAGAGTGGAGAACCCATGGCTGTCCCCTCTATTTGTAGAATTTTCCTTGTCAAACAAAATAGCCTGAGTTCATTGTGAACTGAAATAGGGCTGTGATATCGGGAGGAAACTTAGCTTGGATTAGCTCTAAGGATTCTTTGAGTCGGACATTTGTGAATAAGGAGGAGACATCAAAACTGACCATTACGTCAGTGTGTTTAAGTGTAAGGTTTTCTATGCTGGCTTTGAAGTGGGCTGAGTTTTTTATGTGTGAAGGTGTGTTGCCAGTATAGTGTGTGAGAGCTTTGGCCAAATGTTTAGCTAGTTTGTATGTGAGGGAATCAATGCCATCCATAATAGGATGTAATGGCACATTTCCTTTATATATTTTTGGGAATCCATAAATACGAGGGGGGTATGGAGTTAAACGGTTTTAATTTGTTAGTGACTTCTACAGGCCAAGAAGTGACCTTCTTAAGGAGCCTGCGAAGTTTTCTAATTTGTGAGTTGGTGGGATTGTACTCGATAGGGAGGTAAGTAGCCCGATTTAACAATAGAGCATTCAGCTTACCTGTGTAATCTGTTTGGTTAAGTAATACTGTGGCATTCCCTTTATCTGCTTTGGTGATTATTATTGTTTCCTTGTTTTTCTTTAATTCTTGCAGAGATTTAATTTCCTTATTGGGCATGTTGGTTTTTGGTAGTTTTGCTTTAGTCAGAACACAAGCCACATCCAGTCTAATATCATTGGCGATGTGGTTTGGAAGGTGTCATATCCCGTGTTCAATTTGTATCATAATGTCTTCAGCAGGGATTCTTTTAGGTGCAATGCCAAAGTTGTGGCCACGTGAGAGAGCATTGAGTGCTTCAGGTTTCATGCTGAAGATATTATGATACAAATTGAACGCGAGATATGACACCTTCAAAACTGTGTGTTGTGCTTGCATGCATGTGTCTTTTTTTTAAGTTCCTGTGAAATTGGCAGCGTGACGTTGCCATAATATTGGAAGTGTGTTAAAATTTATTTTAATGTATATTCTATTGTAAGTTGTAATTTCCTTAAACTATTTAGTAAGGGTTTATTAATCATCAGACCTCAAACCGTTCACAGGATAAAGCGGTCAGCCCTACTCCCTGGTGTATCTATCCCATGTCTGTAGTGTTAAGTTCTCAAGGCCAGTTTGCCTGCTTTGTTTGATGAAAAACCTGAGGATAAACTGAGGGAAAAAACTCTACTGTCCACGTCCAAGACCGGCTACCTTGGCTATAGCTGAGGAAGATCCTTCAGCTCCTCACGTCACCGACAAGAATCGAACCTAGGACACTCCTTTCCCAAGCATAGTGTCGCAAAGCACATAGACACTAGGCTAACCGTGCAGACTTAAATACCCTTTAATATCTTAAAAGTTTTTATCATGTCCCCTCTTAGCAACTATAATTTATAACACGCACATCTTCAGTCTGTCCTCGTAAGTAGTATTCCACAGACCTGTCACCATCTTGGTTGGTCATCTCTGAATCCTCTCTACAACCTCCTGGTCCTCAAGAAACCCAGATAACACAAATCTGTATGCAGTTGTCAAGATGCAGCCAAATCATAGCCTTATAAAAAGAAATTACATCTCTATCTTTACTTGTTAGTATGTTTTTCAACATCCAGTTAATCTTTTGGATTAATTAATTCATTTTACAAACTTTTGCAGTATACCCTCTGAAATTCAATTCTCTGTCCACCATTCTCACCAATTTCATGCAATCCAGTACCATCAATATGATATACCATATGCAATCCTTTCAACCCAAAGTACATAACCTTAAATTTTTCACATTAAATTGACAATCATTATCCTTTGCCCACAATGCCAGTTTATTTAATTGGCATTGTGGGCACACAAGTCGATAAAGGAGATGCAGGGTATCTGCATCACCTTTATCAATTATTGCTCTACCGAGTTTTTGTCATCTCTTAAATCTTTTCCTATATCATTGATATACAAATTAAAGAGTAGCGACCCTTGTACAGAACTCTGAGGTACTCCACTAGTCAACCTGATTCTCTTAGATACTGCTCCACCATATATTACTCTCTGGTGTCTGTTTGTCACACTTGTTTGTCAGCTATCCATGCTATCTTTCCTATTCATGCTACTAACTTCACATCCGTTCTCATTTGCTCCAATTTTTGTAATAGTCTTCCTTGTGGCATTCAGTCATGTGCCTTTGCCAAATCCAGCAGTAACATGATGTAGCTATTTCCTTTATCCAGTTCTGCTGTCATTTTATTATAAAATGAAAATAAATTACTAAGACAGGATCTGCTCTTTACAAAGCTGTGCTGCCCACTATAGAATATTGCAACTCCATCCACCCAATGTTGCATTTTACCATTAATAAACTTTTCCAATATTTGAACAACCACTCCTGATATATTAAGTGGTCTAGTTTGCTACGTTTGTCTTGTTGCCACATGTAATGGAACTATATTACCTTCTTTCCACTTCCCTGGAGCCCTGCCAGAGCTGAGACTTGCATTGAACATCATCAGAGGCAACAGCAGTTTTTCTGCTCATTCACATAGTACAAGCTGGCGTGCCATCTAGTCCCACTGCCGTGTTCACATTCATATTTATGAATGTGCTGTGAACACCTTTCCTTCATTTAGCTCAATTTTGATGTGTGTCTATCACATCAGCAACTGCAAAATCTTACTTGGATGATACATCTTTGCAAAATGATTGCTCAGCAAACTCATGTATTTCTTTTGCCCGTCACCTTCCTACCATGAGAATTGTTTATAGTCATTTTTTCTCTTACTACATAATGAAAAAAATTCTTTTGGGCTTACTTTAGTCTGCTTAGTGAATTTTCTCTCATAATTTGGTTTGGCCATCCTTAGAAAACTAATCACCTTTCTTGCTTGCACTTTGTACTGCTTCTGGTTATGCTAATCACCTTTTTCTTTATATTCCATACCCCCCTCCACACACAGTATTTTTTTATCTTTTTTCTCTATTATTATTATTATTATTATTGCAGCTGTTGCTTTATATCTCTACTCATCTACTTAATTCCCACTTTGCTTATCCTCCTGACCTTGGGTATGCAGTATTTATTTTGTATTGGATTCTCCACTTTCCTCACCCATCCTTTAAGATGGATTGAGTTCTCCTGATGGGAGATTAAGTATGTATTTTATGACTGGAGCTCCATGTGTAGTTCATGGGCTAGTTTGCCTGTTCTGAGGGACGAAAAACCTGATGAAATCAGGTAGAGGGTTTTTTTCATCTGGAAAAAACCCTCTACCTCTGTATGAGACCGGAACATTTGACACCTTTAGTCAAAGAAACCAGACTTTGTCTATACTGACTGCTACAAGATGGCTCCTGAGTTTGTTATAATTACCAGTTTTATAGTTCAACATATACCCTTCCTTCACAGAGAATTCCACATGTTTGGAAACTTCCCAGAACAAGACTGTCTGGTCACTCTCCTGAATTGGAGTCAGAGTGTCTACTTGGATATGAATATATCTTCTGATGCTATTATCAGATTCAACACTCTCGGTCCCTTTGTCTTCTCTATAACATATTGTTTCTTCTAATTATTGCTTAGCAACTTTATAAATTCCACTTTCATCTTGCATGTCCATTTTCCTTTCTCCAGTCTATGCCCCTATAGTTGAAGTCTCCCATAATAATTGTTCAACCTGCATTCTTGCTAATCTGCCAATACATGGCATCTACATGTTCATGTGGATCCCCTGGTCTATAGCAGCATTGAACAATATATTTTGTCCTATTGACCTCAAATGAACCATCTCTTCCAGACCTAAAATCCTCTTTAACTTCTAATTTTGTTGGTTGTAATTCTTTAACTCATCAGCAATACCCCACCTCCTGTTCTATTTCCTGTATCATCCTTGAAGATATAATACCCCCTTACATTTTATCCCTGTAACTATATCATCTTCTGCCAACCAAGTCTCACCATTGCCTAAAATTTTTGGCCAAGTCAAGCTGAACAATGCAAAACTCCACTCCCTTATTCCTGATACTTCTCATCATGTACATGCATTTCATCATCCTGTTGTACCCACAGTTACTTTTGTGTAATGTCATTACCACTCCATTCAAATTGAAAACCTGTGAAATCTCATTCAGCATTGCATAATCATTTCTGTACACAGCTCATTTATCACAGGTGGCCAGATGCATGCTTGATTGCATCATCCCTAATGTCTCTGGTTTCCCTGATTTTGCACTTCCAAACTCTCATTGAACAACACTTTCTGCAAACATCCAACTCCAAAATCATTTAAATATTATCTGCCAGGTATATACAGGTCCTTTCATCCATCAAATTTACTGTGTACCCCAATAAACTGCACACACACCATTCCTCCTGCACAATCTTCTTATGGACTCATTAGCAATCATGGCCCTTCTTCTCAATTCTGTCCTATCATTCCGAGGCAGCAGACTTTTTACTTTCTTACCCTTCATCTTGGCAATAACTGTTTGATATCTTCTCTCATTGCATATATCTCCCTTCAGATCATTTGTTCCTGTGATGACAATCATCTCTTTCACTTCTCCCTTCTACAAACTGTGTTCACTAACATCCTTGATTTATGCACATCGGAAACATGCTTTCGGCACTTGCTCATTAAATATACCTCTTATCATCGAATCTCCGTACAATACTGTATCCTTATTTGCAATTTCTTGCACCTTTATACTTTCTGAATTCACATTCCTTTCATTCCTGCATCTGCTGTATTAGACAGTTGTTTCTCCAGTACCTCTAGTTCCTGTTCCCACTCTCATTCAGAGCACTATTATTTACCACTTTTGCATTCGCTAGACTACTTTTGCTATCTTTCCTTACATCATTAACATTTGTCGATTCATTTTCCTGCTTTCTACATGACTCGCATTTTTTGTACTGCTCAAGAAACATTTATGACAAATACTCTTTCCATTCACACTTTCGCTACAACCTGTTCACTCATGCATTGACAACCCATCAATGCATATATAGAACATACACTACATTATACAAGATACCTTGTGCTAAACTTAGATGCCATTTTCCTTGTATGCATTGGTGCCATGAATTAAAATGCTTTCCAATATTAAATTTCACAAACATGCACACACTCAACTTTAGTCTAAAATAAGTAAGATATATAACCAGAAATAATTACTAATATCCACTAAAATAAAAGACTTATCTGTAGAACATGTGCAATACACAGCTTTTGCTCTCTGCTATGCTGTATCACCTTTAGGAACTTTTTTGCAGATATCTTCACATTGTCAGTTTTTTCATAAGGGTTGCCAATTTCAGTTCCTAACTGGAATAATGAGAGAGAGATTGGAGTATTTTTTCATGAGTAAGTGCCTTTGTGGTTATGTGAAAAAGACGTATATTTTTGCTGTTATACACACCTATGTGTTTCTAACTCTTCATCTTCTGTTTAAGCTACCAGACTATCTTAAATTGGCTCTGCTTAGATATTCATGAATAAGCAGATTTCATTAAGATAAATTTGACAAATTTCATTTGTCAAATTCCTTCCTAATATAACCTCTAAGTTCATTTCTAATATAATCGTTTTTAATGTGCTTCTACTGTTGATTTGATGTGAAATCAGCCCACTGATATATAAAATCTCCAAACTAATTTTTTTTTTTTTTTTTTTTTTTTTTTTAATGCAACTCCTAGCTCCATATAAAATTTGTTTGAATGGTCTTTTTTGGCAAATTTTGCAAAATGGATGGGCACCTGCTGCCATTTTGTATTCAGATATCTGATTCCCTGCAGCTTCATTTGGACTTTGCAATCACTGAGGTAGGATTTGGTAAGTTTGGACCAGTCCTAGTGGGAATTTGGCCTGCAGAAATATGAAAAGAAGTCTATTGTGCTATATTTTGTTTGACTTAAGCAACATCCAGGAAGATTATCCCTTTGTTCTGCTTCTAGTTATATATTATGTTGATGTTTTCCATGAATGGTTCTCATGTCTAAATCACTCGTTAGTGATAAGATTTAAATCTTTCTGCAGTCTTGTTAGTATTACCCTCTCTACTATTTTCCTTAGGCAGTAGAGCAGACTGATTGTTATGCTTTTCCTAGTTTTGTGATTAAGATTACGTCAGCTACTTTCCATTGTTCTGGGAAGTGGTGATATCTTAATATTGCACTAATAATAGCAACAGTGTACATTATGGCTTTATGCTGTAGGTGTTTGATTTTGTTAGAAATCCAGTCTGAGCTTTGTGCTTTCCTGTTATTAAGTTTGAGTCTGGATCAGCGAGGGTGTAGTTTGGACTACATGGCTTCTCTAGACTTGAGTTGCCATAGCTTTAACTGTGCACCACAGACACTGTGGTTTGGTGGGAGGTGTTTATAGTCTTGTGTGTACGGCATCATCAATTTCCTGATGTGTACTCTTCAGGGGATGTGCATACTTGACAGTACTATGTGATTAAGTTTACATTGTTAATAATCTGTTACTACTTTTCTATAAAGTAGTCTATTATTTGTCAGCACTCCAATGTTGTATTTAGCATTTTGGTTTTCTATTGTACTTCTGACTGAATCAATCTGCCTAGATCTTAGTCTTCCTCTGGGTCTTTTTCCTGTCATCTTGGCATCAAACACCTGTTTTGTTAACCTTTTCTCTTCCATTTTGCTTAAGTGAACATACCATCCTTAGATTAGCCCTGCTCATGCATTCTGGAATGTTAGCAACATCAGATTCCTTTCTAATATCTTCATTTTTAATGCGATTCTGCTATTGATGCCATCAATTTTGACATGTACTTTTTCTCAGAAACTTCATATCTTTGGTCTCCATTCTTTGAACAAGTGCTTTATTTCTAACCCAACTCTCAGATTCATAACTTAAAACAGATTTAAATGCTTGAATCCTTTGAAAAGGAATTCTGCTGTCTTGTATACTGTTAGTTGAGTGTTTTGACTAATTTCTTTCTTATTCCATATAAATTTATTCGCCTGTTCCCCACCATAACAGCTATGCTTATTCTGTTGTCTGTTTCCTTATTTGATTAGTTTCATCTTAACTAAAAACTCTGCCTAAATAGACGAAATATTTTATTCGCTCTAGGTTCTAAATTGAAATTGTAGCTGTGGTTTTCTATGTTCCTGCCTATTTTCATAGTTTTGCCTTTGTTCAGCTGTTATTCAGAGAATCCTGGGGACTTGCACTGGATGTGTTTAGTAGTCCAGTATCATCTACATAAACCAAAGAGCTAAGTTTGATATCTGTAATGTCAGGTTTAATGCCACTTTCTTTCATAATGTGGTAGTTGGCCTGTGTAGTCGACCATTGAAGAGAGACCATTTTTGTTCACTTCTAGTTCCTGACTAGAGGAACCTTTTTAAGCCTTTCTTCAACTGGTACTCGAGTTAGTCAATCTCCCACATGGATAAGTTTTTTTTTTTTTTTTTTTTTTTTGTTCCTGGGAACTTAGATTTTTCATATTATAAACTTCAGAAAATGGACCATAGAATCCAAAATATTTTGGGCAATGATATATTGTGTTTAGTCCTTAGCATAATATATCATGCGTGAGCACCACTTGTCCGCCATCTCTTCACTGGATGCTATTTATAACTACCCCTGAGACTCTAAAAGTTAGAGCCAAAATGGCCTTACCTACTCCCTTGGGGGAATAAAAGATGCTGGCATTTTTTCCATAACGTGTTCCACATACTAAGGTGGTCTGAAAAGTTCTCGACCATAGATGGCAACACTATCGGCAAGATTTTTTTCCTAAGTTGGTACATCTGTCATAAGCATCCATGTGAAATTGCAAGTCATTCTATCAAGTAGTTGTTTTATACAGCTGTCTGAAGCAAAAGTGTTGTCTGTATCCCTTGAAATGGATAAAAATTGAGTATCATACGGTTATAAAATTCTTTGTAAAAAGAAATTCATTCGAAGTTCATAAAGGTTTATGGGCACTCTTCTCCTTCATCTTTGAAAATTAAGAAATGGACTACCGAGTATAAACATGGCCGTACCAGCCTTGAAGATGATCGACGTGAAGGACGTCCAAAAAAAGTGGAGCAACACAAGAAATCATTGATCAAGTGCATGATATGTTATTGGATGACCAGCAAGTCAAAGTGTGTGAAATTGCTGAGACTATAGGCATTTCAAAAGAACGTGTAAGATATATTTTGCATGAAGAATTGCAAATGAAAAAGCTTTGCGCAAGATGGGTGCCAAGCTTGCTCACAGCAGATCAAAAATGCACTCGCACGAAAATCTCTGAACAGTGCTTGGAGCATTTTAACAAGAATAAAACTGATTTTGTGTGTCGATTTATTACTATGGAGAAGACTTGGATTCACCATTACACACCAGAATCCAAAGAGCAGTCAAAACCGTGGACAGAAGTCAGTTGTTCAGTGCCAAAGAAGACAAAGTCGGTTCCATCAGCAGGAAAGTTCATGGCATCAGTGTTTTGGGATACTAAAGGCATTTTGTTTATTAATTATCTTGAAAATGGTAAAAACAATAACTTGGGAATATTATCCCAATCTTTTTACCAGACTAGATGAAAAAATTCGTGAGAAAAGACACGGTTTGCAGAAGAAAAAAAATCATCTTTCATCAGAACAATGCACCTGCCCACAAAGGTGTTTTGGCAATGGGAAAATTAAGAGATCTGCACTATGAATTGTTGGAACATCCACCCTATTCCCCAGATTTGGCTCCCTCTGACTTCTGTCTATTCCCAAAACTAAATATCTTCCTTTGGCATTAAGGGTAAATATTAAGATTAGTGATCAGAGCTTATGCCACCTTTACCACGAGTTGCCTTGGTCTTGCACTACCTATAGGATCAGCTAGACTTCCTCACTGGTCGGTGTTTTTCTTCAAATGAAGAGCTGATTGCAGTTGTAGAGGTTTATTTTGCAGATCTTATTGAGAACCACTACAGGGATGGGATAATGGCGCTGGAGCATCTCTGAAATAAATGTATTACTCTTAAGGGAGATTATGTTGAAATATAAAAAGAATTTTGAAATTATAAATTAGTTTTTTCATTGTTAGGCCAAGAACTTTTCAGACCACTCTTGTAGATGATGAACAAGATGGGGGATTGTGTGCACCCCTTGTCTTGCACCTGATTTTGCATTAAATGACTTTCTTATTTTCTTCAGTTCTAACTGCTTAGAACTAACAACTGAAAATGTAGGTTATGTATTGCTTTATATAATGTTCAGTTTAATCCATAGAGTTATATTGTTTTCAAAAGCTTTTCTCAGATGCTTTATTATGCCTCTTCCGGATCTACGAAACCTTAAATATAGATTCTTGTTATATTCCCATGATTTCTCATCTCTATTTGTAAGATGAAAATCTGATCTTGACAACCTCTTTTTGGTTGGAACCCAGCTTGTTGAAGTTTCTCTTCTGCAATTTTCCTCAGCCTCTTCTCAAGTATGTTTGCATAAACCCTACCTAGAATTATAATCATCTGGAATTTGACCTTCTGACCATGCCCTCTGAATTATGCAGTGTAGATAGTGTAAAAATTTTATATTCCATATTTTGAGCATTTCTGATCGAATATCATCTCCTGCTTACTGAAAGCCTAAGGTGCCTTGGAAAATTTTTTCCATGTTGTTTGGTCTCTAGAGCAGGGTTTTTGGAGTATGTAAAAAAAAAAATAAAATAAAATAAAATAAAAAAAAAAAAAGAAATAAAAATAATAAAAAGAAAATAATAATAATAGAATACAGAAAAATCCAGCCCGCTCACAGTACTATGTACTATAGGCTTACAACCTTTCTTGAGTGGGGATCACATTAAAAAAGAAACACTCCAGCTGCCTTTCCACGTTTCACACTTTTGTTAACTTTGGATATTTGAATATTTTGTATACTGTTCTGTCACTGCTTGTTTCATTTAAGTCTTTCACAGTAATTACTTTAGACATCTAGAATATCCTTAACTTAATTTCTTTCCATGTGCCTTTATCATCTTTGATTACTTTTACTGTATTCTTTCCTCGATTCTAAGCTTTTCAATAACTTCTAGAACATTTTGCCACCTTCCTTTCCTTATATTTATATTCTGTATTCTTACTGTATTCTTACTACAGAATATCTATTAAAATTAAACCAATTTCATAAAAGTTCTAATGTCTAATTTCTAATTATCTTAAGTGTAAATATAGGTTCTGATTAATGTTTCATCAGTCTTGTGTATGATATTTAATGAATTATTTGAGTTAATATGAAAAAAATCCAAATATATTTATCTGCATTATATATACGGATATTCTTAAATGTGCCTTTTTTAATGTAGAAAAAAGTAATAATAAAAATAGATATTAAGATGCAAAAGTAAATACATTTATGAAGGGCATAGAAATTGCATCTGTTTTTTAAACTAGCATTAAAGAATTATTACAACTGACAAGATGTTTACATTCTTGTCCAAATCAAACTACAAGCAAACTGAAGTTTGTTCAGAAAATTTAATGTTTTAACCAGTGAACAAAAACAGTCATTTAATGTATACAAAGCCAGATAGTTATACTGCAAACATTGCAGTACAACTTATTTTTAAAGGATTATTTTTTTCTTAATGCCATTATTATATCTTTGTTTGAAGAAAGATTTTCAACAAACATTTTCCTTGTCACAATTTATATAACACTAATAGATTTGCCTAATCAAACCCATGTCTACACATAATATTACGTTGATCATTGCTTTCATATGTAGTTGCTTCACTGTAAGTTGCTCTAACTTTCTTATATCCATCAAGTGTTTGCCCTCTGCAAACAAGGGAATATTATACTTCATTGTATCAGTTTTTTTTTTTTTTTTTTTATGCCAGTATTTTTGTTAAAACCAGGTCACTTGTTTTGATTTTTGTTTGATCCATCACTGAGCTTTATTTTGGGTAAGGGCTAGGAGTATATTACTTTTTAGCCATAATACAATAATTGCTGTATAATATAAATCAAAAATAATCCTCTAAAAATAATAGCTAATAGCACAGGTTTTTGCTTTAAGCCCATTGATGCTTAAATTAATAAAAAATACGTTTGTTTCCATATTAAAATATTTTTGGAATCTTTCATTCATTCATTATTTTTTAAAATTCTTTTCTAGCAAAACCATTGAATAGTCAAGTAGAGACTGCAATTATTGAAAAATGGAGCAAACTCATGGGTCCTGACTTTCAAATTGTGGTAAGAATAACTTTTTTTATACTTGAATAATAATTCGTGAATATTATTATTCAACTAGAATTAATAGTTATGCAAAATAAACATTGTCTGTGGAATTTCATTCAACAACAGATGCCATTATTTTTCTTAATCCATGTCTTTCATTTGTTTTGTTTTTTTAACAAAACCACAAATGAATCATAAACAAAATCCATATAGAAAGGGACATTGTGTATTATGATCCATTGTTGCCTCTCTGTTTCACTGAAACTTGCATTACACATTAGGAACTTGTTCATATTATTAGCAGCTGCTGCTTATCAATTTTTTTAATCCATCTTACGATTGTTTCTAGCTTTCATTAAGAAAAGTAGATTTCTGTGTGATTTGACTAAAATTTAGTAAGATATGAAAGAAGCAAACAATGTTTTTATATACACATAGATATCCCCCCCCCCTCCTCCTCCTCCTGAAATTTAATTTTAAATTAAATTGAACCCAAAGGAAATGGTACTTTATTATTTCTATATTTAATATTTTAAATAGGTAGCTCAGCTTTCAAAATTTAAAGAAGGTGGAGGTTTAGGCATTAGCCTAGAGGGAACTGTTGATGTTGAAGATGGTAAGGAAGTTAGGCCTCATCATTATATAAGATCCATACTCAATGATGGACCTGTAGGGATGAATGGCAAGTTGCAAAGTGGAGATGAACTACTTGAAGTAAGTGTATTTTATGATTTAATATTAATATCAAAGATGCCAAGAAATTATGTTCTGTTTAATCCTTTATCCAGGTGTAAGTAAACAAAATTTGCACTTGAAGTATCTTCACAACTAGGCAACGGCAACTTATAGAGGCTAATGACTTCACATTCTCTTATAATGCAAAGCACATGTCCTTTCAGGTTGTATAATGCTATGCATTATGGGAAGGGCCACAACCCAGACTGGTTTCAATGTTTGTACAAGTAAAGGGTCAGTTACAAAAACTGTGATCCCTCAAATCACTCAAAAAGCAAAGTATGAATGACCTGAAGAATGACTTTAACGCATTTCTTCTTGATCACTCAAAGATATCATGGAGTATCTTTGAGTGATACTCGGCAACAGGTAAACCACATCATTGAAAAGAACTGCTACTCTCCTAGGGGAAAGCATCCACTGAAGGGCCACAAAGGTTATGTCAGTAGAAGCTATACCATAAGCAAGTATCTAATTGAATGCAGTAATCAAGACCACTTCAGCAGCCCACATCCATTAAAATTCACATCAGTGGGAGCTAGACCCAGAAGAGATACCAAGTTGAAATAATGCAGAAGTCATATTTCCCGTATACAAGTAGTGAAAAGGTGTAACACCTTATTAATCAAATATTTTGCATTCGAGCTAGTTGTTGAAAGTTTTCTCACTTGGTTATAAATGAAATTTAAAGATTTCAAGAAATTATATTCTTGTTTAATCCTTCATCCAAGGTGTGTAAACAAACAGGATTTGCACATGAAGTATCTTCACAACTAGGGTAATTGCATATAGAAGCTAATGGCTTCACATTAATTGTTTTAATATCCCATAATGCAAAGTATACATCCTTTTGAGTGCTAGAGATTATGGAAAGGGCTACAATCTGGAAATGTTTCTATCTTTATTGAGGTTTCATCAATAGTAATCAGATCCACAGATCCCATCCCATAATGCATAGCATTAAATAAGATAACTGAAATTGTGTTTTATTGGTCAGAATTTGATACAACTAGTAACCTACTAGTTTTGCCACGCTAACTAGTGGCTTCTTCTGGGTTTGATGAACACACAAATATAAACTTAAAACAATAAACTTTGATTATGAATCAGTACATAACTGAAAAATTTATGCCGAATGCATTGGAACCATTACACAATATTAATACGTGGAGCTCCAATGCTAGCACATGGTCAGTCATTGTTCAGCAGGTGCACCCTATAATTAGCTGCGAAATTAAACTCTGATGTATGGAGAGAGATCTCATAAGTGATTTCCAAATGTCACATAAGATCATTCCCTTGGTTTCTGTTCAGGGTACCTTGTGAGCAGATTACCACTGTAGCTTCTTTTATGTTTGGGAGCTGTAGTCATCTTCTATGTATGGCATAGAACTTCTATCCCATTCAATGTTGTGATGCGTGTTGGAAATGGAATGCCAATTCTGAACTGTCATTGGGTGCGTATAATGCATAGCATTATACACACCCAAAAGGATGTGTGCTTGGCATTATAGGATAGTAAGGCAATTAAGGTGAAATCATTAGCCTCTATCTACAAGAGGCCTAGTTATGAAGATGCTTCACATGCAAATTTTATTTGCTTACACTTGGATAAAGAAATAGACAAGAATATAATTTCTTGGCATATTTAATTCATAACGAGAAAAAAACTTTCAACAGTAATATTAATATCAAATACTTGTACATTTACTTGTTGGTTTTAAACATTGGTTGACTGCTTTAAACAGATAAATATGCTCATTCAGGGTTGCTTTTTGGCAGTTCAGTACTGTGGTTTGTTAGTAACTATATAACTAAATAGAAATACATATTGATCTTTAATTGACCATGATTTATAAACATCTAATACCAACAAGTTTTGCCGACTAGGCTGTCTGGCTTCTTCAGGGCTTATAACGGTAAGAGAAAACTCAAAGTGGCTAGTACAGAGAAAATGGAGTAACACTATCGTATAAATTAAACATTAAAACAGAACATGTAACATTACACGCATTGAGCGTGCTGTGTTAGTCACTGTTATGAGAGCACATTCTGTGGTTTTGAGCAAAATTAAACTCTGGCAGACTAAGTGATTTTATTAAAGTTTTCCATATGTCAGCTATTATCATTCCCTGGTTTCTGTTAAGATTTTCTCCAGAACAGAGGACTACAATGGCTTCTTTGAAATTTCTACAACGGAAATCTTCTTCTAGGTAAGGCATGGAGCTGCTATCCCAATCAGTGGTATGGTTAGTAATCACGAAATGATGGGCTAGGCCTGAGTTGTCTGTTCTGTTCTTATTATCATCTCCTAAATGTTCTTTTTTTTTGGATCTCGAAATCTGAAAAAAAAAAGAACATACAAACCAAACAAACCTATGTGTGTGTAATCTGCTGGAAACAGTTATCAAATGATTGCATGTGACCCGGAAAACTTTGTCGCCATTTAGATACTGTTCGTGTAGAATATAAGAGTTAGACAATTCAGTTTTTTCAAAGAAAGGCTGAAGAATTAAAAGGACAAAATGTTTTTCACAACACACTAAATTAGTAGAAGTATCTTTTGAAATTGCTTTGTTAATTGCAAAAACAAAGAAACCTCTTACAGTTTGTGAAGACCTCGTCTTACCAGCAGCAATAAAAATTTTCAAACTATCCATGGTTCCGAAATATCAGAACCTTTAAAAAAAAATTCCTGTGTCTAATAACACAATTAAAAGAATAGATTGCATTGTCGATGATATCATGTCTACATTAATTTCATGAATCAAACAAAGTAATACATTTGCCATTCAACTTGATCAATCTACGGATGAACTTGCAAATGACGCTAAAAAAAACCCACGAAATTGCAAATGACGCTAATTTCATGGTTTTTGTTAATACCTCTATAATTTTCAAATTCGTGAAGATCTACTATTTTGCAGAAATCTTTCCGATACAATGAAAGAAAAAGATATATTTGAAAAAGTGAATAATTTTTTATCTCCAGTAAAGAATATGAACTTGATTTGCAAACGTGTATGAGCAAATGTAATATTTGCATTTGATTTTTGCAATATTCGCTGCGTATGTTTTGTATTGAATATAAATACAATAAATATTATAATAATATATGTTTGAATAAGTTTTTTTTTTTTTTTTTTTTTAATGGGGCTGTGAAATATTTTAATTTTTCCAAAGGGGCCTTTACATCCATAAGTTTGGGAAGCACTGCTCTACTGGATTAAAAAAATGCCACTTCTCTGAGACATCAACTCATTTACCTTTAGTTGATGCCTTCAGTACAATAAAAGTTCCTCTCATTCAAGTGTTTTTATCCAAAGATATCATTTTTTCTGATTGCACTATGAAGTTGCTATATATATATATATATATATATATATATATATATAAAATGCACAATTTCAGAGAATATGTGCAAAAAGCATTTCTGACTCATACAAAAGTTGTAAATATATAGCACATCAGTGCCATGAATGAGTTAAGAGTTTGTATTTAATTATATTTTGCATAAACCAAGAAAACTATTAGAAAAACCAAACGGAGGACTATTTCAAGCCAGTTCACGTCTCCAGTAAGTGGGACACCGACATTCATCTCCCACTAAAAGAAAGTCGTAAACTTTCCTGATCGGATTTGAGCTAAATTTTAATTGGAGAGTGGGTATGCTATGGAGTAAGCTAACTAGACAGGTTAGCTTACTCCATAGTAGATGGACTGATAAATAAGCAGCTTGTTTATTATTATTATTATTCATGACACCTCCAAGGAGTCCGAAGACTCATCGCCGGAGGACACCTACAACTGTCTCAACCACTACACCGAACCTCTGCTACGAATCATCTCCATCAACGCCATCTAGCGCCCACCTCCACCACTACCACAACTAGTATTTTTTTGTCTGTAAATTGCATGTATTCTGAAGAGCCGATTTGTCTGTATGCAGGATGAAAAACCAGAGTTTCTGGGAGAAAAAACCCTGCTACCTCCATATGAGATCGGCTAACTCACCTTCGATTGAAATCGTCCAGATAAAGATTCCTCCCGTCGTGACGAGAATCGAACTTAGGCCTATTCCAATCGAAGGGTGCAATGTACCGTTGTTCTTCCAATTGCGCTACGGAGTATTTGGATTGGATTGGATCATGTAAATAATGCAGAACTAAAGCAGTATGACGAATTTTCACCTCGCTCTCAGAACCGTTCATTGCTTAGAGAAAATATAAATTTATTGGTGTTTGGTTAAAACATATTTGATTGAACTCGTTCTCTAACTTTTTTTCCCTTCTAAATATTTGCTATTGTTGTAAGGCATATGGAGTTGTAAAGCAAAGTTGGCTCTGATAGAGAAGCAGAAAAATGAAGAGATCTTGGAGGTAGTTATTTCAGGTTAGTCGAAATAACTATCTATTTCTAAGATAGATGAAGTTGTCTTGGAAAAATTACTGCCGTTGAATTGCTAATTATTGTATATCTCCTAAATTTGTTTCCATTCCAAAAAGAAAATGAAACGGTGCTATGAAAGGAATCAAGATACTCATAGTTAATCTCTAGAAAGGGAGGATTTCTTATTTTATTTTATTTATTTATTTATTTTTTATTTTTTGGATGTTCAAGTTTAATTGATTCTATTTTGCTAATGGTAGATGCAAATTGAAGGGATGATTTATTTTTTCTCATTATTCACTTGGAAGCTAATTGTCTTATACTGTCACTGAAGATCATCTGCCACCTAAAGACTTTCAGAAACATCCATGCCACAATGATATTAAAACTCAATTTGTTGTTGGGAGAATAAAGAATGTTATATTTTATGAAATATAATTTAAGTGGCATCATTGTTTCTAAGAAAGCTGTATAAAACTTGGAGAAAGATTAAATCTACATTACTGATAGTGGTAGCTTAAAAGAATGTGTTATATATTTTAGAATGGTTAACAATACTGACCATGCACGCATGCACCCGTGCACACAAATGGAAACCTATTGAGATTCGTAAGTTTCCAGAATATAATGGATTTTAAAATTTGGATTGGTAACCTAACAGTTTTTTTTGTTGTGTTTGTTTAATCCATATATACTGTATTTACTGGTAACTCTCGTTCCAAGAATAAATGATACGGGATCTGCAGGTAGTAGTCAGAAAAGACTATTATTGACAGATCCTGTGTCCAGTTTTCAATTGCAAAAATTGGTAAAATCACAGTGCATCATTGCTGTAATGTGGAGGATGATTTAAAAAAAAAAAAAAATAGAGAGGGTTGGTACTGTTTTATCATGAGGCTTTAATCAGAAACTTGACTTTGTGCATATTTGGTTACCCACATGCGTGGATTGCTAGAATTTTGGTTATTGAGGACACTTTGAGAGAATGCAGATTGCTGAGCTTGGTAAACATCTGAAGTCAGGTAATATGATATTTATTGGTTACAGTATTTTACAGATTAATATATGAAAGTAGAGAGGCCAAAAGTGGTCTAATAGTGTTGTAAACTGTAGAGTGAGGGGGATTTTTTAAGACTGAGAAGAAATGAGTGGCAGGTATTCCTATTATGCATATGAAGAATGCAGATGATTTTATGACTTATTACTGTGGTTATTATGTGTGTTTGCTTAGTCATGAATTTTCCACAGGTTTCATTGTATAATAAAGCAGTTGATTTTAAGGTACTGAAAAAGTTTTATCACTGGATTACAAAGTGTATTATACTTTGCAACTGTCTCTGATCTGAAGTGTGTAATAATATAGCGATACATCATTTTGCTACTTGTATATAGAAAATATATACCTTCTTCATTGATTTAACCTTGTATCTTCATGGGTCTGGCTTGCACTCATGACAGCCTTAATAAAGATTGAAACTGGTCTGGGTACTGGCACTTCCCATAAATGTTTTTGCATGATGAGATTCTAAGGCAATTGGTGTGAAATCAACAGCCTCCATTGACAACAATAACAATTTCTTGTCTCAAGTATAATATATTTGGAACCCAGCAGGAAAACCTTTTACATATCCAGTTAATTACTCTAAATGGAGATCTAAGTCACATAGGTTGGCATCACCCATGCTATATAGGTTGGCATTTATTCAGTTCATAGCTTATCTTCTTCCTCTTCTGCTCATGGCAGGTTAAGTTCCTCAAAAAAGAAATTTTTGCCATTTCTTTCTGTCTGCTGTCTTTTTGCATAGCTCTGTTATGGAGTTTAAATGGGTGTTTCCTTTCATGTTGATGATCCATCTTTTTCTTGGTTTTTCCTCTTCTGAAATGTCCATCAATTCTGCAATTTAAATAATATGTTTGGTAAATATGTTAAATAATAAAACATTTCCAAAACCAGCTTAGTTGCTTCTTTTTGTTTAGTGTTGTAATTATTGTTTTCTTAGGCATTTCATCTCAAAATCATTGAGTTTATCCTTTAGGATCCAGCATTCTGAGCTATAAAATATTGTGGTAATTATCATTGTTTTATGTATCTTTAGTTTGAGTTATTTACTTAATCTTTTATCGTTCCATATTTTTTCTAGTCTACCCACTGTTATCCATCCATTATTGATTCTATACTTTATGGTTTCAAAATAATCAAGATCTTCAGTGATCACTGAGCCTGGGTAATTGAATTTTTTTATTTCTATATAACTGTTTCCTATTTTCATTTAGATTGTTTCCTTTTTCTTCCTATTACTCTTAGTTTTATGTTTTACTAAAATTGATTTTCATATCATATTTTTTACTTGTTTGATGCAGTTTGGTCAGAATATTTTCTAATTTTTCTTGGCTATCTTTAGTGATAAATATGTCATCAGCATATTTTAAGTGTGTTATATTTCTTCCATTTACAGTTATGCCTTCTCAGATGTGTAGTGCTTCATTTACTACTACTTTTAGGTATACAGGTTAAATAAATATGATGACAATGGGCATCATGTTTACTACCTCCAATACTGCAGTTAATGTGTGCCAGAAATATTAGATACTAACTGAAACTGCAGTGAGTAGAGCATTAATATAATGAGTTTCATTCTAAACAATTGTTATATTGGTTTAAAAAAAAAAAATCAAATCATATCTGTTAAGGATTTAATCAAACAATTTAACATCATTAAATGGATTAATAAAAAAGATCTTCAATACCAAGATGCATTGAATGTTAATACATAGATATCAACAAGAACATGTTGTTACTCCAATTTCGAAATTTGACTCTTAATGAATTATACTTACATCTGTTCACATTAAGTTTTAAACTTCATTTACATTTCCAGCGGTCTAATCTTTGAATGTCATCCTGTAAAAAAAAAAAAAAAAAAAAAAAAAACCCTTACGTCATCTGATCCATGGAGTGCTCTGCTCAACTTCAAATCATGAGAGAGAGAGAGTTTTATTCTTAATATTTGAACTTATCATTTATCGAGTATGTTAACAAAAAAGGCCTGTAAGACTTATTCCTCGGGTACTCTGCCCCTTCTACCTGGTTCTTTGAAAACTGTCCTTTAACATTTACACATTGTAATCATTAGCATTCCTATATTGAATTCTATCGGTCTATTTTGAAATCCAAGACATACCTTGGTCTATTTCCCAATGATTTCATCATGAAAAGAAAGCAGGCTTTTCTTCACTGAACTCTCCAGTTATACCTCTCAGTCATTTTTTTTTTTTGTTATTGCTGTAGTAATTTTTTAAAGTTGCAGAAAACAAGTAGACATTTCTTCATGATTTATCTAGTAATGCTGAAATATCTAATTTTGCCAAAATAAATTATGCCACCAGGATCTTAAATGATTCATGTGTTAAGTCTTACGTGCTGGGAGAAACTTGTGTTAGATGCTCAGTGGAGTGAAACAGCAATAAGAAAGGATTAAAAATGTTATTTAATTCTTCCAGTAATTCATCTCGGTCACTGAAACATCAGGGATTACAGTATGAGACTTGTAACACACACACACACACACACACACAAAGGCAACATAAAACTAAGTGAAACACGTGGGCAAAAGACTGAGACTTAAAAGCAGGTGGTGCACATTCTGTGGGTACTTGTTGGTGACCTAGAATGTAAACTAGGATTTCAAAGTATTAGTGTTTCCCATATTTTGGAAAGTTTCATGCAACCACATTTATTTAGATTAGGTTGATTTTTAAGAGCAGCTGCAGATTCCCAAAACAGTCTCGCTTCTAAATATATTGCAATGGAACATGGTGGTTTTTTTACCAATTGATTCTATGAACTATATCTAAAACATGGTCTGCAAGGCCCAACTGACCATAGTCAAAGCCTGCAGATGTATTTTTTTTTGTGTTCTTCCAGGCAGATGTTGGCTGATCTTCCTGTCTGTCCATAGTAGGCAAACTTGCAGGAACATGCTTTATATACTCCAGGCACAGAGAGAGGTGTTGGATGATCTTTAGTAAAACATATGAGGGTAGCAATCTTTGGTGAGGCTTGAAAGCCATGCAGCAATTTTATTTTTTTAAGATTCTGGCTATTTTTTCTGAAATGCCTCGGACATACAGAATGATTGTGGCATTACTAAAATCTTTCAGAAGAGAAAGTTGAGGACTGGGGGAAGGATTTTGATACTGTGGGAACTGTAGCCATTAGATAAGGTGTTGTGTATATGATTGTTATGCTGTAAGAAAGGAAAGCAATCTTCTTGCCAATTCAGTGTCCTCAAGAAACTATATAAAGATAACAGTACATTCATTACTGGAATAAGAGAAATGCTACCATTGATCTTAATACCAGTGAATACAATATAAAAATTGTTTCTCAGTATTTGTATGTAATTATACGTACATCATTCTCAAAGACCACTCCAACTACAGACCTTTAGATTACGATCTTGCCAAATCTCAGATAATAAAAAAATTGAAAGGTCTGCGCAAAAAAGGTTTCTTCTTGGTCTCCTGAAATCACAAAATAATTCATACCTTTCAATTCTCCCTTCTGGGATATACTGATTACCAAAAATACACAAATCCAAATTTCCTCCTGAGACCTATAGTATGTACTACAGATTTTTCCTGCTATAAATTAGCAAAACAGTTAACTTCCCCATCCTCACTTGTCATACCACTTCCTATTTTTTTATGTAATATTTTGAAAAACAAGTTCGTGACTCAGCTCCTCTCAGACCTATCTGGTATGATATGTTGATGATGTTCTCCATTTGGCCTCATGGCCCAGACACATTCTTTCCTCTCTCACTTCGATAGTCTTCACCCTAGAATCCAGTTTACCATGGAAAAAGAAAGCAGTAATAGTTTAGCCTTTCTAGACACCTGAGTAACACTTTACCCAATGGAAACCTGTATACAGGAAGTGGGCTTCCTGTATACTTTTTAGTATACAGGAAGCCCACCCACACAGACAGATACATTCACTAAATTCTCATTACCTCCCCTCCCCTCAACTATATGGTATCATTAAAACACTGACCAGTAGAGTCTATAACCTTTGTTCCAGTGAGTCTTCACTTACAGCAGAACTTAGTCATATATACCACACCTTCTTATTTAATGGCTACAGTTTCCACACATCAATAAAATAAAATAACAATCATTTTTATTATTTTTATGGCTATTTTTTCATTTAGGAGTGTCCTTTATTTTAAATACGTTGGCTTTTTACTCAAGAATTCTTAGGGTATTAAAAGTGTATTTTAAAGGTAAATATATGCAGACTAATAGAGGAAGAAATTTTGCACATACCTTGTTTGGATGTTAGGATGTCTTCATTCTCCATACTTATGTTAGGCTGTTCAAAAAAAGGGGGAGGGGTAGGAAACATGGGACGGGTGTTTGAGGCAAGGCAGGAAGATTAATTAGAAAACCTGGGGTTTTTTTTAAATAATATATATATATATATATATATATATATAATTATATATATATATAATTATATTTACGGGTCCTTCTTTGAGGAAGGGTTTTATGGGGAAACAGGGACGGGGGAGAGCATTAATGGGGTGTATCTGCCAAGGCAGATACACCTAGCCATCATGACATAGCCCTACACTTATCCCGAAATGTTCCAATGACGATAGCACGATTGAAACGGCTTGCACCCCGTTAATGCTCTCCCCTGCCCCTGTTTCCCATAAAACTCTTCCCCTTCCCCAAAGAAGCACCCTTAAATATAATATATATATATATATATATATATATATATATATCATTTTTTTAAAAAAAACAGGTTTTCTAATTAATCTTCCCACCTTGCCTCAAACACCCTCCCTTTTTTTTTTTTTTTTTTTTTTGAACAGCCTAACAGCAAAAGTATGGAGAACGAAGACATCCAAACAAGGTATGTGCAAAATTTCTTCCTCTATTAGTCTGCATATATTTACCTTTAAAATAACTTTTAATACCCCCAGAATTCTCGAGTAAAAAGCCAATGTATTTAAAATAAGGGACACTCCTAAACGAAAACAGGCAAAAATAACCGTAAAAATAATAGTTTTTAAGAGGAGTAACATGGGAATTTCCCAGAAATAATACCTAAAATAACAATCTTTTTACTCTGTCCTCGACTTTCTCTTCAGAAAGATTTCAGTAAAGCTACCATCATTCCATATGCCTGAGGCACTTCAGAAAAAATAGCCAGAATCAAAAAAATAAAATTGCTGCACGGCTTTCAAGCCTGACCAAAGATTGCTACCCTCATATGTTTTACTAAAGATCATCCAACACCTCTCTCTATGCCTGGAGTATATAAAGTGCCCTGTTTCTGCATGTTTGCTTACTATGGACAGACAGGAAGATCAGCCAACATCTGCCTGGAAGAACACAAAAAAAAATACATCTGCAGGCTTTGACTATGGTCAGTTGGGCCTTGCAGACCATGTTTTAGATACAGTTCATAGAATCAATTGGTAAAAAGACCACCATGTTCCATTGCAATATATTTAGAAGCGAAACTGTTTTGGGAATCTGCAGCTGCTCTTAAAAATCAACCTAATCTAAATTAATATGGTTGCATAAAACTTTCCAAAATATGGTAAACACTAATATTTCAAGATTCCTGTTTACATCCTAGGTCACCCACAGTGTGTGCACCACCTGGTTAGGACTCTAGTTTTTCATCCACCTGTTTCACTAGTTTTGTGTTGCCTTTGTGTGTGTGTGTTAGAACTCTTGTACTGTAATTCTTGATGTCTCAGTGACAGAGATGAAATAGTGAAGAATTAAATAACATTTTTAATGCTTTCTTAGTGCCATTTCACTCCATTAAGCCCCTAACATAAACATCTTACATGATCTCTAACTTTTTAATATTTTGTACCCTTTTCCTTATTGCAAAAGCTTTAGTTTTCTCCCATCCTACACTGCAAAAAAAAAAAAAAAAGATGTGGAAATGCTTAGGTGTCATTTGATTATTCATAAAATAAAGCTTCATGGTATAAACAACACCAAGAGAGGAAAAAATACTTTTAATAACTTTGCTAATGTTTTTTTTTTTTTTACCTAGCATTGCCAGAGTGCAATTATAACTGTGACAAGCACACAGCACTGAACTTAATAAATGAGGAAAACAATTCACATTTTAAAAGTAAACAGAACTAATCTTTTTATATACAGCTCTCTATGTGCTGAATAACCATAAAGTTAATTTAGATAAGTCTGGCTATCAGGTCTCAAAATAAGTCTCCCAGATCTTTAGTAAATTCATACAGACATACTTGTTTAGGTAGGGAGAGTGCTTCGTATCTGATGCTGATTCTGAAAACAGTCTCTGATCTTCCATGTGATATAGATGTTTTTCTCTATCTAGTCCTATGTGAAGGAGGATCCAGAGCATGGTCTACCAGATTATCTATAATCATCTGTATGGAATCATCCATACAGATGATTCCAGATGTAAATTTTGTGTTCTTCAAGGCAGATGTCAACTAATATACCAGTCTGTCCAAAGTAGGATAAACTACAGCCACAGGGAATTTTATTCACTCCAGTATTTGATCTTTAGGAGAATGGATGAAGGTGGCTAGCTGCACAAAAGGTTTGAAAGTGGCATGGAGATCATATAGAAATCCCAAATACATCTGTTTACAATACTGCTCACATGTTTGGGGTGGTGCACCTACAACTTCCCTAAAGATCCTTAATGTCATCAAGAGGTGTGCAATTAGGCTCTCTTACACAGGTGTAGTGTTTCAACACCGTGTCTTTTCTACAGGTACTTCCATACTACTTCCACTAATTTATGCTCTAGTAATTAGTAACCATCACATTTCCTTCACTTTCTGTTATGCCTGTTAATACAAGAGCTGAAGCTGCTCAGCACCCCTTTACTCTGCAACTGCAAACACACCAAACTTGCTTCCATTTATCATTTTTCAGTGAGTAAGTATTTTGAGGGTGTCATACTGTTGCGAAGGGTGGCAGTGTGATTATTTATGTAAATACCTTCCTGCGTGCTGGCCTGGTTGGCCAAGTGGTTAGTATAACCACTTTTCAATCAACAGGCTACAGGTTCGAATCCCGCCATGGGTATGTATGTTTGGGATTGTCTTTAGGTGGAAGATGAATTTCATCTCCTCGTGTGAGACCACTGCACTGCTTATTGGATGCTTGAATGGTTTGAAAAAGTTCTGTTTGGTCTAGAACAGGGTTTCATAACTGGAATTCTTTATTTGTTCATTTTTTAAAAAATTTTATTAAAGTTTATAATACCATATTCTGGTTTCCTTAAGTATTTTGTAAGCCATATGAGTCAATACATTTTCCCCAACATTTTTTCCACTGTTCGAAGCAGTTCTGGAATTGTTCAATTGGAATACTGTTTATGGCCACCAGCAACTTTTCTTTCAATAATAAATTTAGTTTAATCCTTTACCCAAGTGTAGGCAAACAAAGTTTGCACCTGAAGTATCTTCAGGACTGAGGCAACTCGTAGTAAAGGTGGACCAAGTTCTCATCACTCCATGTCTCAGTATCTCCCATAATGCAAAACACATCTCCTTGCAGACATGTATAATGCTATGCATTAAGGGAAGGGAAAAGTTAAGGATAAAATAAGTTTCCAACTTTTCTTTCACTTTGTACACACCAACAAATCACTGCCCTTTCTTGGTTTTCTTTATCCATGGGAATAATAAAAAAAAAAAGTCACATGGAGTGATCGAGTGAGTTGGGAGGGTTGTTTTTGTCAAGATTGTTGGCTGGGGCATTGTCAAGGTGCAGCAACCAATGTCCACCACTCCAGACAGGGCCATTGCCAGATTAGAATGTGCCTGAGGTAAACAATTAAATATCGTCCCTGGCGGATTATAAGACAAAGATATAAGAAAATCTCTAATTGCTATTTTTTTAATTAAAAGACAGACATTAAGGCAAAATAATTACATTATAATATTAATTAAATGTTTGCTCTTCGGGGATACTGCACAATAACACTGTTTTCAAGCTCTTCTAAATTTAAATTATGAGCTATGTCCTCCTCTATCGATATAGTTGCTAGGCCAACCAATCTTTCTTGGATCATTGCTTGTTCGCAAATAATTTTTCATGAGTTTAAGCTTGGAAAAACTTCTTTCCGCACTTGCTACGCTAACAGGAATTGTTAACAATATCCTTAGGGCGGTGGTTACATTGGGATAAATTTCTACAAGATTTTGGTTTTATATATATATATGATAAAATTTGGTTAGGACCACTTTTCTCTTGTATTATTTTTGAGAGAATTTTTACTAATTAAAATTAATCTATTGCATCTACATCAGATATTTTGCCACTGCTCAAAACAATTTCAAAGTCTTTACAATGGTCTAATATTTCGTCTGAACTCCAGTTATGTAAATAATTTGTATTATATAAAAATCCAAATAGATCATCGTGTGATCTCAGCTGTTCAAATCTATTTTGTAAGCTATTTGTAGCTGTATCAATTAAGATGTTAAAAACATTAACTTCAAAAAGTTTTTCTGGGGATGCTTGTTGCTCACCATGGCTCTCATAGGAAAAATTTTCTTTTTCTTATTATTCTTACATGAGGAAATTCCAGTGGTACATCAAGTTTTTTCTGCAATTTCAGCTGCAGTTGTTTTCATTTGTTGAAATCCGTTTTTCCTATAATCGGATAAAAATTTCAGGATGGTGTCAAACTGAATTAAGGCATGACCACTATTTACATTTACCCTTTTGCAACATTTTACTCACTAGGTTTATTAACGATAGAATAACATACCAAATAATTATGCTGCAAATAAATTTGAATTAAGTGATTTTTTTCAACAAGAGCATGACAGTGCATTTTGTTTCATTTCTGAATTGAACCTGTCAATTGAGAATTTTCGTATATTTCCATGAGTGCATCATGAATTTTGCAGAATTAAAATCGAATTGGTTTAATTGCTGCAATTCGAGTATCAGACACACACACACTCTTCCCATTGAGTATCAGACACACCTTTTATTGTCATGTTTGGTAGTTGTTTTAAAAGAACCTCCCATCTGTTCTTCGATCCAGAAAAAAAGTTGAATAGTTGTTGAATTATTCCAAAAAATGATGCAGTGTCAACTATACTTTTAGCTGCATCATTACCAACAAGATTGAGAGAATGAGCACTACATTGGACGTAAAATGCGCAGGGATTTATATTTAAAACGAGAGTTTGTACACCTTTCTCTTGTCCCTTCATATTAGCTCCATTATCGTAACTCTGTCCATGCATGGCTTCTATATTGATATTCAATTGTTCTAATTCTTTAATAATTTTATCAGTCAACTCAAGTCATTTTTTATCATGAATTTCCAAAAAAGCCATGAATTTTTCACCTATTTTCCCTGTTTCTGAGCAAATGTATCTTATTATAACAGTCATTTGTTCCGTATGACTGGCATCTGCTGTGCAGTCTATAATAATGGAATAGTATTTGGCTTTTTTAATATACTTATTATTTTACTTATTTTCTCTGTCTACGAAAGAGAAGAGTGCCCATGAACTTCGGATGAATTTCTTTTTTGCGTTAAACCTTCTTTTACAAAGAATTTTATAACTGCAGATACTCAATTTTATCCATTTCAAGGGATACAGACAACACTTTTGCTTCAGACAGCTGTATACAACAAACTAATTGATAGAATAACCACCCTCGTATGTTTACGAACCTTTCTTGGGTGGGAACCACATTTAAAAAAAGGAAAAGGATAATGAGCCATTAGGATGTTGTGTCAAGTATATATAGAAAGAGGAGATAATTGTTATGTTTCTCTTTTTCTATGGTAAAGTTTATTTTAGGATTTTGGCTGTTAAAATGCACTAAAAGTGTATTCAACATGTCTGGACCATGAGTCAAAATATCAAACACGTCATCATAATCATTGCCCATGGATCCAATTCCCATTGGTGTCTGATGCTTGTTTCACCATTCCTTGCTATATTATGAATTTTTGGCATTAGATTTTCTTTGCAGTTTACTTTGAGATACAGTGCTTCATTTTTTACTTTGTTAGCAATTGAAAACAGGTGGTATGGCAACACGATGTGAACTCAGTGTCTTTGAGAGAGGTGTCATCGTGGGTTGTCACTTTGGTGGCATGCCCATACGTGCCATTGCTGCATCCAAAATCAACAGTTGGCAATGTGATCAACAAATGGAGATGTTCTGGCATCATTAGTGCAGGAAAACGCGAGTAGCTGCTGAAAATGACTGAGAGGAACAAGAGGGTGTTAAAACAGATGGCATTCAAAAACCAACTGAATCTGCAGTTGGTACAGGATGGTATGAAGAGATGGGTGTTAAACGACTGCCCTGGCCTGTGCAGAGTCCTGACCTCAATCCCCCATTGAACACCTGTGTAATGAATTGGAGCGGCGATTGAGGTCCAGAGCAGTACGTCCTCGATCTATTGCTAAAGTGCATCAAAAGTCCTGCTTTGATGGAGGAATGGAGACAAATTCCACCTGATGTCTGCTGTGCACAGTGGTGGAAAGCCTCCCTCAAAGGGTGCAGGAGCTGATCAAAGCCAAAGGTGGATATTCCCAGAGCCGGCGCTAGGGTCTTTGCCGCCCACATGCAGTGTCTATCTAAGCACCCCTTGTAATGATCCGGGCATGTGTGGTTCTTTTACGATAATAAAAATTTAAATTATTTGAAATTTCCTAAATAAATTTTGACAGAACAACCACACGTTGGTTTGCTAAATGTAACGAACCGGGGGTGTTGACTAGGCAGGATAATCGTTGAAAACCCGAATATTCAAAAAATTCTCAAAAGTTAAAGCAAATTTTGATAAAGCCACTTTACTTTAATCGGTGAATAATAATGATACAGGGATTATAGCCTTCTCACCGACCTGAATTGCTAACAAAATTAAAATGAATTTTAATTAAAGTTAAAATTTATTTGAACTAAAGTTTAAAAAATTCTTGCATTTTACAAGTTACTAAATTCTTAGTAACTTGTAAAATTTTTTAATAATTTTTATAAGTGGAACTATCTTTTAGGAAAATAAAAGAAACTGAAGATAGATGAGATAATAAGAAAAGAATTCAGAAATAATTAGAACATTTAATATAAATATTTAAAAAATAACATCTTTACAGAATAACAGAAAATAAATTAAATTACATAAATATACTTGAAATTTTTTTAAATTAAAACTTTAGGATTTTTGATTTCATATTCATAAAATTAGAAATAATGGTCTTAATGTCTAATTCCGCACATATATCATTTTCAATGCTATTAACGCCAAACTAACAAGCCTTTTTTGTGACATACTTGTTCTTAAGTAGGTTTTAAATTAAAACCTACTTTTAATCAATTTCAACTTGGAAAAGGAACGTTCACCGCTCGCTACACTAGCAGGTAAGGTTAATAGTATTCTTAAAGCAATTGAAAAGTTAGGGAAAGATAAATTATTGGACACAATAAAATTAAGAATACCGAAAGGGTTTTGAATATTTAAATTATCCTTTTGAAAAATATCCTGGAAAGCACATAACTCGTCATATAGTTCTATTGCATTTACGTCTTTATTGTCGCCGTCCATCAAGAGAATCTCTAAATCGTCACAATTTTTTCGTAAATCTTCGTTATTAATTTGTAGTAATCTATACAATAAATTGAAATTATCATAATATGTTTTTAGTTGTTCAAAACGTTCTATTAACGAACACATTGCAACGTCTAGAAGTGTATAAAACACATTCACTCTAAATTTATCTTCTGGCGATTGTGCCGTTTCATCATGATGCTCGTAGTCAAATTGTCGTGTCTTCTTTTGTCGTCGGACTTCCGTACCAGTTTTAAATTCTTGTTCTCCATCCACCTCTTCACTCAGTTCTTTTGATGTTTTTAGAACTTCTTTAAAATGTGTATCTGATTGATACTCTTGTAAGAATATTTTTAAGTTTTCGATAGATTCTAAAGCAAGTGTAATGTTCATATTTTTGTCTTGAAGCATTTTACTCACAGGGTTTATTCTGTTAAGTAAATCATGCCCAGCTATAAGAGAGCAAATAAATTTGTAGTCCTTTATTTTAGCACATAATGTTTGTGCTTCATGCCAAGTTCCTTTATTAAAATTTTCATTATTTAAAATTTCAAAAAGTGCATCGCAAATTTCTTGTAACTGATATCGTAGAGGGCGGATTGCATTCATTTTACTTTCCCATCACGTATCTGATTGGCTGTTTCAATATTAATTTTTTTACAAACTTTAAAAGGATTGCCCAACATTTGTAAGAGAATGAAAAGAAATTGTATATTTCTTGAATAATTGCAAAGAAACTAATTGTATCTGCATTCACTTTGGCTGCATCGTTAATGATTAAATTTAGAGTACGAGCAGCACATGGCAAGTAAAAAGCTCGAGGATTTTTGTTGAAAAGCAAATTTTGGAGCCCATATTTTTTCCCTTTCATATTTGCCCCATTGTCATACCCTTGACCTCGCATGTCTTCAATGGGAATGTTCCATTTTTCCAGTTGTTCCATTATTGTTGCACATAAACCACGTCCTGTGGAATCTGATATATCTGCAAAACCTAAAAAGTTTTCCCTGATCTTGACAATTCCATTGTCACAGGAAACTAAAGCGAATAATAATAATAGTCATTTGTTCTGTTTTACTTACATCAGGTGTGCAGTCTAAAATTATGGAATAATATTTAGATTTTCGAATTGATAATAAAATTGTATCCCTGATTGCGTTACTTAAAGTTTCCAATATTTCATTTTGACTGTCTTTACTCAAATAGTGTACTCTATTGTTTCGTTGTAGGGTCCTTTCAACATGATTTTCCATAACGGGATCAAACTTCGCAAATAGTTCGGCTAATTTTAAAAAATTGCCGTTATTCCTTTCATATAATTTATCAGATGATCTGCGAAAAGCTAAATTTTTGCTACCAAGAAATTTTATAATTTCAATCAAGCATTCTAAAACACTCATACAATGTTTCTTTTCCATTGAGTCTCTCAATCAATAGTAGTTTTGTTTTTTAAATTTTTATCAACTTCCTTCCATTTTAAGAAATTTTTCATGTGAGTTAAACTAGTCTCATGTGTATGCAAAGTTGTACTTGTATTTCTCCAATCGTTATAACCTTCTACAAGACTACTTGATTCGGTAGGTGCGAAAGGTTTGCAACAAAAGCGAAAAACAGAATTTAAAGTTTCGGAATAAATGAGCCATGTTCTTGGCCCAAGGTCACCGTTTTTCATTTTTCTATTATAATACGTGGTGCCAAATTTATGACCATATGTATCTCTGGGATATATTATATTTTTCTTTTGAACACGGCCCCATTTCAATTAAAACAACTCGTAATTTTTCATCAATATTTCCCCATTCACTTGGATCTTCTAAATTTACAGAGACTAACAATGTGTTAGTTTCGTGGTCAACTACAACTAAGTCTTCTCCTAACTGTGTTTGACTTAAATCATGCATCTTGTTATCTTGTTCAATAGTTACAATAGTACTTTCATGCAAACTGGATGATGTGCACGGTCAACTCTGATTTCTGATGTATCGAGTTGGTTACAATCTGCATCAGAATATTTTAACAAATTTATTAAGAGCCCCAGTTTGTTTTCTTAACATCTGCTTCTTTTTGCAGCATGACGCTTACTATTTTGTGCACTGGATAACTTTTTTAATTTTTGATTTCATTTCTATTTTATTCCCACAAGAAATTATTACACAACACGACACAGAGACGAAATAATAGTCTGCACTGTGCTACTGTCAGTAGCCTACTCATATGCGTACCATATGACTGGTTAACTAGCAACAAATGTTTTGTACGAAAATTCGTTTCTGCACATAAAAACCGTTCACCATTTCACTTTAGATAGACTGCAGTGGACACAACAGGCAAGCATTTAGCCTACTCTCGCTGCAAAATTTTAAACAGGCGGCTGATCAAAGAGGCGGCAATATACAATTTTTTTAAATTTTTATTCGGTGTATCCAACCTTATTTATTTTAATATTGATCATTCTAAGAATTTTTTGTTTTCATGATAAAAATTTTGTTTCTTAAAAATGAACTTATGAACAGTGCCCCAGTCGCGCCGCCCGCATGCTCTGCATACCAGCTTCCGTTGGCCCTGGATATTCTTGATATTAGAGTTTGCTTGCTGATATCAATTGTAAATTGCTAAAGTGTCCAGACAATTATTGGTAAATAGTGTACATCAGTAATCATGAGGAATGAAATTTTTATTATTAACAAAAAAAAAAGTTCATTATATATAAAATCCCATCAGTGAAGGAATGTGCAGTATGTTTTGTGACAGTCAGACATTACCTCACAACAGATGAACACTATGTTGGAACAAATATAGTAATAATTCATTGTGAGTATACCACTTTCCAAGATCTATGTTAGTACTCTTTGACTGACTTTATAAATAGCATTATTACAAAAAAGAAAAGAAAATGCTGCTTGCTGATGTCCAGGAGGGATGGAAAATTACAGAAATACATCAAAGACAATTGTGAAGAAAAGATTCCTCGGTATCGTGGTTCTCAGTTGTAGCAAAGATATTAAGAGCTGGTGAAAGCTTGCATACAGAAATTGGGCAGACAGAGAATTAATGACATTGGGAATCATTTGATGGTTGGCACATATATATACAGCTGTGTGCTGGTGATGCATAGATAGGCAAAATAATTAGGAATGTGATTTACTTTTGCAGAATGATTTGAATAAGTTGGAATTGTGGCCATGTGGAAATGGATGCTAGTTCTGTGTTGGTAAATGTAAAGTTATTCACTTCGATATAGAATACTCAATGATGTCATATTGGTAGATCATTCTAGAAGAAACTGATCAGGCTAGGGATCATGGGGTTTGATAGAAATAGGAAAGTCTAGTTCAAGTATCATATAGTACAGATTGTAGATACAGTGTAGAGGATAATAGCAATGCTGAAGTGAGCATTAATATATTGTCTCTTACTATAATTTCATCTGGACTGCTGGGTGCAGATCTTGCTCCTGATTTTTGACATGATGCAGATATACTGAAGGAGGTGCAGAGAGGAATGCCGAAGTGAAAACATTAACTTGCAAGGATAAGGAAGTCATTTTGTCTCTTTACAAGTCCTTAATATGACCTCATATGGACTACTTAATGCAAACAAGGTGCTAAAGATAACATCGGGATGTGCAAACTCGGACACCTGGCAGATAGACATTATAGTCTACAAATTATGAAATGATTATATAGAAAGGGATAAGAGATAGATACTTTCTCTTACCCTTTTCTATATAATCTCTTATCCCTTTCTTTCACAAGAAAGGATAAGAGATAGGTATTTCTTGGAGAGTGATGCATGATTATAATTGCTTATCTTTTTGAGTTGATGTGTGCAGGTAGCGTTAATAAATTCAAGAAAAGATATGATAGCAGGTATGAGTGATGTATAGCCTCCCTCAATGAGTTCCTGACTTCCTGGTGGTATCTAATAATAGTAATATCCTACATTTGAAGTGTGAATTTTTTTTTTTTTTTTTGCAATTGTGCATAGATTCACTTGCTGTCTCTCTCTCACTCCATTGTCCATTGCTAGATTGTCCTAGCTACTATAGAAAATGCACAGGACATTTGTGGGTGTGGTAATTAACAGCTATATGCAAATTTACATCATATCCACTTTGTGGTGAAAAACAAGATTTTTCTCTCCCTACATTTTAAAATTATTTTTATGCTTGTTTGATAAAAGTTTATATATTTGTCACTCCAGACAAGTTATCAAGTATTGTCAGAAATATGACGTAATTTTCCCTTTTTCTCTCGAACTATGGAAAAGTGTGTGTGAGAAAGGGGGTATGTAACAGTCATTAATTACATATGCATACACACACACAGACAACCACACGCTTTATGTTCAGTCTTAATTTATTCTCTCATTTCTTCAACGTATTATTTGTGTATATTATTACAATTTTAACAATGTATTCCTGATGATAACTGAGATGAAATATTGAACTCAGCTAAATCTGTTGTTTAATTATTTCTCTTTGTGCTGTAAATTATTCCATTAAAGTGCAACATGAATGTAATCCAGCACCTAAACCCTAATTACCTGTTTACTAAATCTTTCTTATTTGTTGTTTCACTCACGGCATCAATGTATTTTTATACTGTGTTGGAGGTCCTAATAAAAATGAAGAAGGAAGATACCCAAAAAAAAGGGAGAATGATAAAGCTTCTTTAGATGTCATCCAGTCACAGCAAACCTTGGATGCCGTCTCCAAACCATGGAGAAGGAGACTGCTTGCAACACACCACTGGCCACCGGACAAATAATTTTGGTCAGATCATCCAGTGCTACCCATCCTGCTGAAACAGTTGAAATAGTAAAAAATTCAACTCATTCACCACTCTGCAAGCAAAAAAATCTGGTCCTTATACCCTTATTAATCACACTCTTATGCAATTTCTAGGGGTGACCTTTAGTCTCTCTCTCTCTTCATCACGTATTGAAAAATTTCTTTTGTCCCTTCCTTTCATCTCTGCTTTGCAGGCCACACACTTTCAATTTATCTTCATATCTGCATTCCATAAACCTATCATCATCTTGGTCACTTTCTGAATCCTTTCCACCACCTTCTGTTCCCTAAGAAACCTAGGTGACTAAATGTGTACAAAGTAGTCAAGATGCAGCCAAATTATAGCCTTATAAAGTGATAATCTCTTTATTTTTAATTAGCATTGTGTTTTTCAACATTCAACATCCTTTGAGCTATTTTATCAACTTTTGCACTATGCTATGTTCTCTGAACTTCAACTCTCTGTCGACCATTATCTCCCATGTCCCTAGCTTCATCAATCTCCTACAATCCAGTACCATCACTGTGATGTTAGTATGAAACTGTTTCAACCAGAAATGTGTAACCTTATGTTTTGCAACATTAAGAGCACCATTCTTTGCACACAGTGCCAATTTACAGTAATCCCTCGATTAATGCTCCCCCGATTAGTGCGTAATTTTTTTTTGATACCCAAATTCGATTAGCACGCCTATATACATCTTAAAAATAAATGTTACAGATTTTAAAAATTTTCTATCTATGCATTTTTATGGCTAACTATTTTAAAAAAATCACTGACCAGAATGAAATAACTTAGTTTTTACGAAGTTATTTTTAATGGCATACTACACTACTTCCATGTATACTATACTATGTTCCAAATTTTTACCGCGAAAATTTATGTCATCTGCTATAGTACAACTACAGATTCGAGACACTTCTGCGCATGTCACAAAAAGGAGAATCCATTCCGATAATAGGATAATCAATCCATCTTCTGGAATGAGTTGTTTATTATTACACGTTGGAAAATTAACTTTGCTTTTATGATCATTGTAGTTTGTAAAGTGGTAACTATTTTGATTGTATGACAGTTTGGAAAGTTTATCTATAAAGCACGTGATTTCGCGTGTTGGCGACCAATTCGTGTGTACTTCATTTCTTTCCCCCCTTCAGTGATAACGTCCAAGAGTTAATTAAATCTCATCCTGAAGAATTGAGTGATTCTGAACTGCTAAATTTAGATGCACAGCGGGAAGATCCCGAAGAATATGAAGAAAATTTAACCACTGATAGTCAGCCGAAAGAGATTTCGCAGTAACAATTTGAAAATATTTTTTGTACAATCGAAGTTTTTAAGCAGCAATGCTTAGAGGCTGACCCTAATGAAGATAGAAGCAGTCAAATTTGCAGAAGAGGCAATAGGGCCTTACTGTCAGTTGCATGAAAAAAAAAAAAGAAACAAAATGCCTGCCAAACTATGTTAGCTCAATTCTCCGTTAAGAAGTAGAATAATAAATTTGTATTCTGAATATGTTTTATTGTCTTTCAGCTTCATGGTTTTCCTTTAACTAGGCCCTGAGACATACCCTAATTCTTTTATTAAAAAAAAAAGTAAGGGTCAAAAAAGAAATCTAAGGAACAAATTATACTTTTTCCCATAGGTTATTATATTCTATTAGTGTATTTTCGATTAATGCACCTGTTTTAAAGAACGCATTAGGCACACTAATTGAGGGATTGCTGTATTTAAATTATCCACTGGATATCTGCATTACTTAACAACTATTGCCTTCTAAAGTTTTGCATCATCAGAAACAACTGAATATAGCCATAAATCTTTTCTTATATCATTAATAGATTAATATACAAATTAAAGAGAGAACTTAGCCACCTTCATTCTCCTAGATTGCACCCACCATAATTCTTAATTGTCTTATTATATTTGTGTGTGTGTGTGAGAGAGATTTTTTTTAAACTAGGAATTTCTTGATTGTTGTCTTGCTTATGATGTGGTGGTACTTTTTAAAATACTTCTGTTATTTGCATTTTAATTGTTTCATCGTCAGTGTACTGAAAAATGCCTTAGTTGAAAACAGACAGAAATATAACTGTTCAAAACGATGAAAGCTGGATTATTTCACTTGTCCTGCTAGAAATATGGTCATACTCAGACTGTGTGCTGTTGCTTTTCCATCTCTGCCTGATATAGCAGTACAAAGCAAAAAAATAAATATTGCAAATGCAAAGTTCCTGAATGTTCTGATTGTGAGAGAGAACATCCATCATACTCCTCGGCATGCTAAAAGTGAAAGGATGAGAATGGATTGATAGTTTCAAAAGAATCAAGACTGAGCAAAGTATACTGTATCTGGCAAAGAGGAAATAAACTGCAACATCTAAGGGGCCATTAACAGTCATGACTATCCCACCTTCTCACAATTACATCATTCCTCAGTGGTATGATTTACTCAGAATTTCACTAGAGTGAGGGGAAGAAAAATTAATATAGCCTAAAATACCAAAAATGAGCACCTCAAAGAATCAAGCGTATGATCAAGATATTTATAGATAACATGGATACTTCTGTGTCCACAGAGGAATCCATGTTTTTCCTGAGGTGAAAGAAATGGATACTGGCCATCCACAATTCCCCAGAAAGGAAAAATCCAAGACTGATAAAACAAGATCTCAACACCAGCAGTCAGATGGATCTACCAAAAATAAATCGCCAACAATTCCATTGGGAATGTCTTCCTATAATGGAATTGCTTTGCATTTTGCCAAAACACATTGATATCGAGGCCCTCCCAGCAGAAGTATAACCCAGTATGCTTTTTGCATACAGAAGACATATTCAAAGCTTGAAAATCCTATGTTAGGGAATGTTACTATCATCCAGAAAGAAAGATGGACCTGCCCATGAATGAGTTACTATCTTAATAGGCAATCATGCCCTGTTCAAACTCCCACTCAACATGAACACAAAAGTTGCTACGTGATGGTCAGTGGGGATATCTTATTACCTCGTTCTTCATCTGTTTACATGTAATGCCATATCCCAAGATAATCTTGATGACTGACTTCATATTGCAGTTTACAATCCCCTAATTTGTAATGTTATGTGCCATCCAGTCATTTTCGGCTCTTGGTGATCTTGTGCACAAAGGCTCTCCATCTTACTTAGCCTCATGGCCTTTCTTTCAGCTGTTGTAAGTTCAAGTAGGTAAATTCTTTGATGTTGTCCATCCAACTCTTTTGTGGCCTTCCTGTTCTTTTCATTCCCTCAATCTTATCCAACACAACTGTCTTTTCCAATGATTCATTTGCTTGCATAATGTGTCCAAAGAAGAAGATCACTTCTCTTTAGTGATCATCACCTCCAAGGAGCATTCTGTCTTTATGCACTCTGAAATCTTATTGGTAATCCTTGCAGTCTCTGAGATTCTTAGTCTCCTCCATCCCAATAATTCAAATGAATCAGTTCACTTTCTTTTCTTAATAATCTAGCTTTCACATCCATACATCACTACTGGAAATACCATTGCTTTGACAATTCTAACTTTTGTGGCCTTACTCACACCTCAATCTTTCATAATTTTTGTGAGGTTTAACATAGCTTTTTTTCCCCCATAACAATCCTTTTAATTTCATCTTCACATTTACCATCATTTCTGATTCTGGACCCCAGTAAATCATAACTTTCAATGATTTCTAATTTATCTCCCTCTATTATCTTCTTTTTTTTCTCTCTTCCATCATCTATGTGGATGATGATGAGGCCGAATGAACTCTTTCCACTTCTGTCTGTCCCTGGAGAGTTCGAACAATTCTGTCCAGTGTGGTGTCACTCATTGTGATTTGGTTTTCAGGTCCTCTTTATTTGTCTATCCATCTAATTCTGGGCTACCCTTTGGATCTTTTACCTTCCATTGTTGTATTCAGGGCTTTAGCTGGTAGTCTTTCTGTTCCCATTCTCGTCACATGGCTAAACCGTCGCAGTTTTTTGGATTTTGTCTGTTGTTATTTCTTGTTTTAGTCATTTCCTTGTGTCTTCGTTTCTTAGTCTATTCAGCACAGATACTCTAAGTAATCTTAGTCAACCCATTTCAATAGTTAATAATTTTTTTCTCTTCAGCCTTTTTGAGATTCCAGCATTCACTTCCATAGAGGAGTATTAGGAGGACCATTGTTTCATAATTATTTTGTTACTTGTTTGATGTCTCTTGACTTCCATATTTTATTAAGTCGTCCAAAAGTTTGGGATGCTTGACTGATTTGTCTGTTTATATCTTTTGTAATTTCACCATTGTACTCAATAACTTCTCCAAGGTAGGTGAAGTTTTCTACCTGCTCTAGATTCTTACTATCAATTTCAATTTTCAGATTGGTGCTTCTTTTTCCTATTTGCATAATCTTTGTTTTCTCTATATTTAATCCAAATTTTATTCATTCTTCCTTTATTTTATCAGAAATTCGTTGTAGATTTTCTTTTGTGCTTGCAAGTAATGCAATGTCGTCTGCAAATTTTAAATTTGTTACATTTTTCCCATATATTTTTATTCTGGAGTCTTCATTTTTGAAGGCCTTACCGTTTGCTTCTTCCAGTGTAAGATTGAACAGGTCTGGTGACAGATTGCATCCCTGTCTTACTCTGCTCTGTGTGGAACCAGTTGGTTAAGGTGTCCTCCATTCGTACTGCACTTTCAGATTTCTCATACAGATTCTTTATTATTCTTATAGTTTTGTTTTGGCATGTATCCATAGTTCTCTTCAATGGATCAAATCAAATGGCTGATGAAAGTCTACGAAATGTATGTAGCAACTTTGGTTGTACTCTAGTTTCTTTTCTATTAGCTGTTTTAAGGTGATCAATTGTGCTTCATCCTGGTCAAACCTGCTTGTTCTTCTCCTAGTGCTAGTTCTATATATGGCTTAATTTGTTTTTGGAGTACTTTCGTATAAACCTTACTTGGAATAATGAGGAGGCTAATGCCTCTGTAATTATTGCATTCTGTTTTATCTCCTTTTTTGTATATAGGAGTTATAACTGATTTGGTCCACTCAATAGGCACTGCTTCATTTTTGTAGATCCTGTCAAATAATGTTTTTAATTGTTCCAAAAGTTGTTCCTTTCCTGCTTTTAAGAATTCTGTGTGTATTTGATCAATACCAGGTGGTCTCCTAGTTTTAAGTTTTTCTATGCTGGGTGCTATTATTTCTTTGGTAAAGATATTTGTTTCCACTTCCATTTCAGTGGCTGGAATAGTAATATCCTAGAAGCTGTTTTTATTATATATGTCTGTAAAGTATTCTTCCCATCTGGCCATTCTTTTTGTTTTACTTTCAATTAGTTGTCCCTCTTTGTTTTTGATCATTATCATTTTTGTTGTCCATGTGTTACTAATTTGGTCTATTTGTTTATATAATCCATGGAGGTTATTTTCTTTTGATAGTTTCTCTATCAACTTTCATTTTTCTTCTAACTAGTTATTCTTGTCTCTTTTAACTAGTTTTCTAATTTCTCTGGTTAATCTATTATATTCATTTCGGTTATAGTTCTGGTTTTAGTTTCATAGTTTTCCTTTGATTGTTTAACCTTTTTACTTCATTTGAGAACCAATCCTTTTTACTTTCTCTTTCTGTGTAACCTATTGTATTTTCTGCTGATTTTAATATTATTTCCTTTAATTTGCACCAGTGTTCTTCGATGTTTATGTTCTGTTTTGGTAGTTCCTTCAGGTTTTTATCTAGTTCTAGTTGATATTTTCTTAGAATATTGTTGACTTGTAGTTTTTTTACATTGTCTCCTTTTGACTCTAAAAGTGCTTTCAGATTTTAACTTTATTCTTAGGTTTGCTAATACTAGCTTATGGTCTGATCCACATTCTGCAGAAAAGGATCTGCAATTGATTTCCATCTTTGTTTACAATAATATAGTCTATCATATTCTTGGATTGTCTGGCTAGTGATATCCATGTCCATTTTCTTTGGGGTTTTGGTTGTTTAAAGAGAGTGTTGGTTACTGTTAGTCCATTATTTGAGCAGAAGTTTAGCAGTCTTTCACCACGTTCATTGCTTTTGCCATACCAAACTTTCCGATTACTCTTGGCCAGGTATCCCATGCCTACTTTTGCATTTAAGTCCCCCATTTCAATTAGGAGATCTTGACTTTGATGTCTGCTATACTGCTTTTTGCAAATCTATATAGAACTCCTCAATGTCTTCTTCTGATTATGTCGAAGTTGGTGAGTATACTTGAATAATAGTCAGTGATCCAATTGATGTTTTAAATCTTGCTTTAATTATCCTAGGTTAGAATGGATTGTAAGACAATAGAGAGTTTTAATATAAGTGCTACTCCCTCTTGGTGTTTGTTGTCCTCCCTACCTGAAGTTAAGATTTTGTACTGTCCATGGTGGAATTCTCCTTTTCTAGTCCATCTGGTTTTGCAGAGTCCACTCACTTCCCATCGGTAGTTGTCTAACTCATGCAGTAGTATTTCTAATGCTCCTTCTTGGTGACGAGTTCTTACATTCCATGTTGCTATGCTTGTTATGTTTTTCCTGTCTACTAGGTGATGTGTTGTTCCAATAGCATATTTTTTGCGTTCACTATCTTGGTTCCCTAATAGTGGGCGCGACCCTTGTTTGACCAGGTGACGGTCGAGCCGGCATGTATCTTTAGGTTGGTTCAAGTTCATTCGGTTTCAATGGTTAAGTTTCGTCAAGTGTCAACCACCACTCCTTGACCTGAATTCAGCCGCTCCTAACATGGAGTACAGATGCTGTTTGCAGCGGATTCACTGAATACATTCGCTGCTTGACATCGCCATATCTGGCTACCCTCACTTAGTTTAGCCTGTAGGTCAACACAGTTTACCGGGGTGTGGCCGCTACTAGTTTACAGTGGCTTCTTGGAGCCATAAGGGAGAGTCGGGTGTCCAGTGAGAATGAATCCATCTGAACCACAATTACATGCGACCGTCCAAGTGGACAGGTACTATCTCTCCTCGACACCCCATACACCCCCCCACCTCTATTATAAATTCATGTAAATTACCAGAAGCCATCGCTTTTGTTTTGCTGATGTTTATTTTATTTTAAATCTTCATACTGATAATGCAGTGCTACATGTTATGGTCTGCCAGAGCAAAGGCTAATTTGCCCCTAATAGGCCAAAAAAGGCTGAAGCCAAAATGCATAAAGATCTATCCCATGCCACTACAAGGTATTTTAGAAGTAATTTGTTGGTGACGACATCAAGCCACCAGTGTGCCCTGCAAATCTCTAAGCGATAAGATCTTAATGTCTGCCGAAGTAATGCCTATAGAAATCAAGTCTTTGTAACCCACATTGCACTATACACTGCTAAGGGAGGTGGTTAGTACCAGTGAAATAAGGAGCTGCCCCCAAACTCATCTTCAATCTGTCAATCATGATCTACATTCTGCTCATAATGAGACCTTGTTCCTATGACTGACAACAAGTGAGCACCCAGTACCCACCATCTGTGCATCAATAACCCGAACTCTTTCATCCTTCTTTGCAATTAAATCAGGCTTTCTAATACCATCTGTAGTCCTATAGTGTAGTTTAACTGCAGTTTTCCCAGCATTTGTTGTTCAACTCTTTATTTAATATGGACATGGCATTATGCCACTTCACCTGAATACCACGAGTTCAAAAACAACATTGGGCAATATGAGAAAGGATTTCACTGTAGTGGCAACCTGCCCTACAACTTTTGTCACCTCTGCTGTTGCTGGTTGTGATGGATTTTGATCCTAACTCTGATTAAGTCAATAAATTCATAACCAGGTAGGAGTCTAGTACCTTCCCATACCCATTGATGCTGGGGAGGCACTAGATTAGATCCACAAAGTGATGCACCATTGACAGCTATATAGCTCTAACCCATTTCTTATGCTCTGCTGATGCAGTCGCCATCAGTTAGACCTTGGATTTGATACTTGGTCCACCCTATAGTATGCTGAAAGTCTTCCTGGATAACAGAACAATGAAATGCCACTCTGCAAATTTGAGAAGTGGATATTTCTAATTTCTTAATTCTGTTGTTATTATTATGTGACACCTCCAGGGAGTCCGAAGACTCAAGGGAGAATGTGCCAACCATCGAATGATTTTCCCCTTCTAACTACTAACCGTGCTCAATCCTGATTAACTTTTTGCAAGCCATTAGTAGCAGAGGCTCTACCAATTGATCAATCTTTGCTTAGCCGAGGCTTGGGATGAGCCAGCAGGTAGAAGGGATACCAAGTTTCCCGTCCTTCACATTGGCATGAAAATAGGCAACAGGAGTATCTAAAGGAAGTCTAAGCCATGAACGAACAGCAGAGCAAATAGCCCTATCCATACAGGACAGTACTGAGACATAGGTGTGCCTGAGTATCAACTTATGATAGTAACTAGGGAGCAAATAATTTGAAAGGAACAAACGCCTTCACTGGGGTTTGAGAGGAGCTTTTCTTAAAGACGACAAAGCATTTTGTGAAGAGAATAGAAGACCATCCTTTTGGTGTAAAGAAGATACCAAGGTATCTCCATTCCTCCAGGACAGTAAGGCAATGCAATGCCTATTGGGCAGGAAAAACTCTAGATTTTCGACCTTTTGCTTCTTATCACATCCTGAAGGTACAAGTGCTAATGAGCAGGACTTCTCCACGTTTATGATAAGATCTGTAACGTGGAAGAAGTCTACTGCCCAGTCAAGGAGTTCTTGCAAGCCTATCTTAGTGGAGGCCACGAGAATAAGGTCGTCCACAAAGGCCATAGCATTAAAAGAAGAAGCATCAAGAGAGTAACTGATATGATTAGGGAGAGAATGAAAAACTCATCAGTGATGCAGTTGAAGAAAAGAGGAGATAGAGGGTTGCCTTGGTGAATACCCAAAACTATGGGAATAGAAGTTGCACAGGCCACTAAGTTTCTGCTATATTTCACTATATTTCTGCAGAAACAAGTTTTTGCTATATTATTTGCATTTCTTAAATTATTTATTTTTCTGCCACCAATCTTAATTTCAGGTGGATCTTTGTCTAAGTTAGCCATTCTTATAATATACTCACTATAAATATTAAATGATAAGGTGACAGTATACAACTTTGCCATACCCTTTTTCCACTCGAACACTGTCTGTTTCTCCAGACTGTTTTTAATGAATCTTCTTGGTGTCAATCAGCTCTCTTATCAAAAGGATTAGACGCTCAGCCATTCTCATTGATTTCATTCCATCCCACAGTCTGTTGTGATCCATGCAATCAAAAGCTTTTTTATAATCAATAAAATAGATGAATACTTCCTTCTGAAATTCTCTTGTGCTTTCCGTAATCCATTTCATGTTTGCTATTTGGTCTCTAGTTCCTCTGCATCTCCTAAAGCTTGCATGTTCTAGTGGCTTTTCTCTTTTCACATATAGCGCCAGCATTCGTTGGATCACTTTCAGCATAACTTTACTTGTGAAATTAAAGTGATGATTCTATAATTCTCATAATCTCTGGGATTTTTTTTTTTTTTTTTTTTTTTTTTTTAATTGGGATGAATACTGATGTTTTCTAATTTCTAGGCTAGTATATTTTCTTCCAAATCTGTTGACAAATTTCAGTCAAATATAATAAATTTAGTTTAATCCTTTATCCAAGTGAGAGCAAACAAAGTTTGCACCTGAAATTTTTTTTCAGGACTGAATATGGTGTTAGTACTAGGACCATATTCAGTCCTGAAGATATTTTCAGGCGCAAACTTTGTTTGCTCTCACTTGGATAAAGGATTAAACTAAATTTATTATAGTCTAATCAAGCGAAAAATAAACTTTCTTCAGTCAAATATATTCACTACTTCGTCCCAAGCTTATTCTTCTCTTTAAGATTAGGCATTTGCTTGTTCTGGCTTCATTGGTCTTTCCATCTTGTTGCTGGTCTTCCTCTCCTCCCCCCTTTGGTCTATATCTACCCACTGGTGCCGATATCTTTCCATCCTAAATAATAGGTGTTCTTTCCATTTCTCTCTGTATTCCTTGATCTTTTCATTTGTTTTAAATATCTACTTTTTTTTTTCTGATGGCTTCATTTCTTGTGTGGTCCAATTTTGTGCATCCTTTAGTTGTTCTTAAAAATCTCATCTCTGCAGCTTGTATTTTACTTTCATCTTTCTTTTTAACCGTCCATGTTTCTGGACCAAAAAACAGAATGGGAGTGACTATTACTTCATCAAATTTAGTTAAGTTTCTCATCTTATTTTTTTTTTTATTTTAATTATTCCATAGATTTTCTGAAATTTCTTTATTTTTTCATCTATATGTTTTAGATACGAGATGGTATCAAAACGTTTTGAGACTAGGTTTGTAACACGGCGACAGATGGCAGCACGAGGCTGCATGCACAGTCACAGGGAGCACCTACCTTCATAAGTCAGTGTGCCAAAAGACATCGTCCTGTGTACATTGGGAGCTGTGCAACTGATGCTATTCTGACCATCTGCGTTACCACATCTGCGATTTCATTATGGACAGCAAGTTAGAACAAAGAGCAAACGTGAAATTCACTTTTGAAAAAACGTGAAATTCGAGGATCATTACCAGTGATGAAATTGTATGTATGGGTACGACCCTGAGACGAAGCAACAGTCTTCACAGTGGAAGAGCCTATCTCTACGACCGAAAAAGGCGAGGCAGGTCCGCAGCTCGACCAAGTGCATGCTTATTGTTATTTTCGATATTCGCAGCATTGTGCATCGAGAATTCATCCTCAGTGGCCAGACCATCAAAAGCGAGTTCTACTGCCAGGTTTTAAGACATCTGAGGGAGGACATTCGGCGAAAGCAACCAGATTTGTGGTGCACGAAAAACTGGATGCTCCACAATGACAATGCACCTTGTCACGGAACTCTCTTCACACGTGAGTTTCTCCCCAGAAACAACATGATCTCGCATCTGCACCCACCCTACTCGCCAGATTTGGCTCCTGCAGACTTCGCCCTCTTCCCAAAGATGAAGATCCAGCTCAAAGTTCACCGTTTTGACACCATTGCGGAGATCCAGCGCGAATCACAGAAGGTGCTTGACATGCTTCGAAAAGAAGACTTCCAGGACACATTCCAGAAGCGGCAAGAACGCTGGCAGCACTGTGTTGATATGCAAGGGGACTTTTGAAGGAGATAAGTGTGTAAACGTAGATAAATAAAGTAATTTCTCTTAAACAAAGCTAGTCTCGAAACTTTTTGATACCACCTCGTATGTTATTATGCAGCCTAAATAATTAAACTGTGTCATCTGTTCTATTATTTTATTTTCTATAACCATTTTCGATATAATATGATTCCAACCTTTAAATGCTATGATTTTTGTTTTCTTTTGTGAAATATTTAAACTGCATTGTTGGCTTATTTTGTTTAATTCATAAACTGATTTTTGAGGGTTGTCTTCATTGTGTTGTAATATGATCTAATCATCTGCATACAGCATTGCATTGATAAGTTCTGGTTAACTGGATACCTTGTTTTTTTTGTTGTTTTCCATATTTTAATAATCTGATCAATATATATATATTGAACAGAGTTGGAGATAAGTTATATCCCTGTCAGACACCCTGATTTATTTCAGTCTCTTCAGTTAATTTATTACCTAACTGTATTTTTATATAACTTTGTATAGCTTGTAACAGATGTGATGGATATCCTTGTTTTTTCATTATATTCCATAGTTTTTCTCTGTTATTTTATCAAAAGCTTTCTAGTAATCTATAAAGGTCATGTGAGTTTCTAAATTAAATTTTTGCCTTTCTTCAATAATTTCTTTTGGCACATAAATATTGTCTATACATGATCTTCCATGTGTGAAACCATTTTGTTCTTCTGAGAGTAGACTGTTTGCAATATTTTTAAATCTTTTATTCAGGATTTTACTGTAAATTTTGTAACTTGTATTTAATAAACTTATTTATCTATAATTTCCACAATCACCTTTGTCTCCTATAGGCAAACCTTGCTTAACAAGATTAATTAATCTAATTAATGCACGCTAAGTGAAATTGCATTTGTAATAGGAATAATAAATAGGAATAATATTAATTCATCAGTTAGCGTAAATTTGGAAAAAAAAATTATAGTATAAGCTATATTGGAGGATTAAATCATCAAAGTTAATAAAAACGAATAGCTTAAATTTTTATTTAATGGCTAAACATTTGACTGAGCTATTTTTAAAAAAAAAAAAAAAGTAAAGATGTTTGAATCGTGCTCGACTTTTTCATCTTGTCATGCAATTTGCGATAGCTAGCGAACGCTTTATCAAGATTTCGAAGGACTTCGAAACTTCATTCCATATCAGCATCAGCATCAAACAAAATTTCCTTAGCATGCTCAATGTGATTGAAAACTAGCTCAAGTTCTTTCGCAGTTAGCTTCTTAGTTGTAACATTCTCTTGTTCGCACTCATCTTCTTCTTCATATGTATGCTGTTCTTCTAGTTGGAGAAGAGCAGTGTGCATGCTCGCTTAACTGTTCTGAATGGGAATCAATCGCGTTTCTTACATCTTTATTATCCAGTTCATTAAATCCAAGTTCTTTTCCAGTTGTGATGATTTCTTCAAAATATTAGATCTTGGATTTCATGGATGATAAACTAACATAGGCTTGAGTTTAAAGTTGCCTTCTGCATTGCCTCCTAATAAGAGTGTAAGACTATCTCTAGATACTTTGTATTCTGGTTGAGATGCTTCAGTTTTAGTTAGGAAAGTTGGCATATGCTTCCAAAAGAGGCCAATTTCGTCGATGTTGAATTTTTGACGATCGTCAAAATCACCCTTCTGAATTATCCTTTGCAATTCTTCACGAAACTTGGCTGCAGAATCTTATTATTATTACCACCCCAAGACCTCATGGAGTCAAAGATTCATCTGGGAGGTCCTTTTATCACACACAGCTCATCATACCGTGTTTTAAACACATTCAAACTCTTTGCAGACACCACATTCTCAGGCAAGGCATTCCAATCATTCACAACTCTGCACGAAAAAAACCTGCCTCTCACACTCTCTTTATACAGTTTCCAGGGATTACCTGGTTCTGCCCTGATCTCCCACTATTCTCTGTAAAACTTCTCCAGCATTGATCCTATAACAACCCCTTACCAACTTGTAGGTCTCTGTCATATCTTCCCTCTTCCTCCTGTCCACCAGACTCTGCAAATTACATCTTCTCAATCTTTGCTCATACTCGACGTTCCAGAGGTCAGAAACTACCTCGATCAGTCTCCTTTGGACCCTTTCCAACATCTCTTCATCCTTCTGAAAACCCAGTGACCAAATCTGGGCACAATAGTCCATGTGTGGCCTAATCAAAGCCTTATACAACGGAACAAGAATCTCCCTACTTCTACACGTCAGTGTCCTCTGCATCATTCCCAGAAGTCTTTGTGTTGTCTTCACAATTTTGGCGATGTGTCCCTCTAAATTTTAGATCCTTAAAAATTTTAGAATCTATTCAAGTCTTCCTGTAAGGCCACAACATCTTCACTACACTTCATGGTTCATCCCATCTTTGCATCATCTGCAAACAACTAAATATCTCCATCCAAATCTTCACCTATATCATTAATATACAAGTTAAAGCAATGGACCTAAAACAGACCCCTGAGGCACTCCATTAGTGACTTTCCTTTTCCTGGATATCTCTCCCCCATACATAACTTGTTGATACCTATCAGATAGCCAGTCTCCAATCCAGTGCACCAATCTAATATCCAACCCCATCTGCTCTAGTTTGACTGTCAACCTATCATGAGATACTCTATCAAAAGCCTTTGCGAAATCCAAGTATATTACTGTGTATCCTTTTCCTCTGTCCAAGGAAGCAGTCACTTTATTGTAATAAGTAAGTAGATTACTAAAACATGACCTCCCTTTAGTAAATCCATGCTGTCCATCAAAGATAATACCATTGTTATCAACCCAATTCTGGATTCTAGTTCTCACAAGCTTCTCCAACAACTTAACCACAACACCTGACACACAGATAGGCCTATAGTTTGATGCTTGAGTTCAATCACTTCCTTTATGAAGTGGCACAATCTTGGCCTCCTTCCACTCCTTAGGAACTTGACCGAGTGCAAGACTCGTATTAAAAAAATATGTCAAGGCAGATGTCAACTCCCTGGCACATTCTTTCAGAATACGTGGTGATATTACATTTAGTTTACTTATTACATCTAGTTTACTCAACTCCCCATACACCTCTTGCTCACAGTCAGTCTCTCCTCCTCATCATCAACTGCTCTCAATCCCTCCATGAAGTCACATTCACAAGATTGAAAGATCTTTATGAACTACTCATTAAGTATCTCCACCACACATTCTGCATCAGCTGTCTTTATACCATTTTCTCCAATCAATGTCATCCTTCCATAATTATTCTTTCTTTTGCTGGCTACATATTGAAAGAACTCCTTAGGATTCTTTTTGGCTTCATTAGCCAACTGCTGTTCATACCTCTCTTTAGCTACCCTTACCAACCACCCTCCTTGCTTGGTCTTTGTAGACCTCATGAAATTGGTTATTTCCACTTCTCTTATGCTGCCTCCACAATGCCCTTTTTCTCTCTATCGCATGCTTAATCTCTTTATTCATCCATCTCACACCCACCTTATTTAACCTTCTCACCCTTGGAATACATTTAGGCATTGCATCTGCTAAACAGTTTTTGAAAATCCCCCAAGCTGCATTGATCTCTTTTCCAGCTAACTCCTTGTTCCACGCTATGCCCGCAAGCTGTCTCCTGAGCTCTTCATAATCACCCCCCTTGTAGTTCCACATATACCCTTTTCTCACAGAGGTCCTCGCACTGCTGGCAACCACCCAGGTAACCACCTCATGGTCACTCTCACCGAGAGAGTGACCATCTTTATCAGCACTAGCAGATTCTCCAGTTATTCTTATGTTATGCAGTCCAATTCGATTTTTAAATTGGTTAAACCATCCTAAACTCGCAGTAAAGCTTCCACCTTCCTTTTGAAAATTTGGTCTCTTTCAATGAGGTAAAAAAACACTAGCTTTTGCCGGAATACTCCTTGTACTAAGAGGTATTTTTTTTTTTTTTTTTGGTTACTATCATCAATCCAGAGTGATAGAAGACACCTCATCTTGATCAGTAAATGGCTTCTATTTTGGGTGATCTGCATGCTTAAAGAAGCAGTAAAAACTTTTCCTTGTTCTTTGTGTTCTTTGCTCTTATTTGATATAGCCCAAACTGTAGACTCGCTGTATCCCAGGTCTCGCACAATCATTGTGTTACTAGCGTTACTTTCATGTCTCTTTATGACTTCCAGCATTTCTGCTTCCTGCAGATTGGCGACAATAACGTAACATTTCACATAATATAAAAAAATCGCATTAACTGGTTAATCACTCGCTTAAAGCGGGAAATGGTATAATTTCACTCAGCCACTAACTGATTATTGCGCATATCGAATTTGCATTAAGCGGGGTTTTCCTGTAGATATAACCTTAGCTTTTAACCATTCTGATAGAGCCTCACATTTACTCCATTTAGTTATTTATAATTTTAAGAATCTGTGATGTAAATATTCTCCAACGTATTTTCAAAGCTCTATATTTATGCCATCTAATCCAGTTGATTTTCTCTTTTTTGATACCTTTATGGCTTCTTTTAGTTCTTCCAGTTTTATTGGCTATATATCAGTGATGATTTCCTCATTATTATTTTCTGTTATTAAATTTGGGTCATACCATAAATTCTTATAATGTTCTATCCATTGTTTCTTTTATATTATGTTCATTTGTGCCCTATCTTTTTCTTTGTTGTTTAATTTCCTTAACATTTTGTAGGCTATGTCTTGTCTTTCATTCATGTCTTCTCCTATTATATTAATAAATTTGTCCCAAGAACCTTAGTGAGTTTTCTGTACTGTGGTTTTAGCTATATTTCTTCTGTTTCTTTTATACATTTTTGGAGGAGTGATTTGTATGCCATTTGTTTTTTTTTTTTTTATTGCATTTTCTATATCTCTGTTCCAGATTTTTAATGTTTTTCTTTTTAACATTTTATATTTCTTTCCAAGTACTTCAGATGCTGCTTTATGGATTAACTTTATTAAAGTTTTCCATTCTTCTGTACCTTCACTGATTTGGGCTTTTATGTAATCTGTTAATTGTGATTGATATAGCATTCTAATGCTTTCTTCTTGTAATAGATATACTTTGTATACTTTTCATTTCTTATTTCTTTTATTTATTTACTTCCTTTCTCCATTTTGCTAGTATTTCTATTTTAGAGACTACTAAATAATGATCTGAAAAAATTTTTTTCACTTCCTCTACAAACATGTACATGCTCCATGTATATGTTTGTCTCTTAGAAATTAATCAGAAACTAGCTCCATGTCTCTCAGACATGGAGCTAGTTTCTGATTAGTAATGATATAATCAATTATAGATCTTGTTCCTCTGTCATTCCAAGTATATTTATTTACATTATTATTATTTTTGTTTTTTAAATATTGGCTATTTTAAAATTTTTTTAGTTCTTGACCATTGTTATTCATGCAAATTTCTACATATTTTCCTAAGATATTTGGAATATTTCCAACTCTAGCATTAATATCCTTTAATATATAGTTATTTTTATTACATTTATTTAACTGTTTTTGTAGTTCCTCATAAAATTCTTCGGAATCCTCTTTCCTGTCAAACCTGTTGATAAATTTCAGTCAATATATTCACTACTTCATCCCCAGCTGTTCCATTGCTGATATCACTTCACTTTTCATTATCATTGGTTTCTCAATAAATGTTCTCCTTTCAACTTCTCCTTCAATATTATTGGCTTTCTTGTACAAATTCTCAACATACTCTTTCCATCTTTTTTTTTCACTGATTCTTCCACCAGACATTTTCCCAAATTACTTTTTACAACTTCTAATCTAGGGATGAACTTCTCTGTAACATCATTTATTTTTCTAAACAGATCTCTTTCTACCCATAATATTGTTTTCTTCAATTTCCTTGCACCTTTTGTTTAGATGTTTTTTCCTTGTCTTTCATAGCTTGTCTCTGGAAATCTGCACTCAGTTACCTAACCCTTTCTTTGTTTCTCTGAAGTTTCATTTTTCTTCTTTCTTTTGCTATTTGAATAGCTTCTTCTGACAACCATTTACAATCTTACTTTCTTCTTCTTCTTTGCTGCTTCGATTGTACATTTTGTTTCTTCTCACAGTTGTAATTTTCTTCATGTCTTCTACTTTAAATGCTTCATTTATGATTTAAGTCAAATCTGATACTATCCTTTTGTTTCTTAGCTCTTAATTTAAATTTAACTTCAGATAGCAGTACATGATCTGTCCCACAGTCGTGTTTTAGTTGGATGGCACTTCTCCACCTTCTGCTGGCAATAGTATAATCTACCTGATTTCTATATTCTCTATTTGGTGTAAGTCCATGCATACAATCTTCTTTTATGTTGTTGAAAGCAAGTGTTTGCAATAAAGCATCTCTTCTCAACACAAACTTTCAACTTCCTTTCTCCTGCTTCATTCCTAAACCAAATTTTCCAGTAATGTATCATTCTACTTTTTCTCCCACTTTTGCATTCCAATCACCTAATATCAAGAAAAAATCTGCTTTATCATTACTGTATACTACTTGTTGCATGCATGCTGTTGTAATCTTTGACCTCATCTTCACTTGAATCTGTAGTGGGTGCACACACTTGTATGAGTGTAACATTTACTGGATATGTCTTTATTCTGATTAGAATTATTCTATTGGACACTTGGTTATAACCCAAAATGTATTTTCCGTATTCTCTTCTAATTATGAATGCTACTCCATTTCTTCAAAGATTTTCATGTCCAGAATAATACATCATGAAATCATCAGTATGAGAGTGACCCTTTCCTGTCCATCTCAGTTCATTGATTCCTAAAATCTGAACTCGAGTTCTTCTCATTTCTTTCTTTACCTGTTCGTTTTTCTTGATACATGCTTCTTACATTCCATGTTCCTATTTTATATAAATCAGTAAAGCAGAGGTGTCGTCTTCTGAGATTATCAGAAGTTATATTTCCAGAAGGCTTTGATCCAGCTTCATCATTCTTGGTAACTTCATTGTAAGTTTCTCTCTGCTCTTCCCCAGTAACCATTTCTGTGCCTTCCAACCTGGGTGTCCCATCTTCCATCACTATATCACAATAATTTCAGCCTCTGTTTATAAGAAGTAATGGGGGATTTAAATAACATCTGGATAGCCATTTAAATGGAGAGCAATCTTATGTATATGCTTCACAAAAAATAATTGCAAAAAAAAATCTTAAGCTAATGGCAGTATTCATTGCCATTAGCTTAAGTCTGATCATCTTCCTGCCATTTTAGTGCAAAATCGATAACTTTCACGAAATAATTGTTTTCCATCACAGATTTCATGATTGAAAATAGAACAAGCTAACTGGTTCTCTTTTTCCATTTAGCACAGTTTGATTCTGTGACAGTCGCATCCTATCCTAGATGCAATGAATTACGTTATAGTGTATAATTCAAGCTGCCACAACTACAATATCTAAACATCTTTTCAGTTTTCACCTATTCCTTGTTGTGGGGTATCTTCCTCAGATACCCCACAACAACAACAAAAAACCTGATATCTTTCAAATGTGCCCAAGCATGATATATCTATTGTCAGAAACAAAAGGTCTCCTGGATCACATACAAATCTATAACCAGATCAGCAAATTCCAAGGAGGTGTGAAATAAAACCTGGATAATGAAGCTGAGATCTATCCACTTTCAATCTTGGAATACAATAGATGTAAGTTTGCCTACATGAAAAAGCAGTTGCAATATTTTTTTAATTCTCCCAAATTCCTGCAAAACAGAAAAACTGGTTAGAAAAACGGGAACTGAAAACTACTTTGCAACCATACTGAACATTGCTATAGGACCAGGTGACATCCATTATCAGATGGCCAAATATAGGCAACTGCAGGGACATTGACCCCCCCCCCCTTCCATCTAGGTGCTTGTGAATGAGTTTAGGCTTTCATCTTAGAAGACCACATGTGTGCCCTTTTGTTGTAGATATTGTATCCATCCTGACAAATGTGTCCATACAAACAGTAATCCAGTTACAACTGGATTACTGTTTGTATGGACATATTGGATTCTAAAAAATCATTGCTACCTCACATATGTTAGTTGTCGGAGAATGATTCTTTGCACCCTGTCTTCTACCTCCTGTGATGCAGATCAAAGTTCTTTGCCCCGCTTCTATCATTCACTTATCTGATGAAGACTCAATTATGAATCAAGTTTCTGCTTCTTCCCAAGACATTGAACTTGGTGGGTGACCCATCTCTACCATCAGGCAATTAGAACTACAATTGGATCACTCAGAACATCTCTTTTTTTTCTTAGTGTTTATGGACCACTACCTTCATTTCATCAACAGCCTGTCTTACAGAATGCAGATTTTAAAAAAAAATTCTGCCAGATTATTCCAAATGGACAGGTATGTTTTGTTCATGTTGAGAAAACATGAACAAAAGTTGTATGGTACATCAGATTACCATACAACCCTTTGGACTGTGTATAAAATAATTAAATCAAGCTCTAGACATCACTTTAGACAAAATTTCACTAATTCCTCTAAACACAATATCACATTGACAAGCTGCATTTCATCCTGCATCTTTTCTTTATGCAAGTTAAACATTCAACACTTCTCCCTATCAACAAGCATCTCTTTCAAGCAATAGAATATTCTGATTTTCAAGCAATAGAATATTCAGTCTTTATGGACAGTTGAAAATCATTCTAGTAGGATCCACTGCTATCTTCTCAGACAATATTATACCTAATAGGATCCAAATGGAATGTAGCAATTTTGCTGCTAAACTGCATACCATAGAGCTTGCTTTATCATGTAAAGATATAATGCACTTCTCATAGCATTTTTTTGCGCTCACTAAAGGTTTTATGAAATATGGTATATTATTGACATCCAGTGCTCTCTTAGATCCAACATCTTTTATATAAAATTTGTAACATTCAACTGTTAGATCCCAAACCATGGAGATCAACTGATGATAATGCTGCAGCTAGGCCAGCTCATCCATTAAAGTACCATCATTTGTGTATTCCTTACATCAGTTACACATCAGATTATAAGACAGATTAATACCCAGTAACAAACATCATGGAATAGAAAGAACAAGATATCAGATTAATCCTGAAATTAAACTGTGGCAGTCCAGTCTGGACAAAGTTTAACATTAGATTTTTAAGATTATAAAAATTATCAGTTGATTTTTATTCTTTTAAACAATGACTCAGTGTTGTATAGTTATAGTTGCTGAAGAATCATTAATGAAAATAACCTTTTTGAGAGAAATGCTGCACATTGCTTCTTTTCCTATAAAAATCCTGAATAAGAAATGAGAGCAAAATTAGCCTTTTATCAAAATAAATGGAAGGCTTGTGTGTATGTTTGTGAGAGAGAGATTTTCTATCCAATTTTTTAGATCCATCTGTTTTAGATTTCATAGCTTTTTCTTTTATTTGAAGTCTTATTGCATAGAAATGTGTTCATTTTGTAATAATTACAATATTTATAATATTGGTTTCCTTTTTAGGTAAATGGAAAGAAATTACTTGGGTTAAATCACATAGCAGTGGTATCTACACTAAAAGAATTACCGATGCATGTTAGAATGGTGTGTGCACGTAGATTGCATCCTTCAATAGATGATTTACCTCCGTCCTCTTCATTGATTGCCTCATCACTTCCTTATCCACTGTTTACAAATGTGGACTATGATACAACATTAGATTCAGAAGTATTAGATAGACCACCATTTTCTGGACACTTTGGTGGCAGCTTAACATCATTAAATCCTATTTCTGAAAGGCTAGTCAAAGCAAAGTCAGATGGATCTTTGGCAGTTGGTACATCAGCTTCATCTTCCCCACCTCTAGAAACTGCTCTGTCAAAGCTGAAATCTCGTTCTCTTGAGCCTCTAACAGGATTAGCAATGTGGAGTAGTGAACCTCAAATTATAGAACTGATAAAAGGTGATAGGGGCCTTGGATTCAGCATTTTAGACTATCAGGTAAAGAAATTACTGTTGTTAGTTACAACTGTAATTTTATAATTAATGTTGGTTCATTATGTTTAAAGTATTATCACTATGATGTTTTTTTTTTGTGGTAAGGTGACTCCTATAACATAAACTGTTCTCCAATAGGCAAGGTGATGATGATCTTAGCAGTAATCTCTTTCAAGATCAATGGCATTGTGAGATTCAGACACTCATCTGGTTGTTTGCAAAATATGTGTGATATTCACTCTTCTTCAGCTAAATTTTTACCATAAGTTCATTCAAACACCCTTTAAATTCATTCACTCACCACACACACACTTTGTGGATATGCATTCTGTTTACTATTTAATATCTACTTATGAAATCCTACTTACATCATTATACACCTTTTGGAGTGGTCTCTCTCTGTTTATAAGAGGTGGGGGGGTGTAATTGGACACTGGGCTAAATAAAAACTCATCTCATAGCTTTAGTGATGCTAAATATAGTTCCATAGTTTCCTTGATGTCAGCTAATTTTGAGGTGCATTATTATTATTATTATTATTACGGGTATCTCCATGGAGTCAGTAGACTCATCATGGGAGACCCTAACTATCAAAACAATATCTGTCATACCTCTTCTTGAATTCATTTACAGACAAAGAACTCACAACTGAGTCATGCAATGCATTCCACCCACTCACCGCCTTCCAAGCAAAAGATCCAGCTCTCATACCCTTGTTAACCACACTTTCCCTTAATTTCCAGGGATGACCTCTTGTTCTTCCATCACTATCACACAGCTGGAATATTTCCCCTGCATCAATCTTATAAAAGCCTTTTAGTAATTTAAATGTTTCTATCATTATCCCTTCTTCTCCACCTATCAACCAACCTCTGCAATCCACAATCTGTCAATGTAGGGAGCATTTTTTACATCACTCACCAACTTATTCACTCTTGTCTGAAACCTCTTCACAACCTCCTCATCTCCAAGGAATCCAGGTGACAAGACTTGAGCACAGTAATCCAAATGTGGAAGTATCAATGCCTTATAAAGGGGAATAATAACCTCTTTATCTCTGGATGTTAGTGTGTTCTTCAATAACCAAGTAATCCTATTTGCAATCTTAGATACCTTAGCAATGTTCCCTCTGAACTTCATCTCCCTATCCACCAACACCCCAAGTCCCTAGCCTCATTAATCTTTTGGAGTACCGTTCCATCAGTGTGGTACAGAGCTGGTAATCTTTTAATCCCAAAATGCATAACTTTACACTTTTCCACATTGAACTGACATCCATTACCTTTTGCCCATTTTGCCAGCTTATTTAAATCATCCTGCAAACTTTCAAATCATCTTGATTTTCTATTGCACTACCCAACTTTGCATCATCAGCAAACAACTGAGTATCTCCCTTCAAGCCATTTCCTATATCATTTATGTACAAATTAAACAATAACAGCCCAAGCACAGAGCCCTGAGGCACACCACTGGTCACCGTCTTCATCCTGGACTCTGCTCCTTCATACACTACTTTCTGGTATCTCTTCATGAGCCATTCTCTTATCCATGTGACCAGCTTAGTATCCATCCCCATCTGCTCAAATTTGTGCAACAGTATTCCATGGGGTATCCTGTCAAAAGCCTTAGCAAAATCCAGGAGTACCACTGTGTAGCCATTTCCCTTGTCCAACTCAGATGTCATTCTGTTATAAAAAGTTAATAAATTGCTAAGACAGGATTGACCTTTAACAAAACCATGTTGGTCCCTATAGAGTATCATATTCTGATCCACCCATTCTTGAATTCTGTCCTTAACCAACTTTTCCAATACTTTTACCACTACTCCCAAAATGGTAATTGGTCTGTAATTAACTACTGCAGTCTTGGAGCCACCTTTATGCAAAGGAACCACTTTGCCTTCCTTCCACTCCCTAGGGACCATACCAGAGTACAAACTTAAAGTTAAATAACCAAGTAAGCTGTATTGACAATTCCTTTGCACATTCATGCAACACCTGAGCTGATATTCCATCTAAACCTACAACAGTGTTTGTATTTAAATTCTGCAATATACTAAGTACCTCTGATTTATTAACTCAATTCTCACATTAGTTATTGCTACAGGTACAGAGATATCCTCACTTGGGTGATAGACTCTTGAAAAGTGATCACTCAGTAACTATACTATTACATCTGAATCGGTCACCTCAGTACCATCAGCACCCACTAAGGTTATCCTTCCAAGGTCATTCTTCCTTTTACTTGCCACATAGCAGAAGAACTCTGTGGGATTACCCTTTATCTTCTTGGCTAAGGTCTTCTCATAATCTGATTTAGCTTTTCTTACTATGCTGGTAGCCTTCCTAGTTTGAGCCTTGTACTGATCGCCTTTCTCCTTGTAAATTCTTCATAACATTTTCTTTTTTTTTGCAGATCAAGCCTGATACTACTACTCATCCATCTAACACCTACCTTGTTTGTCTTCCTGACCATGGTAATACATTCTGATATTGCCTTCCTCAGATACCCGCTGATTTTATCCCATGCACTGCTAACATCTTTCCCCTACAATATGTTCTGCCATGGGATGGCTGTAAGCTCTGAAGCTTGTTATCATTACCTAACCTGTAGTAGTTTCTTTATGGAGACCTTTGAAGAAAAAGCCTTAGCCTCTGCCCCACAAAAACCAACTATATGGCTTCGCTACTTTGATGATGTGTTCGCTATTTGACCACATGGCTCTGAAACACTCCTCTCCTTCTTAACACACTTAAACAACCAACACCCCAGAATCAAGTTCACCCTGGAAAAAGAGGAAAACAACAGCCTCCCTTTCCTAGACACACTAGTCACCTGCCAGCCTCATGGAATCTTAATTTTCTCAGTTTATAGAAAACCCACCCATACAGGCAGATACATTCACCAACAATCCCACCACTCCCCTCACAACAATATGTAGTGGTGAAAACACTATACAACAGGGCTAAACTAATCTGTTCTAACGACATGGCCCTAAACACTGAACTAAACCACATTCTCAACACTTTCTCAGCCAATGGCTATCCCCCCCCCAAAAAAAAAAAAAAAATCCAAAAAATATTGAAACCAATAAACCACAGCCCCCCCCCCCTCCACAACAAGGATTACTCTAAATCCATCACTATTCCCTACATCCGAGGCACCTCGAAAAAAATTGCCAAAATCTTAAAAAAAAAATGACCTGACCTCCTGTTACAGGCCTCACAGAAAATTGGCATCCCTTATCCACTTCACTAAAGACCAACCACTTCCCCTAGACCTACCTGGTGTATACCAGGTCCCTTGCAGTTGTAAAATGTCTTACTTAAATTAAGGGGATATTAACTCCCACATAGTTTTAAAACCGAAAAAGAAACTCAAAGATTGGAATCAGAGGGTTTCTTGCCGAATATAGTAAACTATAAAGTATCGGCGACACTAGCGTTAGCCAATGCAAGTGATCCTAGTACGTAGTACAATACCGGGCAACTCGTTGCAAAGGTGGGGGAAGTTCAGATCGCTATTCTTAGGTATTTTCCATAATGTAAAAACACATTTCCTAGGAAATGTATGCTGTTATTACATTATGGAGGGAGGTCACTACCCAGACCGGTTTCAGCCTTTTTTGAGGCTTCATCAGTGAGTAGCTAGACCTAATACCAAAGTGTATAGCGAAAAGAACTTATGTACTCTGCGAACGAGTTTTCCAAACAGGAAACCGGTCTGGGTAGTGACCTCCCTCCATAATGTAATAACAGCATACGTTTCCTAGGAAATGTGTTTTTACATTATGGAAAATACCTAAGAATAGCGATCTGAACTTCCCCCACCTTTGCAACGAGTTGCCCAGTATTGTACTACGTACTAGGATCACTTGCATTGGCTAACGCTAGTGTCGCCGATACTTTATAGTTTACTATATTCGGCAAGAAACTCTCTGATTCCAATCTTTGAGTTTCTTTTTCGGTTTTAAAACTATGTGGGATTTAATATCCCCTTAATTTAAGTAATGTTTTCATTGCCGAAATGAAGCTTATTAGCTCTTCATACTTAAGTAAAATGTCTTACTTTGGCCAAACAGGCAGGACAGCAAATATCAGAATTTCTGAACACAAGGACTACATCCGTTTTCACAAGTACAGCCATTCTGATCTTGCAGACCATGCTCTGGATACATGCCACAGAATACAGTGGAAGAAAGCTACAGTAATACACCGTAGCAAATACAAATTCGAAAGACTATTTATGGAATCAGCCTCAGCCCTAAGAAACTCTCCGAACCTTAACAAATTTGGTTGTATGCGACTGCCCCAAATTTGGGAGGCTTACATCAGCAGCCCAACGGCCAAGAACACCTACTTAGCCCACTAAAGGGCACCATCAGGACTTTTAGGAGAACAATAGCTTTATCTCTTCATTCTCAGTTACTGTGTTGCATTGCCTACGTGCATGTGCCTTTTTTGTAAGTTCCTTTTGAAGCTGGCAATGTGACGTTTCCGAAATATCGGAAATATTTATTAAAGTGTAATTTAATTTATATTCGTATCTACGTTGTTCAATTCCTTAAGTGATTTAGTAATACCTAACCTGTAGTTCCGTATATACCCCTTTGTTACGACCCCCTTTCTATTGTTATATCTATTTTATGGTCAAGTTATGTCTCTTCCTTCCCTTTCTCACTTCTTTTATGTGCTCTAATCTTTACTCTTAACTTGGGGCCGTATTTTACTATAGGGATATGGTTCGTGGGTTGAAAGCAAAGAGATTCTCACCAGACAATGGCAATTCCTTTGTTTCTGAGCTAATGCTGGTGCTTTCTTCGGACTCAGGGAAAATTTCTATTTTTGCTGCACCACCCTAAGTTCTAGACTTTCAAACAGTGAGGAATCAAAGAACCAGTACTGAGCTCTGAACTGTATCCTTAATTTCTAAATCCTATATAAAATAACTCAAGTCTCAAATTTATCCCTATCTCAGTCTACCGTCGTGACCTCCCTTCCAAAATGCCTCCCGCCGTGGTTCGATTTTTATGGGGGGTGCAGTAGAAAATGATCTCAGGCAAGGCAATCAAAAGAAAACATTTAATTATGCACTAAACAAATTGCAAGTCATGGATAACTCAAACATATGTTTACTTCAATATCAATTCCAGATAAATCATAAGCACTCAATCTCTCTAATTCTGTCTTGTATCAGTTCCACATGGCACTCGAACAAAGGTGGAACAAAGGCTAATGACTCGACACTATTAAGGTTAACTCTGTCATGCACTAACTTCAATGTCAATTTCATATAAAATATACATACTCAATTTCTCTAATTCTATCTTAACAAGCACAGGTATCAAATCCACATGACACTCGAACAAAAGTAATACAAAGATTAATGACACAATTCTACTAAGGTTATGCACTTCACAGACGTTCAGGTCATGCTCTAATTTCTACTTTCATGTCTTGGAATTTAGTCTGTCTTTCTAAACTAGGTTTCTAGAGTCCTTATGTGAAATCACAATATTCTAGACTTAAACGTTCCATTAAAAGTTACAATCACTCTTTCTGCACACTTTCATTGAACAAAGAAAAGGTTTCTACGTTACCACTCAGTTGGGAACTGCTGGAAAATCATACACATCTCAATACAGCTTCACCTTCAGATTTGTTCCTGGTTCCGTTCGACCTGCTGTTTCCTTCTTGTCAGATTTGGGCTAGATGAATCTCGGACACTGAAGACACGTGCTTGCTGGTCGCCAGGTTTAAGCAAAGCTCGGATGTCTATACTACATACCAGACTTCAGCTCCGCTGGACGAACTTTCTATCGGCAGATTCTCAAGGACTGCTCAGCATTCTTTCCTCACTTATGGCTCGACGCTTCGCCCAAGAAACCAGGACGAACATCGGGGCATGGAGAGTATGACTCCCACAAGAGCAGAGGATCCTACGAACGAGAGAAAAAGTCCCGGTCTGGCGCTGCGTTGCCATTTTAAATTATGTGCCCCTACACTTCCGTACTACGTAATCCTTTTCCTTCCTTGCTCACTTCAAAGTACAACTCCCTTCACTAGCGCCACATTCGCCCCTAGTAATCTCTTTGGTGGTGGTGGGGGGGTTTAGTCGCATGCCTTCCCTTCATGGTTAATGCGTACCCAGCCACACGTGCATTGCCTCTGGCAATCGATCTTTGATCCGTTAGACCTTCACTCAGTAGTGCACAAACATTTATGCTATTTTTAGCAAAACTTAGGCAGTGGATTTAATCACAACAAAATACATTATAATATTTAGGGATAAATAACAGAATTCTAAAATTACTAATTTGTCTGGCACCTTTACATTTAATTTTACCTGCTTGACATATCAGTATGTGCAAAGTTTTAAAATGCATGTTAAGCTCTGAAGAAATTATAAGTTAACCACTTTGAGTTTTATTCAGAACTTAACACCTTCTTAAGAGAAAGAAATCCACAAATTTTGCAACCTCCCAAGTCAATACCACATGATTGCTCTCACCTATTGGAGGTAACGAGGACACCTTACTTATGCATATGTCCTCTGAACCTATGACCAGATCCACCACTCTCACACCACGAGTTCCTTCAGTTATGTGCTGTTTCAAGTAATTATCTCTTAGAAGGTGTATGAATTCCATTTCTTTTTTGCCACGTGATATTTCCTCATCCCAATTGATATCACCATAATTAAAATCCCCAAAATAATCACTAATCCTGCACTCATTGCACTAATTTGCTGATGCATGAATTCAATATCACCCGCTGTATACCTTTGCCTATAGCAGCAACCAACCATATTTGGTTGCGTTGGTCACTATTTCACACCAGACTGCCTCAAATGAACTATCATTCACACATCTATCCTCTTGATATACTACTTTCTTTGGCTGCAACTCATCAGTTATCATCAACAGTACTCCTTTCCCTATTCTATTTTCTCTGTCCTCCCTGAAAATACTGTATCCATCACATTCAATTCCAGTAGCCACATCTTCTGCTGACTGCCAAGTTTCACTAATGCCTATGACTTTTGGTGAGATTGCACTGATTAATGCCAAAAATTCTTCCCTCTTATTTCGAATGCTTCTTGCAAATTGCAGATTCCCTTTAGTTCTTGTACCAGCTTTAGAACTGATATACGTTCTACTAATTTCAGTAGTCCCATGCCGATTTTTATCCACTCTATTCTTCAAATTATTCTGCAAAAAAGGATCAACAAATATACATTCACTGCATAAGTTTCTCCCTCTTACACTCAATCTTTTCAATTTTATTTTCCCTGCCCAATTACTTCAACTTGTTCAGAAAACAGTAACTTCTTTAAATGCTTATGATCGTCCATGTTCAGATAACCCATCTCTTGCATACAGCTGTCTTTTGCCTTCAAACACACAATCAACAAATTCCAGACCTCTTTTTTTTTTGCACATTCTTGCAATCATATTATTCATTATCATCGCTCATCTACTTAACTCATAATTGTCAAAACAAGGCAGCACACACACACACTATCCTCCCTTCGACACTTTTCTTCTTCACGATATCTAATAATGTTCTTTAATCTTTTGCTACCCGATTTATACTACCACTCAGGTCATTTGTACCCACCATAACTATCATCTTTTCTGCATCATGCCCTCTCTTTATTGCTAAAGTCACTCTCTCTCTGTTGTTCCACCAGACAAACACTCCTCAGGCATACCCTCTCCATATCCTTAATAATTGAATCATCATATATTATACCACTCAACTTCATTCCAACCCAAACAAGTGTCACTCACAGCCTCATTTTCTACACTATTCAGCATGACTCTCCCAGTTGCATTACTTTCCTTCAACACTCTTTTACTTACTCCCTCACTTTCACAACATCTCATTTCTTCTAGACCTCTTGTGCTTTCATTCTGTTGACTCCCAGTCACTTCCATACTATTCATTACTTCATCATTCACCAAAGACTCTCCCTTACTTATACCTGTTCTAGTTACTTCAGCTAAAGTAATCTCCATAGTCCTAATTTCTCTATTCAAGACATTTAACTCAGTCTTCATATCCTGAACCTCTTTACTATGAGATATGATGTTTGCTTCCATTCTTCCTTACTTAATAATTTGATACTTTTCCTGATCCTTTCCTGGCGATTATGTGTGAGTACTTCCAATTCTTCTTGCAGGAGATGAAGGTCGCTTTTCATTTTCACGAACTCCTGCTGAAGCTCTTCTGCTATGGTCCCGACGTTTGCTTCCATTCCCAATCGCTCTAGTCTATCTAGACACTTCTCACATACGTCAACATTTTCATTCTTCTCGTTTAGCCAAAACAGCTCACAGATCCTTCACATTCCTTGGTGGAGCATACATATAGCAGTTTCTGCAACACATCCTTTACGAAAAATCCAAGGCAGAGCTAGACTTTTGTACAGAAGTCCTCTGTGCTGCCGACATACGTCTCTTAGTGGATCTATCTTTAGACGCTGAAGCAGTGCAACAAACAAATAGTGAAAACACAATATAAACAAGAACGTTTCAACAACAGCACTACTGAAGGACACTTGTATCCAACTGAAGCACAACTGCAGCACAATTTGAGACAAAAAAAACTCACTATACTTCAATTTAAAAACACTTTTTCTAGCATACATTCACATGTGACACTAGCTCCACTTGTAGTCGTTTTGTCTTCCTGTACAGATTGTGAGCAATTATATTATCACTTGATTGTTGGAAAATTTCATTGAATGAATGGCACTGTTCCTTCAGTTTCCATAGCTCTACATGAAGCATTCCAATGTGCCAGTACTGCATCAAGGTAGATATTAAATAAAGTTGGTGACATCCAACATCCTTGTCTCAGGCCTTTGGATTTTCCAAACTCAGTTCAGACCAGTCACCTGCACTTAATCACTCTACAACTTCTGTATATTCTCTTAATCATGTTAATGTTTGACTGAACTTATCATTATTGATTCCCAGTCTGCTAATGGCAACCGAATCATAAAGCTTTTCGAGATCCACAAGTCATGTTTCCTTTGGCGATTATGTAAAGCCAGCCTGTTTTTTTTTTTTTGACATAGATTTAATGCATTACTCTTCTTTAACCTTGTGGAGGCTATCACACTAATGCATCTGTAATTTGAAAGATCATTCTTATACCCATTTTTAAAGATAGGGGTTATATGTGATAAAGACTAAGCATCAGGACTTATTCACATATCCTAAAGCATGATTTAATATTCTTATTGTTTCTAGCATCCCCTCCATACTTTCACAATACCATGGGTACTCCTCCTAGGCCAGCTGCCTTCTCATTCTGTGACCTCACATCTCATCTTCCAAAAAAAGATCCACTAGCTCCTGTACTCAAATCATTGTCTCTCTCAATGTATTCCTTCCTGTCCTCTGTCAGAAGAGATCCTTCAAATGGTTCATCCAAGCTGTCATGGGTATTGTATTCGCTAGATGGTCAGTGGTTTGATGTTCTCATATACTTCATCCTCCATTCCTGAGCTGATCTATTATATGCTAATGAGCAATTAATCTGAGAAACTCTGTTCCGACATTTTTTCCTTATGCTTTTGTGTAATTTTTTTGCCCCTTTCCTCTTAATAATTTGATACTTTCCTGATCCTTCTGTCTTCCAGAACTAAGCCAAGCTTCATATACTTCTTTCTTTCTTCTCACTGATTCAATAGCTTTTCTTGAACCCAATCTACCTTGGTGTGACTCTCGATCACACCCTCTCATATAAAACCCACATAGAAAAAACAAAGGCAAAAGTGAATGGAAGAAACAGTATAATTACGAAAGCTTACCTCCTTCAAATGGGATGCAGACCCTAACACACTGAGATCTTCTGCCTTGGCCCTTTGCTATTCTTCTTCTGAATATGCCTGCCCAGTATGGTCCAGATCCTGCCATGCAGAAAAACTTGATCCAGCATTGAATGAAAGCTGCCACTTAATTACAGGATGCCTGAAACCAATACCACTAAAAGACCTGTATACTTTGGCTGGTATATCGAAGATCTGCATTCTCAGCTGATGAAAGAATCAGAATGAACGCCACCCACTGTTCGGCCAGACCGCAGTGCCCCAAAGACTAAGATCCCGACATAGCTTCCTGGCAATTGTTGAACCACCTAAAAATCTCCCAGAGACAAGACTTCAACAATGGCTTGCACTGTATCCTGAAAATAATACTGGTATTCCAATAGCCGAACATCTTCCACGTGATGCCCACTTGGACTGGAATACTTGGAAAAGCCTCAACAGACTGCAAATGACAGGACGCTGCAAACAAAACCTCATCAAATGTGGCTACCTCACTGTCCCAGACAATTGCGAGTGTGGAACAACCCAGTCCATGGAACACCTTCTTGCTTGCCCCTTTCTTCCATCCTTCCACAAAAGAGGACCTTATATCCTGCACAGAAAGAGCAGTTGATTGTGCAAGATACTGGAGGAACATCTGACCATATCTATTGTATATAAGTTATGTATAGTTTCCTTTTTTTATATTTAATTATTATTTCCCTGTATAATTCACTTACCAAATCTAAGCTGATCTCATTGTTATGTATCCTAATTTGGTGTAAATCATGTTGTACCACCTACTTATTACTGTACTACTTGGGTTTGGATACAAAATAAATAAATAAATAGCTTTTCTTGTCATTCACTGTACTTTACTGTGATTCAAAAATTCCTTCAAACCCAAGTGCTTCCTTAATTGCTTTGTGAATGACTTCTTTAATATGATTATAGATTTTACTAGCACACAATCGTTGATTAATCTTACTTTTATTATTATTATTATTATTACATGACACCTCCAAGGAGTCAAAAGACTCATCGAGGGAGAGCACCTACTCTACAACTGTCTCCACCTCTCAATCCACCAATTACAGTGACCCACATTATCTACACCAATGCCATCTACTGCCCACCACCACTACTAGTATTTTCATAGACAATCACAAACGTCCATGCCCACAGGGGGATTTGAACTTGCAGCCTTTTGCTGTTGGAAGTTTTTCTACTTGGTTATACTATAAATTAAAGATACCAAGAAATTGTATACTGGTTTAATCCTTTATCTAAGTGTAAACAAAGTTTGTGCCTGAAATATAATCAGGACAGGGGCAACTCGTATATAGAAGCTAATGACTTCACATCACTTGCCTTGGTATCCAATAATGCAAAGCACATATCCTTACGAGTATGTATAATGCTATGCATTATTGGAAGGGTCACCACCCAGACCGGTTTTGATCTTTATTGAGGTCTCATCAATAGGACTTAGACCCAGAGGTGATAGTAAGGTTGAAGTAATGCAGAAATCGTATTTTTCATATACGAGTTGCCAAAAGGTGTCGCACCTTGTAATTAAATTAGACTGGATTAGAGATAGTTGTTGAGAGTTTTTCCACTTGGTTATACTATAAATTAAAGAAATTATATACTTGGCTTAACCCTTTATCCAAGTGTATGCAAACTTTGTTTGCTTACACCCGAGATATAATCGGGACAGGTTAGCCTTTTGGCTGGAGAGCAGATATGCTAACCACTCGGCCAACCAGGCCAGCAACCATCATGCAAAAGTTTATACAGTCCTCTAACACTAAAGTGTTAGAGGACTGTATATCATGATTCATTTAACTTGCAGTTGCCATCTTGCTCATTTCTTCTTTCAACCCTTCCAGGCACAATTATCTGTGCAAGTAACAGGTAGTGGTCCATGCTCTATTTTGTACCCCTCAATACTTGCACATCCCCTTATAATGCAATAAGTTTTAAAAGAGGTATTCTGTGAGCAGACATCGATACAAAATTAATAACGGAAAAAACTCGCGTACGAAGATTATTTAATAGTATAATTTTCGCCTGTGTGTCACAGGCATCTTCAGTACATATTAAGCTCAAATTAAACAATAACTGACAATTCCAAAAAGCACCACCTAAGTAGCTGGTGTAAGATGTACTAAAAAGGTCAATAAATTTTCTTTAAAAAAAAAAAAAAAAATCGATAAACCTGTGTGTGACTGTGACACACACAGGCAAAAATTATACTATTAAATAATCTTTGTATGTGAGTTTTTTCAGTTATTAATTTTTATCCTTATAATGCAGCATCTTGCAATAGGATGGTTAATGAGAGAGAATTTTTCAGTGTTACCTCAAAGGCTACACCATGATATTGCTCATCTTTTCCAAGGTATTTGGCAGAATACTACAAGCTGAATAAAATGGGAATGCATATTAAGCTAGTAGCAGATGGATGGAGGGGGGAAAATAGCTGACAGACAGACACCATGGAGTAGTATATGGTGGAGTGGAATCTAGGAGAATGATGGTGACTAGTGGAGTACCTCAGCGTTCAGTACTAGGGCCATTACTGTTTAATTTTTATATCAATGAAGAAGGGATATTTAGTTGTTTGCTGATGATGCAATACTGGGAAGTGCAATAGTTATTCTTATTATTCCGGGCAACTCCAAGGAGTCGACAGACTCATCGAGTCTGTCGACTCCTTGGAGTTGCTTCCTAACATCATGTCAAGAACAACTATTCGACATTCACACAGTATCTATCATACCTCGCCTTGAACTCATTCACGGTCGTAGTACCCACAACAGACTCTGGCAGCTTATTCCACTCATTCACCACTCTCCAAGTAAAAAACCTAGCTCTAACACCCCTGCTAACCACATTCTTGCCCAGCTTCCATGTATGGCCCCTAGTCCTTCCACCACCAGTCCTATTCTCAAAAATATCATCTGGATTAATCTTATAGAAACCCTTCAGTAATTTGAATGTCTCAATCACATCACCCCTTTTCTGCCTATTGACCAATTTTTGCAACCCACAAATCTTCAACCTGGTCTCATAAGGTTCATTCCACAGACCTGCTATCATCTTGGTTACTCGTCTTTGGATCCTCTCCACCTCCTTCCCATCAAGAAGAAACCCTGGCACCCATATCTGGGCATAGTAGTCTAGATGGGGTCTTATCAAGGCTCAATACAGAGGAACAATAACTTGTTTGTCTCTGCTTGTTAAAGCATTTTTCAGAAGCCAAGTGATTTGAGCTGATTTAGCCACTTTTGCAATGTGCCCCCTATACTTCAATTCCCTATCCACTAACACTCCCAAATCCCTGGCCTCATCAATCTCCTGGAGTACGGTTCAGTGCGATATACTGCTGCTATTCTTTTCACCCCAAAATGCATAACTTTACACTTTGCCACATTAAATTGACATCCATTTTCCCTAGCCCAGTCCTCCAAACTATTCAAATCATCCTGTAAAATTTTGACATCCTGTGCACTCACAATTGCTCTACCCAACTTTGCATCATCAGCAAACAAGTGAACACTTCCTCTCCGGTCCTTTCCTATATCATTGATGAACAAATTGAAAAGTAGTGGTCCAAGAACAGAGCCCTACGGCACACCACCAGTCACAAACCGTCTTTTGGACTCAACTCCTGAATAAACCACTCTCTGGTATCTCTCCATCAACCACCCTCCTATCCATCTCACCAATCCTATATCCATCCCCATCTGCTCCAGTTTACTGATTAGAGTTCCATGTGGTATCCTGTCAAAGGCCTTGGCAAGGTCCAGTAGAATCACTGTAAACCCATTACCCTTATCCAGTTCAGCCGTCACTGTGTTATAAAACGTGAGCAAGTTACTGAGGCCTGATCTACCCTTCACAAAACCGTGTTGTCCCCCATAAATTCCCCACCCCATAGTTGATAAAGATGATGGCCTGCAGGATGATTTAAATAAATTTGATTGTGGGCAAAGGATAATGATCATCAATTTAATGTTGCAAAATTTAACATTATGCACTTTGGGTTGAAAAGGTTGCATATGGTGTATCATTTTGATGGTATTAGATTGCAGGAAATTGATGAAGCTAGAGACTTGTGGATAAGGATGGACAAAGAGTTGAAGTTTAGTGGTCATATTGCAAAAGTCGGTAAAATAGCTCGACAAAGGGATTACTTGGATGTTGAAAAACATGCTAACAATTAAAGATAGGGAAGTTATTATCCCTCTTTATAAGGCCAAGATTTAGCTACATCTTGACCACTGAGCACAGATTTGGTCATCTGGGTTTCTTGGGAGACCAGGAGGTGGTAAAGAGGATTCAGAGAAGATGGTGACAGATCTGAATACTCCTTATGAGGACAGGTTGAAGATTTGTGGGTTACAAAATTTAGTTGATAGGCAGAAAAGAGGAGGACATGATAGAAACTTTTCAGATATTCATGAGGTTTTATAAAATTGATGCAAGTGAAAATTTTCAATATATATGACAAAAGAGAACCAGCAGCCATCCATGGAAGTTGTGTAGGAGTGTGTGTGGACCACATTGTTTGCATGGTGAGTGGTGAGAATGGAATGCATTGCCAGAATTGATTGTTAGTTTCCTGACAGTGAATGGATTCAAGGAGAGGTATGATAGGAGTTGTGTGTATAATAGTTAATTTGGGTCTCCCACAACGAGTCTCCAGACTTCATGGAGATGCCGTAAAATAGTGATAATAGCAATAATCTCTTTTAACGTCTACTTTTATTATTGATATAGGAGCAATCTAATTTACTTTAAATATCTCAAATTCATCAGTATAATCCATATTCCCTTTCATAGTTTCATTCCTCTAATGCTGCTACTATCACATTCATTTCAAGAAATATCTCATTGTTGATGAAACAAGAAATACTGAAGTTTTTAGTAACCATACAGAGAACCATAATTTATTCTTCATTGATAAAAATGGACAGTTTTGTTATAAGTATTAACTGAATTGTATAGGAAATGAATGTGTATGTAGAAAAATTGTGTTCTTTAGCTAAGGAATAATATTTGCTTTTTAGGAACAAGAACTTTGTATAGACCAACACCATGTTAATGAAGATTTTAGTGGATAGTATTTTGTATCCAAAATTATTATTTAAATACATTTCACTACATTGAAGTTTTTTTGCTGTTTGGCCTTATTCTGTAAAAATGAACTTGCCATCTTCCTACATGATAGGTTTCACCCACATACAGTTCACCACGGAAACAGAAAATGCTGATAGTTTATCTTGAAAATCTTTCTTACTTGCACAGCATCCAGTACTTTGTCAACAAATGTTTATCAGAAACCTACTTATACTTGCAGATATATTCATCAAAAGTCTACTCATCACACCTCCAAGAAATCAGTGTTATCCTGCCATTAATAAAGCATATAATCTTTGTTCCTCTCCCTTAGGCTTATAATAGGAACTTCTCACTGTCAAAACTTTAATAGAATTAAATTGTTATAACCCTCAAGTCCAACAGATACTCCTATGTTTTATCATTTATGGGTTCTTCATTAGACCTCGGGGTTCCAATCCCATTATTTCTGGCATCTCCAAACTTATTGATAGAATTTTTGAAGCAGTTTCACGTTAATGTTGCATTTTTCTATCAACTAAATTTCTCATCTGTCTCATCTTTTTGTGAATATAATTAGACATGCTTTGGGCATACAAGCTGTTCTGTGGGAAAAAAAAAATTAATGAACATCATTAATGATATCAGTACTACATTGATTACATGAAACTTCAAAAGTCTGGTCTGGTGCAGATAGTATCAGTATTGATATTAAACAATAAGCTACATTGTGTCCTTTCAGGAAATTGACAATGTAGAGTAGATAATAATTTTAAAAAATTTTAATTACTTCCTATAGTTCATCAAAATTGGCATCTTCAGGGATTAATACACTGGTATCAAACATGTGCATGCAGGCACACTTCAGTAACAAAGATGGAACAGGAGAGATATGTGATGACCTAAAGTCCTATAATTTTGCCACCTATTTGCTTTGGTTGGGTGTGCTGAATGATGTCTGCTGATGGGGTTTCCCCATATGAAATTCTGTGCCAGATATTCAGGCATCATCTGCTAATCCCGAGTGATCCATAGTAGTCGAAATGGATGTAGTCCTGGTGCTCTGATATACAGATATTGGCTGTCTTGCCTGTTTGGCCATAGCATGAATGGTTGCAGCTAGGGTATCTGGTATATTCCAAGTAAATCCAGAGGTTGTAGCTGGTCTTTTGGAGGAGTGGATGAGGGTTGCTAGCTTTTTGCACAGTTTATAAAGTGGTCACAAGATTGTGCTTTTTTTTAAGATCTTGACCACCTTTTCTGAGACGCCATAAATATGACGGTTGGCAGTGGATTTGCTGTAATCTATATTTGGATGGGAGGGGGATGGAGGTGTGGGTGATAGAATTCTTTTTATCTGATGCAAGGTGTAGCCATTGGCAAAGAAGGTGTTTATGTGGGTGAGTTCTGTGGTTAGTGCAGTGTTATCTGAGCAAATTAATTTTGCCTAGTAGATTAAAGTTTTTATAATTCTGTATTGTTGGGTGTGTGTGTGGGGGGATTCTGTAGACATTAAAGGTCAAAAATCCATTTGGTTATCTTATAACTAGGGACCTAAACATGGAAGTCAGATGCCGAATGCTGAAATGCTACGTGTGGTCTATTCTGCTCTATGGAGTTGAAACATGGACATTGAAGGCGACAACCATCAAGAAAATCGAAGCCTTTGAGATGTGGCTATACAGAAGAATGCTAAAGATATCATGGACAGAAAAAATTACCAATGAAGATGTCTTAAAATCCATTGGCAAAGCTAAACATCTTGTACAAATAATCAAGAAACAAAAAACTTATCTTGGCCACATCATGAGAAACAGCAAATACCAACTTCTACAAACTATTTTGATAGGAATAATTGGTGGCAAAGGAACTAGAGGAAGAAAAATAATATCATGGTTTGACAACATCAAGACGTGAACAGGAAAGAGCAGTGCACAACTGTTCAGATTAGCATAAGAGTGCAGTTTGTTCGCCAAGATGGTCGCTGACCTTCGATAGAAGATAGCACAATAATGAGAAGAAGAAGATAACTAGGGAGTCTAAGAAGGAAAGACTGTTGTTACTTTCTATTTATGTTGTGAATTGGATCCAATTCGCACCAGAAATAGAAAGTAAAAAATAGGCTGTTCAAATAGGATAGGAAAGTGTGTAAGATGTCCAAGCCATGTGGCCAAATTGCAAATGCATTATCCACATAGGTTAGTCAAATGGTGGGTTTAAGGGAAAAGATCAATCTTTACAAATATCTCCATGAAAAGGTTAGCCAAGGGGGAAGAAAGAGGGAAGCTCATAGCCGTCCCCCTTATTTGTTTATACAATTTTCCTTGCCAAACAAAATAGCACAAGTTCATGGTAGCTGAAACAGGACTGAGATATCAAGAGGGAATGCTGCTTGGATAAGAGGGTGTCCTTAAGTGGAACATTTATGAATAAGGAGACATTGAAACTGACCATTAGATCAGTGTTGAGCGTGAGGTCTTGTATACTGGACTTAAAATGGGCTGAGTTTTTTATGTGATAAGATTATTGCCAGTAGTTTGAGAAAGCAATTTGGCTATACTTTTGGATGGTTTATAGGTGGGTGACTTTGTACCATCTACAATTGAGCATAGTAGTACATCCTCTTTATGGATGTACTACTATGCTCAATATGGTGGAGGTGGGGACAGATCTGGAATTGTAAGGTTTTAGTTTGCAGGTCATGTCTGCTGGCCAGGAAGTGATAATTTTTAGGAGTCTCTGGATGGTTGTGATCAGTGTGTAGGTGGAATGGAATCATAATTTAGTTGGTGGTAGGTGGACTGGTCTTTAAGAACGGTGGTAATTTTTTTTTTTATTATAATTTGTATAATTTAGAATGACAGTAGCATTGCCCTTGTCTACTTTAGGGATTATTATTATTATTATTTTTTTTTTTGTTATTTCTGAGATGTAGAAAGTCTTTATATTGTCTGTTGGGCAGGTTGCTTGCAGGAGGTTTTGCCTATGACAGCATATTAGCTACATCAAGCCTAATATTGTTAGGCCTCACTGGTGGGAAGGTTGTGGATTCTACACTCAATTTCTATTGTGAATTCTTTGGTCAGTACGTGTCAGGGCACAGTGGCAAAGTTTCAGCCATGACTAAATGCATTGATGATGTCTGCTTCGAGGATAGCAGTGGATAGGTTAACAGCACTGTTTTCAGGCAGTCTTGCGGGCATTCGTAACTTGTTTGCTAGGTTGCCATACTTTTTGATGTGACGACTTTTTACTTTTTTTTCAAATTCCTTGGCAGCCAATGCATTCAAGATGTCTAACAGGATTTTCCAAAAGTTAACATTCAGCTAGCATCCGTACATCATTGCACCATGACTACTACTGTTTCCACCACTATAGCCACTCAAGATTAGCTGACCATGCCCTGGATACCTGGCACAGAATCTGTTGGAAAAAAGTCACTTTACTCCATGAGGCACATTTAAATTTGAGAGGCTTTTCCTCAAATCTGCTGCAGCTCTTACTAATTATCCCAACCTAAATAAATATGGTTGTATCAAACTGCCCCTCATATGGGAAACCCTCATCAGCAGACATTCAGCCATTGGCCCAAAACAGCCAACCAAAGCCAATAGCTGGCATGAACTCTATTGTTCCATCTTTGTTGCTGAAGTGTGCCTGCATGCATGTGTTTTTGATACCAGTGTGTTAAACCTTGAAGATGCCAATTTAACTATTACAAAATATAGGAAGGAAGTAATTAATTTTTTTTTTTTTAGATCTCCAACTTCCTAAACAACATGATACATGAGAATCAACGCCTAAACACAAGGATAAATGATTAAAAAAAAAAAAAACTATTGTGGGATGAAACAAGCAGCTTAAAATATGAACACCTTTTCAATGAAAGTTGTGAAGCCCTTTACACAGGGGTAATCCTAAAAGAAATAGTGCCAGGGTGCAGCATGAAGTGCTGCATTATTATTATTGCGACGCCCATATGGCAGAGTGGTGGGCGTGGTTCTGAGAGGAGAAGAAGGCTTGTGGTATGCCCTATGAGATAAGAGAGATCGTGTGGTTTAGGCCTCGCCCAACTGGGTGGGATAATCTGGCAGACTAACAGAGAATAACAAAAAATAACAGTGGGCAAAGGATTACCCTAAACACATGATTAAACCCAGACAGTACCATACATAAACAAAAATTATTAATTAATTATTAATATCATGCATTAATGCTCAGTCCTTCAGGAACTTGATAGACTCCATGCATTTATAAAGCTCAGTGAATTTTTTCTTTCATTGGCTTTTCGTTTACAATCAGAAGCTGCTTCTTTGAAATAAGCAATTAATGCTATATATGCATTCCATACTGCATACACAGATCTGAAACTACTAGCAACCCAACGACAATCGAGGACTCTTCCAATTTTAGTTAACTGGACACTCTAGCTTGAAGCTACTGTTTTGCTCTGTCATAATTTTTGGTGATTGACTAAATAAGGCATAAATAGTGTCAATGAAACTTCTGAAATAATTAATAGCATTCATGTCAGCAATACAGTCAAGAACAGCCAACTCCAAACAATGATTAAGACAGTGCCAAATAATAATATTGGGTTGTTGCAATTTATTCTGAAGCAATTTCTCAACACCAGAGGATCTACCAACTAGGACACTTACACCATCACATACAAAGCAAATCAGGTTTCTCTTCAGATAATACTCAGTGAAACCGTATGAGCAAAGGCATAGCGAAGTTCATTAGTGATTGTTTCAGCATTTTGATTTACAAGAGTAATTAAGTCAAGAAATATAATTTCATCTTTGCCATGTATGAAAGTTTTAATATAGACTATTGAAGCAGATTGCTTACCTAATGTTGTTGACTCATCTATTAAAATGGAAATTTTATGATCAGCACCTGTAAGTTCTGATGTCTGTCTCTTTTTAAATTCTGATGCAATATGTTTGATTATTTTGGCTGCACTGTAACGTGAATGAAGAGTTATTCCAATATCAAGTCCATTTTTCTTTTGCAATTAAATTAAATCTTCATGGTCACTGAATGGTCGATCATTCTTAATCAAGTGATAAGCAGCGTTAAAAAATTTTTTCTGTTGCACTGATATGATGCTTTCCTGTTACTTTTTTTCTGTATAAAAAAGTAGTTTATATATGTCATAAAGAAAGTTAGTTTTGAGTGTTACTGTGATTTTTTCCTTACAAATAAGGCCCAAATGTTACCAGCACTGGTGATAGTTTATCATTTATCAAATAAGCTGTTTTAGAAATAATCCCCTCAATATCAGCGGCTCTTCTGGTAAATTACTCACCACTGTTAAGAAAAAAATTGAACAACAAAAAAGCAATAGTCCAGTGTATATCAGAAATTTGCTGCTTTGTTTTCATTCTTTTGATTGATTATTAAAGATTTTAAAACGCACACACACACATTAGTGCCAAAGTCTGAAATCCACCATTTTGCAAAATGGCTAACCACTTTGCACATTGGCTAACCTGATTGATCAAAGTCTGACACACATGCTATAATTTTGTTTCTTTGGGTTTTGGCTGTCCAGTTCAGGATCTGGCGAGACTCTGAAACCAAAAATTTTCTTGAAAACCTTCCATGGCTGAACTTCTCCAAACTTATGTACTCTCTGTAAAAACAAATAATTCATAGGAAAAATAACATTAGCTCACACTGATTTGCTTATTCAAGCTACAGAAATGCTTAAAATATTTTGATGTCAAGTGGTCCAGCTAATGTGAGAAATGGTGTTCATGTCTGCATATGTGATGTTGACAGAGCCTGTGTGATCCAAGATGTGTAGTTGCTGTGGTTATAAAAGTCAAAGATTGTTTTTACAAGTTGGGAACAGAGCACAGTGTGCTTCAAAATTTTTTGCAAGAACTAAATGTTCTGTCATCAGTGAGAAGTTTATAAATCTGGAGTCGATGTGTGGAGAAGAAAGATGCATTAGAAGCATTGCATCCAGTCACTCAGTCAGTGGTGGACACACTCAGAGCAACTGCACTCAAAAGTGCTCAGCAATGCAGAGCTCTAAAACTATTGTGCAATTCCAAGTGTCACAAAAGCTCATCATGTTGTAATAAGTAAATAGATTACCATTTTTAAAATTTTGGGGAAAAAAAAACGTTTTCTAAAGATCACCAACTTGTGAGAAATATAGGTGGAGTTTGCTATTAAAAATGTTCAACAACCATAGTTTCATTTAAAATGTGTTCAATAACTGAAGAAATTCTTCGAAAAGTTTTAAACAAACTATAGAGTTTCATTTAAAATGTGTTTCCCAAAATTGTCATTGTAATAAGTGCAAGTATAGTTTCATATAAAAAGAGTTCAATGAATCCATGTAACTTTGCAATTAAATTGTTAATGTCATTAATTATAATCAGCATCTCAGGAGTGGTGGTTAAGATATTGGAGAAATTGGTGAAATACAGAATCAGGACTAGGTGAATAGTAATATGATACTCTATTAATGAACAACATGGTTTTGTGAAGGGTAGATCTTGCCTTAGGAATTTGTTTAGTTTCTTTAATCAAGTGACAGTGGAGTTGGATAAGGGAAATGGCTGCTCAATGATATTGCTGGACTTTGCAAAAGCTTTGGCAAGATTCCACATAAAACTATTACATAAACTGGAGCAAATGGGGATGGATTTGGTATCTAGGTTATTCAAGATTCTTCTCTCTTTCTGGTGCAAGGTTACAGGAGGCATGTGATACAATGTTTCAGTTATAGTTGAAGGTGATGCCTTGGTCATCTATGTAAGAGTTGAATGAGAAGAATGAAGCCCAGAAGTTAGCTTTAAGTGATGTTGCAATGGCATCTGGACGAGCGATTAAGCCTACTGATCATACTACTGATATTTCGATTTAACTGATTTTCAAACTGATTAATTCAAAAGAGAATTAAATGTATTTGGGAACATGTACTTATACATTTTGTGTGTTAAACAATAGTAAAATCAAAAATGTCACTACTTAAATTAAGGGGATATTAAATCCCACATAGTTTTAAAACCGAATAAGAAACTCAAAGATTGGAATCAGAGAGTTTCTTGCCGAATATAGTAAACTATAAAGTATCGGCGACACTAGCGTTAGCCAATGCAAGTGATTCTAGTACGTAGTACAATACCGGGCAACTCGTTGCAAAGGTGGAGGAAGTTCAGATCGCTATTCTTAGGTATTTTCCATAATGTAAAAACACATTTCCTAGGAAATGTATGCTGTTATTACGTTATGGAGGGAGGTCACTACCCAGACCGGTTTCAGCCTTTTTTGAGGCTTCATCAGTGAGTAGCTAGACCTAATACCAAAGTGTATAGCGAAAAGAACTTATGTACTCTACGAACGAGTTTTCCAAACAGGTGCAACCATTAAGTTACTTAAGTATAAAGAGCTAATAAGCTTAATTTCGGCAATGAAAACATTACTTAAATTAAGGGGATATTAAATCCCACATAGTTTTAAAACTGAATAAGAAACTCAAAGATTGGAATCAGAGAGTTTCTCGCCGAATATATTATTATTGTTGTTCCGGGAAACTCCAAGGAGTCGACAGACTCATCGAGGGAGGCCCTAACATCATGTCAAGAACAACTATTCAACATTCACATAGTATCTATCATACCTTGCCTTGAACTCATTCACGGTCGTAGCACCCACAACAGACTCTGGAAGCTTATTCCACTCATTTACCACTCTCCAAGTAAAGAACCTAGCTCTAACACCCTTGTCAACCACGCTCTTGCCCAGCTTCCATGCATGGCCCCTAGTCCTTCCACCACCAGTCATATTTTCAAAAATATCTTCTGGATCAATCTTATAAAAACCCTTCAGTAATTTGAATGTCTCAATCATATCACCCCTCCTTCGCCTATCGTCCAATTTCTGCAACCCACAAATCTTCAACCTGGTCTCATAAGGTTCATTCCACAGACCTGCTATCATCTTGGTCACATTTTTCACTACTTTATAGTAAACTATAAAGTATCGGCGACACTAGTGTTAGCCAATGCAAGTGATCCTAGTACGTAGTACAATACCGCGCAGCTCGTTGTTATAAAAAATATATAAAAAAAATGTACAAAATGTATAAAAAAAAATGTCACTTACCGAAGTTAGCAATAAATGTATTTCCTTTGAAATATACAGTATTTTTTTCTTCATGGGACATGACCTTTTCAGAGCGAATTTTTATTTACAATCACCCTTCTACACTAAGTGCATAAGATTATTTTTTTTACTGTTTTTGCATCAGATGGACATTGAAAATAATTAAGAATGATATTAATATTACTTCATTTAATGAGGACTTTGCTGATACCTAGCAAGCAGTCTTTGGAAATTGGGAAAAGAGGATGTAGCGTAAAGTACTGTATATAAATGTCATATGCCTAATGTTTTTTTAGAGAAAGACCATGCGAGTGTTGTAACTAAGCGTTCTCTGATTTAGTACTAGAATATAAAAATCTGTTGTATGTATTTAATCTAATATCTGTTTAAAATTAGAGCTACTGTACATATTGTCATGAAGTAAGCATTGTTTTTCAGTAGGTGTGAATCAGAGATCCATCTGTGAGGTCTTGTTAATCCTGTTAGTGCTTATGAGTGTGAAGTTTTTTTTCACATCTCATAATGGAGATAATTAATGGCTTATGCTTTTTATCTGTTATTCCGGCTGTCATATGCTTTATATCTATAAATTGATTGTAAACACACCATGGTGAGAGGCTGATGAAATAATTTTGCTATATCCTCTGCAGTGGTCATCTCACCACCATTTCCATCACTTAGGATCAAGCCTGTGTAATTTATTTTTATGAGATTAGCCTCATAATATAACATATCAAATCATATGATTCTGAATTAACCTGTCAATTTCCTATCCCTTGAGCACTGAATAAAAATTGGCTATCAGTGGTGACCAGCTGTAGCAATATGCACACTCAACCAAAAGGTTGATTAATAGACTGTCACTGAATCAGAAATAAGTGCCTTACTAGCAGATCGTTTACATATATGATATTATTGTAATAATGTCTCCTCCTAAATTATCTGAAAAATTGTAACATATTTTCTTTGAAAACATTTTGCTCTTCAATGGCAGTCCCACTCACTAAATGTTTGAGAACCTAAAGTACATTAACTCTGAATGGTTCCAGTAAGCAGGATGATGATCTTTGAGCTAGTACCAGTCATCTACCCTTTAAAGACATATGCAAACATCCATGTCATAGTGGAGTTGCAAACATCCATGTCATAGTGGAGTCGACTATTATGCCATCAAGGCGAGTGCAATTTTTCAGATAATTGAGGAGAATCCTTATATGGACTTTTTTAATTGAAGGTCAGTTAGCTGATCTCATACAGAGGTAGCAGGGTTTTTCCTTCCAGAAACTTGTTTCTGGAAGACAAATCGGCCTTCAGAACATATAAATAAATAACCAGTAAAAATATTGTTTTTTTATGATGATTGGTGGTAGATGGTGTTGATGATTCTGTCCGACCATAGATCCGAGACCCTAGTCTAGCAACTTGCCAAGAAGTCAATTCATGCTGAAGGGAGAAAAAAAATAAAGGATGTACAAATTGGTCACCATCATGCAAAATCACATGCTTTATGCATAAAATTTTCCAACTGTTATACAAGCAAAATAGTTACCACTTTAAAAACTACAATGTTCATAAAAGAAAAGTTAATTTTCCTGCGTGTAATAATAAACGACTCATCCCACAAGACTGATTGATTACCTTATTATTGGAATGGATTCTCCTTCTTCTGACATGCGTAGAAGTGTCGAAGGGTCTTCTTGCATCTGTGGGCTTACAGTAGTAGCATAGTAGGAGAATTAAGTAGCGGTGGAGAGTATGAGAAGTATTTAGCAAAGTAGAGTGCCCTCCCATGATAAGTTCTTGGACTTCCTGGAGGTGTTATGTAATAATCATAATAATTGCTTATTGTGAATTGTACATTTCATTGTCACAAAGATATTTGTGTTAGAAATTAGTTAAGGTGATAAATATTTGATAAAGAGAAATATATGATAAAAAATGAATTTATTTGCATTAATTTAATGTTGCATGCATCAATTTTCATTTCTTTGTTTCCTTAAAAATTGATTTTAAGTATTAAATTTCAATATAAAATATTTTTATTTGAAAAAGTACTGAAATGTCATTGATATTTATTTTTTAGGATCCAATGAATCCCAATGAAACGGTTATTGTCATCAGAAGCCTAGTACCTGGAGGAGTTGCTCAGCAGGATGGGCGTCTTATTCCTGGAGACAGGCTACTGTTTGTCAATGATATCAACTTAGAGAATGCTAGTCTTGATGCAGCTGTCCAAGCATTGAAAGGAGCACCAAAGGGGGTTGTGCGCATAGGGGTTGCCAAGCCCCTCCCCCTGCCCGAGAGCAGCCAGAGCGGACAGGTGAGTGACACCTTTGTCTCTCGGGTGGGTGGGGGGTGGGGCTTGGTAGGTGGAAACCAGGACCCTGGGAGGGGAATGCCTTCTTTGGTGAAATCTGAAAGCTTTTAGTTTGACAGAACTTGTGTGTGTGTGTGTTCATGTATATATATATATATATTCCATGACTGTGTTGATCAGGTGGATAATAACTGATAAGACTCGCATGCATTTCCAGGTGTTCACATAGCAAGATTAAAGAATGAACTTTGCAATTTTCACTTGTGTTGTTCACATAGTTTACATGTGTTGTATTTTTTGTATGTTTTTTATACTGTTTTGGGTTCAGGGGAGGGATTAAAACATTGGATAATTTTTTTTTAAAAAAGTAGCTATGATTATCCAAGCTCAAATATAACTGCTGATTTTTGAGCATTATGTTTGATCACAGTAGTTTTGTGGTTACACACTTTATAATCATATATGTAAAAAAAAAAAAAAGTGATATAGATTGAGGCCTTAATGTTATTCCATGGAAATGGTTGTGCAAAACACTGATACCTAATACTTTTTTTCAAGTTTATAAAACATCTTGCAAATACCTTTTTTTTAAAGAGCTTATCATATTCAAGTGCTTCCTGTTTCTGAGAATGAACTTAAATTTTATATGCATTATTAAAGAAATGCTTTATTTTTTTTTTATAAACCATCATACATGAAAGCTTTTTCTAACATATGCAATCAAAATTTAAAGTGATGTCATAATTCTGAAACATATTTTCATAAGAAAGTGTTAATTTCGTAGGCATGTATATTTAGATTTTAGATAGAATCTTTAGTACTGAAAAATCATTTGATCATTAGTCTTAAAACATTTCCTTCCTTCCTTCCTTACAAGATATAAACCATGTATTATTGAAGATTTTTCTTTAAAAATATGAGGGAAAAATAAGACCCTCACTTATATCATCAGATGAAGTGAATGCACACAGTGCATTGCAGTCATAAATTTTGCACTTCAATGTTATAATTTATATAATTTTATGTATGTGCTTTGCTTAATTTTTAAAGTTCCTGTTAACATTGCAAGCATTTTTAGGTGTACAGGTTATGGGCTTATTCTAAATCTTTAGAAATTAAGACTCTCTACATATGTAACCAGTAAAGATATTTTAATAAAATTAAACTGTCAGAATACAGATATTGTGGTTTAATGTATTGCAAACCATCTTCAGTGTTGAGTGAACGATGGAAAATTCATATACAATACTTTGCTATGTCTACAAATCTATATATTGTTGAAAACTCAGAACTTACCATGCTAGATCAGTAAGATATATGGTCTACCAAAATCTATGCCTCCTTTAGGCCAGTTGTTGATTTGATACAGTCCAGCATACAAAATCTTTAAGTTGCTATCAGTGCTCTTATTTCTCTAATTGGCTGTTTCTATTCATTAAAAAATCACTAAATTTATCTCAAAAATTAGATTTTAAATTCAGTTCCTCTGATAGTCTTCTTTGATATCAACTTGCTCTTCACCTGTTCTCTTGAATATATGTCCTCTGAATTCTTACCTTTTTCTTTTTTTAATTTGTTATGAATTCAAGATATTTCACCTGGAATGCAAACTATTATAAGCACAGGAAACTGTCATGAACACTCACTGTTGTCTCCAACTTAGTTATTAAAAATACCTTCCCAAAATTCTAAACCTTTGTTTTGGATCTGCTGTATGGTGATGGCTTTGCTGTTTAGAATCACACACAGCAAGATATCTTCCTACATAAACAAACTGCATTTCAGAATCAAATTCACCTGTTAAAAAGGCAAATGAACTTTATTCTTTTTAAACATTCTAATCAGTTCATAAGCTGACAGCTCTCAACACAATTGTATACTGTAAATCTACTTTTCCTGGTTGTTACATACATCAGACATGTGCCCATCATCCTTTCCAAAATTACAGTATAATCAATTCAGTGTTGTCAAGAACCTTGATGTCTGTCATAAACATTTCTTCAGCAAAAAATTTCAAATATCAAGCAAGTCTCCACTTGCAATGGCTACAACCCAAAAATCACCAAAAGAATCATTAAGTTTCACTCCAAATTCTATGTGAGAGAGAGAGAGAGAGATGAAGTTCCATATAGTTGTAAATGGTATCTTATTTATAATATAGATTAATTGTAACTAATTCCAATCCCATAAATTAACAGCATACCTCTCCTTAGTATGCATCTTCTTGTATTCTTAGGAAATGATTATTAGTAACATGTGCTTTTTATCCGAATAGCATAACAGTTTTAAACCTGTCACCCTCACAATGCCACATAAGATGGGAATTGTTTGTTGCATGATTTCAATGTGTTTTAATTGAATTTTCTATTCTTTATTCAGCACTGAAGATGGTTCATTATAAACAAACTGAAATGTTTGTATGTTGGGAGTTTAATTTTATTAAAATATTATTACTGTGGTTATGTGTTTTGTTTCTAAATAGATTTTTCAGTTGTCTCTCCATCAAAAGATTGAAACATTCAGGATACTTTACTACTTATTAAGATGACTTGATTTCTCCAAGCACTTTATTTAAAAGTTTTCTTTATATATATAGCAGATGGGATTTATTTCATTGCTGGTTGTTGGGTTATCAACCACTTATTCTAAAACTAATCACAATATAAAGCATGTGCTTTCTTTTGCATAATGTTATCATTTACAACTATCAAAATATTCTACATCATCTTTACTCTTAAAATGACCATAAAGTAATCTCACATTTTCTAGAACAGAGAGTTCCCCCTGATACTCCCTATATGAAGCTTTGAAACATTTTTAGGAAGTGACACACCATAATGTGAAGGCAGTTAGGCTCTTGTAAATGGGCTTTTCATGGTGGTGAATATTATAGAGGACTTGTGATGAAGTTAGCTGTTCTCAGTATACAAATAACAAGTAATGAATTTACTTTTTGCAAAATTATGCCAGAGCAATATACAAATAAAAATGATATATTTTAATAGTATAATATAATTTTAAAGAAAAACATCCATATCAGTTGTAAGAACAGATAACTTGTGTTTTTGTCCTGCTTGACTTGCTAGGGTCTTGACAACAATTACATAGTCACAAATTTAATCTTTTTTGCTGCTGAGTAATAGAAGCCTGTGAAATCTTTCTTACTGACTTATTTCCATAATTTTCTTCTTTTTTTTTTTTCTTCATATTTTTCTTTATTAACTTGCAATAAAAAAAAGCATGCAAACTGGGTTGTTTTCAAATGGGATTAACTGAAATTGTGACACTTAAAAATAAATTGTTTTATTGAAATTTTGATCACTATTTTAATATAATACTGATCATTCTGTGTCGACTGTGGTACTGCCCTATGTATACCCCTTTCAAAATTCCATTATATAATATTTTTTGAAAGAGGGGTATATACATAGAGGGCAGTATCACATTTGCCACATGGCTTCCCCCCCCCCCCTTTTTTTTTTTTAAGTTGTGCTTGAACACAAATAGCAACAGCTAGTGAAACAATTAATGATTTTGGGGTTAGTTGAAAGTGGGGATTTGTTTGATATTTGAAATTTCTTGTTGAAAAGATGTTTGCCATGAATAGACATCTAGGCTCTTAACAACAATGAATTAATTATACTGTATTTTTGGGAAGGATGATGGACAGATGTTTGTATGTGACAATCAGGAAAAGTAGATTTATGGTATACTATTGTCAAGAGCAACAGTTAAAATGAGACCTCCATCACTTGGTGACCATTCCCCCCCCACCCATCTGTCAGATTGACAGATGCATCCCTTTCACCCACAACAAAAAAGAAAAAACCCACTAGCGTTTTCTTTCACTATTTGTGTTCATACTTAAAGAAAAGCAAAAGGGGATAGAGATAGCAGATGTGTGACAAATGTGATATGGCTCTATGTATATACATCTTTCAAAACATATATAATGGTTAAATTTTGAAAGAATAGGGATAACACAGAATGATCAGTATTGTATTAAAATAGTGATTCAGATTTCAATAAAATAGAATTTAAAATAGAAAGTTTTTAAAACTTTCTCTTGTGAGAGTGAGTTGAAATTCTGCTAGTGATATGTTGTTTACATTGCGCAGTCTGAGAATTTAGGATTTTGTCCAGGAGGTGAAAACGAACTCTCTGTACCACTTCAAGGCCTTACGCACATGTTGAACAGAACTGATGTTTGACCTCAGCTGCTCCTGTATTATAATTGTATTACACAGTGAGGCTTCATTACTAGTGGATTGGACTGTTTGTCTTTCTTTCATGATGGTGTCATGCAGTTTTCATGAAGTAGAATCAGCAAGTGACTTCCTTTCCTTATCCGCTCACATAATAGGTTATCATGTTATCAGTATGTTTTGCCTCTTCCTGTCCCTTTCCTAATTTTTCTGTAAATTTTGGCATTTCCATTTGGTTGTTGTTGTTGACTGTCCTACATGTATTTCTCTCACTTTTGTGCAGCAAATTATAAAGGAGAGGTCTGCCTTACTAGTTGCCATATGTGAAAAATATGGCCTTTTTGTAAATAACTTGCTATCAGTATTTGTATTATTGCCCTTAAAATCTCAAATTTGTGTTCTGCCAGTATGTATTTGTACCTGCACATACAGGGAAGTCAAATATATATCCTGTGTTATTCACATAATACAAAAGTTTTTAATGTCCACTTTTTCATTTTATTTTTTTGATATGATGAATTGAATGAAGGAGAGACAACCCTTGAATAATACTGAACTTATCTATGCAAATGTTTTCAAGTAGACACTTCGAAAATTTTCTTGATTTTGATCAGTGAGAGGTTTCATTTTGCAGTTTTTTTCACCTTGAAGCTGATTTGCATTGTCACTGAAATAACAAATGCATAAATAACAAACCTATTTCTAGACATGTTCAGATTGTTTTTGATGGGATTGGGGGTTGCAATGACTATCTTTCAACAAATAGTCGGTGATTGTCAGTTTTTTTAAGTCCTTATCATCAGCACAGCAATGGCATAGGAAATGCTTCTTCAAGAGTAGTACAGTGTTGGTGGAAGTTTTGAGTGAGGAAAAATAGTATTTATTGACTTCATCTGCTATTTATTACATGCTATCTAGAAGTAAGAATAAAAGCTGAAAAAAATTCAGATAATGTTGATGCTTCATCCATAGAGAGTCTGTTGAAATGCCTGCATTAGTACAATCAAATTGATATATAAAAGGAATGAATGTTCTACTGCACCACTTGAACAGAATATCATCAGGGTGATTTTTTTTGCTGCTGGTATAGATCATTATTTGCACTTGCAGTATCACTCAATTCTGAAAGGTCATCAGATTCTAAAATTTTTTGGATACATTGGTAAGATACCACCACCTACTAGTTGATGCAATTTTTTACTATCCCTGGAAGGACACAGACTATGTAATTCATCAGTCTGGAGATTTCTTTTCTTGTATGTGTACCAGAGTGCAGTACTGGATGTAGGTGGAGAAGTGCCTTAATTAAACTGAATTGTAGTCATAATAGGTGTCAGCACATGTCTGGATTAAAAGTTGTTGTAGTAGAGATGTTTTAATGTACATTCTTGAAGCATTCTTGCAATAACTTGAGATAAAAGTGAAAAATGGTATGCTCTTCTTTTGCAATAACCCCACTAGTAATGCATGGATTTGATATAAGTTTTGTCTGCTTGTTTATAACAGTGATTCAGTTGTAACCATTACACCATACTGTCAGTCTTTTGGATTCAGTTTGTTTAAAAAATACTGTCCTTTAGTTCTCAGTAGAATCCATTTATTTTATATTGGAAACTAGCAATTAAAAATTTCTGCAATTTTTGTACCATCTCATTCTATTAAAGGAAAACTACTTTTTGACAGTAATCATAAACTTTAATATATTCTTCAAAATGGGCTGCTTAAGAAACAAACTTTTTTTTTTGACAGTTTCCCACCTTAAATATGTTCAGCTCAGACATCTTTTCAGTAAGTTTAGTAACTCTTATATAGCACTTAAGTTTGAAATAGTTTGAGAATACATTATAAAGATTTATTTTACTCCACTTCATTTTCTTAGGTCATACGCATGCATGCACACATGCAGTCCACAAATAAATACCACTATTTAAATCCAAATAATTACTTTAAAAAAAAAATACAATCTAGTAGTCACAATATTCCAATTTACATTGTGGTGTGTCAAGTTTATTTAGGATGAACAAGTGCAGTGAGAGCCCATCTTTCATATGTTATGTAACTTACCTCTTGTTATGCATATTCCTCTAAAAAACTAAAAAAGACTAAAAGTTGCCCAAGATTTTTTTTTTTTTCTTTTTTCTGTTAAGTGCCATCAAGTCATTTCTGACTCTTGGTGATCTTGTGAACAAAGGTTCTCCATCTCACTTGGCCTCTTGTCTTTTCTTTCAGTAACTGTTCAGGTTGGTAAGTTCCTTTATGTTGTCTATATTTGTAGTCTTCTTCTCCTTCATGTCTTCAATCTTCAACATAACTGCCTTTTCCAGTGATTCATCTGCTCACATAATATATCCAAAGTACATTAACTTCTGTTTAATAATCATTGCCACCAAGGAGTATTCTGTCTTTATGCTTTCTAAACCTTGTTAGTCATTCTTGCAGTCCAGTGAATTCTTATGTTTCCTCCATACTCATAATTCAATGAATCAGTTTGCTTACTTTCTTAATGATCTAGCTTTCACATCCATACATTGCTACTGGAAATTGTTTTGACAGTTCTAACTTTTGTGGCCTTACTAACATCTCTATCTTTCATAATTTTTGTCATGTTTAATATAGTTTTTTAGTTACTCTTATATAACATTGCAGTGGTAAATAATTTGAGAAATACATTTCAAAGATACACATTACTCCATTTTATTTTCTTAGGTCACATGCATGTATAAAAAAGTCCTTGGACATTTCTATTCACTTTATCCAGCAGCCCTTGCATGTCAAACAACTTCTGGTGCAGCACTGTGTAATTACACTTCAATTAATTATGCAGTCCTTCAATTATCAGAATGAAAAATTGCCTTTCCATTGTGGTTGAATAAATTAGTTACTGTATGTGAATCATCCAGTTGATTAACCTAATAGATTTACCTAAATTCTTGTTGCATACAGTACAAATAATTGAAATTTTGCATACCATACATATATGATGGGATCATATATGCATAGATCTGAGTAGGTGATTAAGCAACTATCAAGAATTTGGCTTGAACAATATTTCAACTTTAACTACTGGCAATCTTTTGTGGACCGTGTATGGGCTATATCTTGAACTCTAGATTAAAAAAGTTTCATATAAAAATACATTTAGCATTTTAAATAGTTGTAGTATATCTGATGTGTACCTGCCAATTCTACCCATTTTTTTGGAAAATGTTGGAATTTTCTCTTTCTATTTTCATTTTAATGTTTTATTGGAGTCTGATAACTATTTATCAATTTTCTAATTATAGTGTTTACTTTACTGTTTTTATTAGCAAAATATATTTGTTCATTTTGTTTTATTTTGCAATAAAAATTATTTGCAGTACTTATTTCTGCATTGTACTCTTAGAATTTACAATACTTATGTCATTATTCATTGACAGATAAGGATACTTAATTACCTTTGAATTAAAAGAGAGAGAGATTTGTTAGTAACATCTAGCAAGTGACAGGGAGGTGCAAGGTAGTATCGATATTCCTCACTAACATAGCAGGATTGATATTTTGTTCTGTGACATTAGTCAATTTTTGGCTTCAAATAGGACCTTATGATTTTTTGGTGTGCTTATGCTAACTACTTGTGATCGCATTCTGTTCTTCTAATATGATTTAATATACCACTTGTGTGTTTTCAGTTTGTTCCAGTTTACTCTGAAAATTCAGAAGTCCAAAAAATAGAGAGTACTGTTTTAAGTAACAAGTGAACTTTTGACAATATTATTTATAAAATGTCAAAAGTTCAAAAGTTCTGTTATTTAAGTAGTGGATATGGTAAATAATTGTAAAACCTTTTTGGAGATCCTCCCTCCCTCCCACATCCTTTTTTATTATTTTTAAAGCAAAAAGAAAATTGCACATAAACAACATGAATAAAATTTTAGTTGCTTTGTTCTAAAGTTGCTGAGGTTGTTATTATATATGGTGAATTTTTATTCACATCTTTCATTGTTGAAAACAATTTGAAATTGTCTATAAAATTTTAAATCATAATGTTTTGTCTTTTTTAAATATGGTTTTTTAGCTGTTGAGTTATTTATTGTTATATATTAACTGCATAATTTGTTGCAGTATAACATTCTGCATTAGCTTTGTCAGTTTTATGTATTAATCAAAAGTTAACTTAAGTGGTACTTATTGGCAGTAAAAGGTTCTTTAATCACCTTAGTAAATTTTTTTTTTTTTTTTTTGAGTATTTAGCAAACAGTATTCAGATAGCAAATTCATTGTGATTTTTCTCAAAATATCTTCCTGTTTTATGATTTTGGAAATCTGGAAACATCATTTCTAAGAATGCTCTAGAATGACATCTTTTAGATCTTGAGAAGATCAGTAGTATCATGTTCTAATCCCTTGATTCTTGGAGAGCAAAATCAGATATTTGCTCTTTCTATCTCTTTTCCCTCCCCCTTTTTTTGGTACTAATAGTTTCTTTTGCTCATGTAAGCAAATCCATACTGATGTGAAATTCTATGCATTCATGGTAAGTGAAGACTGCCATGAGTTAGAAAAATAAATAAATACGCAGTACAAAATCCTATATAAAACTTGAATCAAGTTTTTCAGTCAAGTTTCAGAGCTAATGTAATTATAATGGTTTAAAAGAGGTTTCATTTATACTAATATTCTATTAACAGATATGTCTGAACTATTACAGAATACTTTTCCTTCTAAAATGGTTAAATTCATTTGACTTCACTAATAATGTAGGTTATCTTTCATGTCAGGGTGGTGGGTGACTATAAAGTAAAGATCAGCAGTGTTTCTTACTTTTTTTTTAGTTGCTACATGAACATTTTCATGCCTTTGAACACCTTTTCTTCAACATAGTTCCATTATGTGGATCATATATTTGTGCTTTGAAACTCTTTTCATAGATTTAAATTTTCCTTGAAAAAATAGATTCAGTTTATGAAAAATTCACTCTAAATCTACTTATCCTAACACATTAAGGTGTTCCTTTGTTTAAAGAAAAATACATTGATATTATCTTGGAAGAATCTCAATTAACCTGAATGCCAAAAAGATTCTATAATTTGTGCTGAAGAGATGAGCTCTTGAACTAATGCCTGTCCTTTATCTCTGCATTATATTATATTTGGCTGCCATCTACTCTACTGAATGGAAGTAAGCCCATATTCAGCTAATTAAAAAAAAAAAAAAAAAAGAGAGAGAGAGAGACAGATGTGCATACTATCAACCTGTTGCTCTTGACTAGTTGAGAACATTGGAATTATGAAGAAATGAAAGTTGATAAAATAATGAAGGTTATCAACATCAGCTTCTTCAACACTTGGAGAATTGTCATCTAAATGGATGCTGCCAGTCATTTCACAGCAGATCTCCTCACCTACATCATCTGCATCTGGTTAAGGAAAGTTGTGTTTTTACACTCAATATTTCAAAAGGCCTGCCACTAAGGAACTTCTCAGCAAATTGCCATATATATGGGTCTGCCTTTTATCCTTTGTTACTGGATTGCCAATTTTCTCTCGGGGCTGTTCATTGTATATTATGGCGAAGAATGTTCCCTCTCTTCCTCAGATTTTCCTGTTAACTCAGGAATCTTACTTCATCCTTCTCTTCCTCATATATATAAAAACAACCTTGTCACACTAAACTTAAAACCTATCCATAGTTTTGCTGATGATAGCACTCTTTGTTCCTCTTACTCATGACCCCTCTTGCAGAGCTCAAAGATATCAAACTTCAAAGATGTTCTGTAATCAGCACCTAAAAACATCCTGTTCTATCCTTCAGTATCTCTCTCTCTTTCCCCCCCATCTTTCAGTGGGATGATAATGCTCATCTTATCAATAGTCAAAACCAAATTTGTTTTGGGGTTTTCGGTGATTTAGACATTCCTGGCCCAAACATAACTTATATAGCATCCTCAGCTTCCCAGACACTTAGCGTCTTTTTTGTTTTCTCAAGATTACTTTATCTGTGCAGCTTACTAACTCTTCCAATCCTTAGAATCCCAAATCCACCCAACCCTGGAAAAATACTGCTCTCAAATTTGGGGTGGTGCACTAAAAACTCCATTAAAAATTCTTAATGCTGTCTAGAAAAATGGCAGTTCAGCTAACTGACAACCTATTTCTAAAACTTTCTCGAGCCACTGTCAGCTAGCTCCCCATATCTTTTACAGATATCTCCATGGATGCTGTTCAGCACTACTGGCATTGATCATACCCCTCGCTTGATATTTGTATTAATCCTACAATAATACAAGCAAAGCTACCTTACAACCTTTTACAGTTGAATTGCTGATTCACTGAACCTGTTAAGCCCATTCATCTTTCGTTCATTCTACCTCAGTTCTGTCAAACACTCTCCATGATGTAATAAATTTAGTTTAATCCTTTATCCAAGTGTGAGCAAACAAAGTTTGCGCCTGAAAATATCTTCAGGACTGGGGTAAGGTAGTACATAGTAATGCATAACACCGAGCAACTCGCAGCAAAGGTGGAGCAAGCTAACATCACTTTTGACTCAAAATCTCCCATAATGCACAACACATCTCCTTGTGGATATGTATAAAGCTATGCATTAAGGGAAGGGCCACTACCCAGACAAGTTTTGACCTTTATGGAGGTCTCTTCAGTGGGAGCCAGTCCCAGAGGCAGAGATACCAGGCAGAAGCAATGGCAGGTCATCTTTACCTATAGGAGTTGCCAAATGGTGTGCCACCTTTTTTTTTATTAAATTACTCTGGATTTAGAGAAAGATGTTGAAAGTTTGTTTTTCACTTGGTTAGACTATAATAAATTTAGTTTAATTCTTTATCCAAGTGTGAGCAAACAAAGTTTGCACCTGTAAATGTCTTCAGGACTGGGGTAAGGTAGTACAACACAACTCGCAGCAAAGGTGGAGCAAGCTAACATCACTCCTGACTTAGTATCTCCCATAATGCACAACACGTCTCCTTGCGGATATGTATAATGTTATGCATTAAGCGAAGGGCCACTAACCAGACTAGTTTCGACCTTTATTGAGGTCTCTTCAATGGGAGCCAGGCCCAGAGGTGGAGATGCCATTGCTTCTGTCTGGTATCTCCACCTTTTGTCTTTTGTCTCTGTCTTTTATCTCTGTCTCTTATCATAACCGTGAAGTTGGGCACATCTAAATAGGCATAAATACATCTCTGATGTGAAGTTTTCACAAGTTCTTTTCATTTCCAAAGGGGAGTGTGTTCCCATTTTGAAATATCCAGTATTAATTTTTTTTCAGATTGGCGGTATGCATATTATTATTATTACATAGCACCTCCAAGGAGTCCAAAGACTCATCAAGGGAGTGCACATATATATATATATATATATATATATATATATGATATATGTGTGTTTGTATGTCTGTGTATGTCTACTTTATTTCTTTACTGTTCAAGCTAACTTGTATCTGCACTCATACTCATCTATTTTCCTGTCCTACTCTTTGCACATATTTTTAAAGAGTTATTCAAAAATTAAATTTTAATCTGTTTTATAGCTATATAAGCTTAGAGAACTTACTATATTCTTTAGAGAAAATGATATAATGGGCCGCTTCTAATAAAAACAAGGTTTAAACCACATACTATGCAAAATTAAGTTAGTTTGTGAATGAGAGGTATATTTTTTGAAATAAGTGTAGTCCTTTAAAATTACTATCATTTATATGGATTCCATTTGGAATTTAGTTAAGCAAATTGGTTGAATATATTAAAATTATGTGTACTTAAATTTAAAATCGGACATGGTTCGTTGTGGCTAAGAACTGACTTAAAAATGGCTTGATTTCTTATTTACTCCTTTCCCTAAATAAGGAAACCTTCTTTATCTGAAATGTCCCCAGCTTTAGAGAGCACCCAATTGAAGTTGAAGGGAAATCTCTGAAAAAGTAAAATTATTAGACTAATGAACAATTTAATGTTGGAAGTTGGAAAGGATTAAACTAAATTTATTATAGAACAATTTAATATTTGACACTTTTCTTGAAATTGGGATTTTTTTTAAGGAAAGGAGTTGACATAGTTGAGCAGTTCATCTGAGTCTTTGTCTTAAGAAACACAACATAAACATAACCTTTATAATTTGAAGTTTACATCTTGCCATTGTGGAATTCCACGTAAAAGGGAAATATATATAATTGCAGAGTACACAATGAAATAAATATCTTATAGCATTAGTCTCTATTGGTAGTGGAATTAAAGTTCTTGTAAAGAACATATTGTATGCTACATGTTGATATTATTTGGCCACTTAACAGTGAAATTCTTGTAATTGCTGTTTGCTTTTACATTTGAGTACAATTGGCTTTGCAGGCTTCCCTTGAAAATGACATCATATGAAATCATCATGGTGATGCCTTCTATCCTAATCCCAGGTTCAGATGGTAGGCCATTTTTCCTTCTTGCAATGTTTTTTTTTTTATCTTTCTCATGTAAAGAGGTCTACACTAACATGGTTATATTCTTGGAGTGCTGTGGGGATCTGTTATCAAACTGTGCTTTAAGCATGTCTCGTGGATAGTTGCAAATGCTTATATTTGTTCTATTTCAAATATAGGCATTTGCATTATATATTTGCATTGTATTATTAGATCTTTGCTATATCTAATACTGTGCATACGTGAAGTGGGATCTTCACATGAATTAATATGAAGTATGTATATGTTACGGTTAAAGTGATAAATCCGGTTATTATTAATAATTACCGGTTAAAGTGAATAATTTACGAGAATTAATCACTTTAACCGGTTAAAGTGAATAATTGCTTGAGGAGTTTGGTAAATGTAATAAAAACATGTTTATAAGTTTTATATGTAGGTTTTCATTCTCATTAGAAATTATAACAGGCTTAGGCTAGGTTAGTTTATAATGAAAAAAGTAAGGAAAGTACTTCTTTTGCACTTAATGAAATCAGAAATCATAAACTAACCTAACCTAACCCTTATTGGTTAGTTTAGTTTATGATGAAAAACGTAAGGAAAGTACTTCTTTTGCACTTAATGAAATCATAAACTAACCTAACCCTTATTGGTTAGTTTAGTTTATGATGAAAAAAGTAAGGAAAGTACTTCTTTTGCACTTAATGAAATCAGAAATCATTATAAACTAACCTAACCTAACCTGGATGTCGCATGTCGAACCAGAGTGTAGTCGTAGTTTGTCGTGGGCAGATTAACGGGGATGAAAGATGAACGCTGTTGTGGGCCTAGCTTAATGATTGCGGGCAGATAAATGGGGATAACAAATAAAAGTTGTTGTGTTGTAGGCAGATGATTGGGGATAATAGATAACATCGTTGCTGTACCTATTTCCTCATTAATGGAGAAAAACACTGACAGTTCCTCTCTGATTTATCTATTATCCCCATTCATCTGCCCATAACAACTTTTATTTGTTAACCCCCATTTATCTGCCCGAAATCATTAAGCTCGGCCCACAACGACGTTTAGCTTTCATCTCCATTAATCTGCCCACGACTAACTACGACTATACTCTGGTTCGGCATGCAACATCCAGGTTAGTTTCGGTTAGTTAAATGTTCACAGATGTTAGTTTATAATGATTTCTGATTTCATTGAGTGCAAACTTTCCTTACTTTTTTCCTTATAAACTAACCTAACCAATAAAGGTTAGGTTAGTTTATGATTTTTGATTTCTGATTTCATTGAGTGCAAAAGAAGTACTTTCCTTACTTTTTTCATTATAAATTAACCTAACCTAACCAAAGCTGTTATAATTTCTATTGAGAATGAAAACCTATATACAAAACCTATAAACATGTTTTTTATTACATTTACCAGACTCCTCTAGGAATTATTCACTTTAACCATAACATATATATCATCATCCACTAACCAGGACTCCAGGCAGTTGTAATATCACAGGTAGCTTTCATACACCTCATCTTTAGCATCCAGGACTATAGTTCATAGTTCCTTTTCTAAATATACAATAATATCCCACCCAAGTCATTTAGTCACTCATAGGAGATGGTAGGGTTTAACCTCCTGGAAACTAAAGTTTTCCATCCCACAATCAGGCAAACTGGCAAGGAGAATATACACAGTTTACATCCAAAAATATATCTGAAAGTGTAATGCTAACCACATTATCCTATTCCTTTTGAAATTATGATTAAGAAGCCAAGGATACATAGCAGGTTCTGGGCTTCTTATGCCTCTGTGCTATTGATGAATGAATGAAATATTTTTAAGCACTAAGCATTTAAAATAAACATTCTAAACATAAGTAAATTATTTTAATTTCCTAACTCACCACTAATGTAGTGGTGAATTACTCTAAAATTAATACCTTTTTGTTTCTGTATAAGGAATTACCCATTATACCAATATGAACACAGTTTTATGTAGATAATTAATTTAAAGTTACTAGTATATATTTTTATTATTATTATTATTATTACATGATGCCTTTTGGAGCCCAAGGACTCATTGTGAGAGGCCACTCCACACCACATGGATTACTAGCAGTTACATAATCCAACATCCACACTATGTCGTCTCCTGTGTTCATCCCATATTTAGTTTGCTAATTGCATGTGTTCTCTGGCTGGATTACCTTTATGTGGGAAGAAAAACCTGAGTTTTTGAAGGAAAAAAGCCTGCTACTTATATATCAGATCAGTTAACTTCATTTGAAAAATCACACATAAAGATTCCTCTAGATATCATGCTGAGAATTAAATGTGGATTTTTTCCATTGGAAGGATCTATTCTTCCATAATTCTTCCAGTTACACTATTGAGAGAGAGAGAGAGACACTAGACTGTTTTCTTTGAATAGAAATAGTTTGGAATGGCAGAATGCTATTTTACTATGCTCTTTCAAAGGATTTTTTGTTGATCCATATATATATATATATATATATATATATATACACGTGGATGTGTACAAGCTATTTTCCTTATTGCAAATACAGTCATACCCCGAAGTTACGTGGTAGGTGGGACCAACAAAAAGCTTGTAACTCGGGGTATAATTTTGCATGTAATTTATACAAACACAAAATATTAGTTAATTGGGACCAAAGGTTTACAAAAAAAAACTATATTTTTTAAGAAATATAACCATAATTGTAGTTTTTCATACATAAAAAAAAAAGTTATTTCGATGTTGATGGTTTCATAAAATCTAACAGATTCGTCTGACGGCATAATGTCTTTTTTTTGTCAAGCAAAATTTCTTCATAGCAAGCTAATGAGTTTTTTATTCCTTGCCTTGTGGCTACAATTCATTCCTCGTTAGAATCTATGTCCTCCAAAATCTGTAAAAACCTTTCTTTTATGATTGTTCTTACTGTGGATTCCTGTAGATCAAACATCTTTGCTAGCTCACAAATTTTCATTCTGCCTTCAAAATCCTTAATAATGTTGAGTTTTGTTTCCAAAGTCAATGTTTTTCTTTTCTTGCTAGTAGAAGAATCGGACTTGCTTCTTTTGGACGACATCAGTATTTTTTATGTGATAAAATTTTTATCAAGAACATAACATTAAACAATCGCAAGGTTTGTAGACTATAAAAATCGTGTATGAATGGAGACCGCACGAAACACGTTAGTGCTTGTTCACAGCATGTGCGACACTGGCGAATGCAGCCGGCGCCAGAAAGATACGACTAGTGGTGAAGCGGGATGGGAATACGTACATATAAGAAACTGCGTAACTCCAGATTCACATAAGTTGGGGTATGTCTGTACATAGTTAACAAATAGTTCGTGACAAAAATAAAATTAGCTTAGTCGTTGTGCAGTTCTCTAGGTATGTGCTAGCATCCCCCATAACACCATATTCCTTGCAAATGTATACAGGCTGGGAATAGTTCAAAAAATAAAACTGATGCAACGTGGTTCAAAGGTTATGTTTATGTTGTGTAAATAGTTTGACTCATGAAGAAGTGTTTGCCAAACCTGCAGTACTTATAAAATGCTTGTTTCGCAGAGAAACAAGCATTTTATAAGTACTTAGAACAAGTACTTAAACATTCATGTGTTTAAATACTTGTTCACTTGTTAAGCTGTGTACTAAGCTTAAGCTTAGTACACAGCTTAACACATGAATGTTTAAAGTCAAGGATCATGCCTTCAAATTTATATAGACAAAATTTCATCATCGGAGTCCTGATATACTCTTGGGGTTATAGAATATTATGATAGTACTACATGAAATGTTTAAATCATTACTAACTTCCCATCAATAATTTTACTCCAGATTAATCTCTTATCTGTGAAGACTCCAATATTGCTAGATCTTACATTTTGGTCTTCAGGCACTTCTTACTGTATCAATCCAACTAGATGTTGGTCTTCCTCTGGGTCTCTTTTCCTGCCATCCTGTCAATAAACCTGTTTCACTAATCTTTCTTCTCATTCTGTTTAAGTGGCCATAGCACCTTAGATTAATTATTCTCACATATTCCTAAATGCTAACATTTTTAATATAGTTTTAATACAGTCTCCAGCATTTGATAAAAGTATTTCTAATCCTGCTCTCAGATTCACGAGTCAAAATTGATTTGAACACTGTCTTGTATACTGCTAGTTTACTATTTTGACTTCTTTCTTATTTTGTATAGTTAATTAGTTGAATTCTACCATACTAGCTTTGCTTATTCTGATATATATTTTCATATTTAATTTGCATCTTTTACAAAAATCCAATAGACTTCTATTGGATTATTTAAAATTATAACATCATGTGTATAAAGTAAAAGATCTGAGATTAACATTTCCAATTCAGATAGGTCTAATGCCACTTTCCTTCATAATGTGACTTATAGATGATGATTAACTGTGGAGTTGATGTGCATCTTTGTCTCATGATTTAACATCAAGCCATCTTCCTGTACCTCCTTCAATTTTAATTGCTGACTTAACGAGTCAAATTAAAAATGCCATGAAATAATATTCTTGTTTAATCCTTTATCCAATGTAAACAAACAAAGTTTGCATATGAAGTATCTTCGCAGCTGGGCTACTTATATGAAGAGGCTAATGAATTTACTCTAATTGCCTTAGTATACCATAATGCAAAACACACATCCCTTCAGGTTGTGTATAATATTTAGCATTATGAGAAGGACCAGACCAGTTTCGTCCCTTATTGAGGTCTCATCAGTGGGAGCCAGACCCAGAAGGGATACAAAGGTTGAAGTAATGAAGAACTCATATATTTCCCAAGATTAAACAAGAATATAATTCTTGGTATCTTTAATTTAAAGTGAAAAATCTTTCAATGAGATAGAAACTAAGATATAGACTATTACTATATCTATCACTCAATGTAATGTTCCATTTACACATAATTGTAGTGTTTTGAACAGTTTTCTTTTGGCATCTTATCACATGCATTTTTGAGATCTAGAAAACTTAAATACAGTTTCTTTCCATATTCTCATAATTTATCAACTATGCCTTAAAAGTGAAAATCTGATCCAGACAAGCTCTTTTTGATCTGAACTCAGTTTTTCCGAGTTTCCCTTCCAGAATTTTTCTTAGACTCTTCAGTATGCTTTCATAAATCTTAACACTCAGTAAAGAAATTTCTCTGTAATTCTCATAATCTTATTTCTCTTTTTATAGAGAACTCTGCTCCAATCATCTGTAATTAGGCATTCTGACCACGCAGAATTATGCAGTGCAGCATCTATAAAGCTTTCGTACCTTCCTATTTGAGATTTCTAGTTGATTTATCATCTACTCCAGTTACCTTTTCACATTTTAGGATTTTGATGGCTTTTACTACTTATAATATTGATATGTACTTCTTGAATATTTTCATCCTTCTATTACTGCTTGTTTCATTTAGCAATCTTTTAAAGTATTTATTCCAGACATGTAGGCTATATCTTCTCAGGCTGATTTAATGGCCAGGAACATTCAATAAACTTTCTTCTTTTCCATGGAGTTTTCTCTCCTTGCAGTTAATTTCACTGCATGCTTTCCTGGCTGAATCAGTCAATATTTTCTCCAGAATTTGTTGCTTATTCTCCAAGGTTTGAATATTGTTTTCACTCATTTTTTTCATGAATAATATTTATATATTTGACTCTACAATTTACCACTGAAAGCTGCTCAACATGCTTTTCTTTTGAATGTGATATTCACTTTATCCTACTCAAAACTAAATGGTTGATCCCTTTCTGTTTCAAATCCCCTGTATACTCTTCTCTCTAAAGATATGCAAAAATTCATCTTTATATTGGAACATGGTGTTAGTAATGATTAGTCCATCTAATAAACATTGGTTAGTCATTATTGGTCCATGTTTAGGACATGTCCAAACATACAGGAATGTTTTAGACATTTCTCAATAAATGTCTATATTCATTTCCTGCTCTCGTGTTTCTATTATTTAGCTCTTCAACAAGTTCTAACTTTTTCTTTGTGTCAGCTGCCTTCTTTGATGGCTTGAATCTTCCTTCATTCTTCCTCAATAGAACCTTCTGTGGGACCAAAAAGATTATTGTCATGTTTTTAATGTTGAATATGCCTCATTCCTTTCTCTAATCAATAATCGCAACTGTTTTTGTCTTTTTGATAACATGAATTATGCCAACCTGGTACTTCTCTAATTCTTCTGCTAGTTTCTTTTTTTTCTATTCGATGTCTCTTATGTTGATGGTGCCTATCTTGAATTCTGATAGTGATTTTGAGGTTAAATTTTTTTCCAATAGCTGACTTTTCCGTGTTCACCCTAGTTTCCTAACAAAAAGAGCAGAGCCCTTGTTCAACCAAGTGATCTACTATAAGTTTATTTTGGTTTAAGCCAATAAGAACATAACTTGGTCAGCTAAATCCCAAATTGTCACCCCATCCTCATTTATTCAGTATCCACATGAGAGGGTGAAGGTGAGGATTGGATATTAGGTTAGAAGTCCCAGTTGGTTTTCCACATTCCTTAGAAGGTGATGTGAATGTCTGTCATTTAACTAGCTTTGACCCTTAAGCAATCCCATCACAAAATTTATGATGTGCTATACATCATAAAAACTTCAGAATACCGTCAAGCAGGAATAATTTCCTGTTCTTGCATGCTGCATGTTATAATTCATTATCTAGTTTGAAAACAGTTTTGAAACTAGCAAAAATTGATTCTAGCATCTGCACCATTAAAGTATGAATTAGTTTTATTTTTTAATGTGCATGTTGTTCACTGTATCAGACATTGCTATTTCTGACTACTAAGCATATCTTAGTGTAGCTTGTTTCAGTGTATTGCTTGATAAAATGTATGTGGGCTAGTTAGTCCATATATACAGGGCTTCCAGTTAGGATTTTTAAAAGCATTGTCACTGTTTTTTATGCTGGTATTCCTTTTCCATTTGTTGATAATATTCTTATCTATTTCTGTCTTTAGAATTTATTATTTTTAATATCTTTTTTAATTGGGATTCTACTTAAGTGTTGAGTAAGTGTTACCTTTACCATACTTTATAGAAATGCCACATTTGGATTTTTGAAACTGTACTATGTTATGCAAATGATTGTTACAAATTGTTATGTTTATTTACTAGATTATGATGTAACAGTTTAATATTGATTAAGAATAGCAAAATTGCCTTAGACTTCTAAGGAAGAACAGTGGAATATAAAATTTTAATTTCCTGGTTTTGGTTAACTTCACATCTATATTTTTCCATAAGAATAAGGATATTTTTAATTCATATCTATGTAATCCTTTTTTATTTAAATTTTATTACAAACAGTAATTAATGTACAGTGAACAAAATTAACTTTATGTTGGATATTTTAGGTTTTTTTGCTCATCATTGTGATATTTAAAAAGAAATTTAAATATATACATTTGTTTTCTCAGCAAATTTTTAATATACATGGTATTTGAATATATTTTTATGTAAATTATATTAAACTACTGATAATGGCAGCTACGAAACAGCTATTTCCTGTGATTGCTTTATGTAAAAATTTTTATACAATGTTTTCATAAATTTCAAGAACATAATTAAAAGCTTTCTAGTATAATCTTGTAAGTTATCAGTTATTTCATTTGACTAAAGTCATAACAAGAATGCAATGAACATAATAGAATATCTTACTAAGTGAATATGCTATTTAAAAAAAAAAAAAAAAATCCCCACATTTAATACACAGTTTGTTTTACTCACTCACAAAAAAAAAAAAAAAATTATCGCTACTATTGCTCCTTTAACTGAAGTAGCTATCAGTTTTTGTAAAGAAAATTGATGCTAACAACCAAAGTGTATACCTGTATATTATAAAATTAGTTATTTTTAATATAATTTTAATAATAAAATAATTGCACTACATGAATTTTTTGCACATTAAATAATTTCATTATTATAATTAGTATTTTAATCCTTAATTGGGTTCATGCAAAAAATGGCAGTCATATTTCTTGTAATGCATAAATACTGGGAGTCTTTAGTCCTCTTAATAGATAGCAATTTTTTTAATGGCAAATTCATAAAAAACTTTTTTTTTTTTTGAAAAATGTAATGGAATAGCAGAGCACAAAGTTTCATGATATGTTGCATGAAAACTATGCTGAAATTAACTGATTTCAGCATAGTTTTTTTGCATTTTTTATGTTCTGCTACTGTTCTTGCAGTAAGTAATTTAATAATTAATCAAAATTTAATGCAAATTTGTGTTTATTTTTATTTATTTTTGTAGATTATGCTGCATAGACATTTCAGCTGTTATTTCCAATTCAGATGAATTTTTAAAAATCACTTTTTTTAAGAGTAAATTTTTTCTCTATTTTTCTCAGTTCAAATGCTGTAATTTTATATTCTGTGCACCATTATGCTACAAAAATATGTGCTGAATTAAGGGTTAATCATTGGGGTTACACAACTTATTTCTTTCATTCTAAGTCTCAGTGAGAAGAAGCAAAGTTATTCAGGATAATAAGCCATGAACTTGATAACCTATAACTTGTTAAAAATAGAGAATATAAGTATTCTATATGTACATCACAAAATTTAGGAGTTTACCTTGCCTACAGAAATTTGGTAAAAGCTTGGTTCTCTGGGTAGGGCTGTGTTTAAATAATAATCTGGGAATCCTGCTATAGCATACAAATAGGGAACTTCTTTAATCTGCTATGAGTCTCCGGTAGTGATAGTATATAATTATTATTCTTTTGGTAACCTCATGGGAGGCCCATTTAACTAGCAACATTCCACTCACAACTCTCCACATAAAAAATCTATTCCATATGTGGTCTGATTAATGCCCTTATATAGAAGCACCACCGCCTCCTTTTTATTACTATTATTATTACGGGCAGCTCCAAGAAGTCCTTAGACTCATCAAGGGAGGCCCAACATTGGATTTTTGAAACTGTACTATGTTATGCAAATGATTGTTACAAATTGTTATGTTTATTCACTAGATTATGATGTAACAATTTAATATTGATTAAGAATAGCAAAATTGCCTTAGACTTCTAAGGAAGAACAGTCCTTATCCCTACATTTCAGTGTACTTTTTATATGCCCTCAGAACTTCAGTCCACTGTCGACCATCATTCCAAGATCCCGAATCTCATCTGCTTCCTGAAGTGCAGCTCCACCAATACAGCATATAGCCTTATATCTCTGTCTCCCGAAGTGTAACACCTTGCATTTATTAATATTAAACTGCAGCCCATTCATCTGCCCAAGCTAAAAGTCTATTAAAATCTTGTAGAGAATTAAAATTAGCACTACTGATAATTCTACCTAACTTTGCATCATCGGCAAACATTTGAAAATCCCCAGTCATTCTACATAAAATATCATTAACAAGTAAGTTAAACAGCAAGGGCCCAAGAACAGAACCCTAAGGCATGCCACAGGTCATCTTCCTTTTCTGAGACATGGCTCCATCATACACAACTTCTGGTATCGTTCAGAGAGCCAGTCTCCAATCCATCTAACCAATCTATCTATTCCTATCCTCAGCAGCTTGTACACTAACTTATCATGTGGTAATCTATCAAATGATTTTGCAAAATCCAAAAATATCAGTGTGTATAATTCTCCCGTATCCAACACATTCATCACCTTATCATATCATAAAACATAAGCAGATTGCTAAAACAAAACCTGCCCTTCAAAAACCATTGGTGACCAGTAGAGAATCTTATGTCCATCAACTCAATCCTGCATTTTATTTATAACCAATTTTTCTAACGCTTTGATCACAACTGCAGATATATAGACTGATCTATAATTGGAAACTTCTGTTCTGAAACCATGCTTTCTCGTGTAGAGGTATTATTTTGCCTTCTTTCCACTGCTTATGAACCTTCCCCACTGCAAGACTTGCATTAAATAACCAGTACAAGGGCATTGTTAACTTTTTTGCACATTATTTAAAAATATGGGGTGATATGTCATCGATTCCCACAACCTTATTAACCCAAGCAACACTGATTCTTTTACTTAATTCTCCTAATTCTTACTCCCTTCTACATGTTGCACAGCATCATTCACACCACTATGATGTACAATGATGAAGTGTTTGTTAAATAATTGTACTATATCATTTACTATGGTTACTCTGCAACCATATATGAACAGATGCATGTCTTCATGCATCTGTTCCCTGCAAACCGTTTTGTACTTCCTCCAGAACAACTTTTGTCCACTGCTTTCTTGATTTCACTGTTCATCCATCTCACTCCTACTCCATTTTTAATATATTTACAAGAAATTATATTCTTGTTTTCATCTCCATTATACCAAACATATTGGGTAACAAAAAAATTGTTCACAACTTACTTTCACAAAGATTCATGCTGTGGTGGATTTGAATGTTGCTGAAGATAAGTATATAATTTAGGGGCCTTTGGTTTATGTAAATTGCAATTACCTAACTCTAATGATAAAAATCTTATATAAAAAACGAGGTCAGTGAGATAGGTTTCTGGCCTATAAAAATCCCCTTCTCCCAGTTATTTTTCTACTTAAGTCCAGGAAATTAAATAGAAAAATACTACTTGTGTGAGAATATTTGCCTTCATCCACAGTGTTTGAAAGGTACCAGAAATTTTCACACTACATCTGATTGACTTTCCGTGTAACTTTAATATTATGAATTTTGGTTTGTTGTTTGAACCTGGACAACCATCCTCTACTGACTTATTTCCTCCTTCCTCTTTATTGAATTCATTGAGCAAATTTCTCACCTTATCAGTATTTTTAGGATGTTTGATTCATGATATAAACTCATAACACAAACAGTTTTTCCATCTTCTGTCACACTTCTACACAAATATACCATCTTAGAAACAAACGATTTGAAGGATTTTATTTTTATTCCCTCAGAATTCTTCAAAATGGTTAACAGTTGAATAGATGATGTTCAGATTCTACACACACACACATGAAGTTCCCTTCACCAGCCTCCATTCTTATAATTTCCATTTTCTCCACTGTAAACTTGTGTGCCATATCGCCATGTTTTCTGGCATGTGTTTTTGTTTATACTGGCTATCTTTTAACTTTATTTTATAAATTTCACAGAGATACTTTTCACTATAACTATTAACTAGCACTTTATGCATTGTTCATTATATACCAAGGTTTAATTCACTTACAATAATGCAAATAAACAAAATCACAGTTCAATAGTATACTTAATCATTCTTCAAATTCACTGCAATTGAATGAGAATGCAGGCAAAATTCCTTTATTAAATGCTCAATTCATGTTGAATTGTTTAATTTTTATTTCTTCTAACTTTTTACATTGTAATTTCTTAAACTTTTATTATTTAAATTTTATTCCTTCAATAGAGAGCCATCATTCTAAAATAGTATAAATGGAAGTATTGTAAAGTGAGGGGCCCCATATTTTTGTACATACAAGATACTCAGCCATGCTTATTTTATTTTTTTAATACCTTAATCATCCATTACTTAGATTATACACTCAATGGACAAAATATTAGAAATAGGTGTGATGAAAGTTGACACTGGCATCCTCCATGCAGAGTCAAACATACCCAAACTGAACATAGATCATAAATAGACAGACATTGGAGCTTCCCAACAGTGTATTGCAATCGATGAACATGGGTAAATGTTTCAATCTTAGCAACTTTGATCATGGATGTATTATCAGCACAAGACACATGAGTTATTCTGTTGCCCAAGTGGTAAGAACCCTAGGGTTCTCAAAGGAAACCACATCAAAGGTCTACTGCCATCAAGGGACATACCAGTGCCCAGCGAGCAAGTGGTGGCTGACCACATGCCATTGATGACAGAGGTCAACATAAGCTGTTCAGGCTAAGGCAGAGCAACTGCAGGACAAATTACATGCGGTTTCAATGTCGGAGGTCCAGTGTCAGTGAGTGAACAGTATGGCATACCACTGGCTACGGGAGCTGATGCCCTAATTGTGTACCACTGTTGACAACTTGTTATTGGGCATTGCACCTCGCCTTGTGTCAGGACCATCAAAACTGGACCTCTGCAGAATGGAAGAGTGGTGTGATGGTCTGATGAATCCCATTATCAGTTGTCCACTGTTTTCTTGATTTCATTGTACTGAGCTGACGGGAGAGTGCAGGTGTGGCATCGACAACATGAAGCCATGGTCCCATCATGCCATGTCAACTCTGTTTAAGGAAGAGGTGGCTCTGTGATGGTTTGGGGAGCCTTCTTGTGTTACACATTAGGTCCCGTAGTGTGCCTGGAGAGGTCCTTAAATGCTGCAAGCTACCAGAATGTGCTGTGTGATCACCTTTTCATGGCCTTTGCATGTCCTAGCCGATGGTCTGTTACAGCAGGACCATGTAGCTGGGTGGGGCAGGCCACAACCACCCAGGCATGGCTCTAGGAACACTCCTCTGAGTTTGGGGCCATCCAGTGTCCTCCCCCACCACCAATGGCCCTGTATTTAAATCTGATCGAATCTTTGTGGGATGCCGTAGAGCGAGACATCAGATCCTTGTATCCAGGACCAATGTCTAAGGTGTAGTTGTGGACAATGCTGCAACAGGCATGGCTGGAATTACCTCCATCAATCCTCAGGCATCTGGCAGAGTCAGTGCTTCTGAGTACAAGTCGTTATTTGCGCTAGAGGAGGACCGGCACACTATTAGGTAGGTATCCCCCGATGTCTTTCCCACTGAGTGTATATCACAATGCATAACCAAAACTGTGCTAATTCCTGCAACAAACAAATACATGACAGGCTGCATTTCTTTTGGAGTTCTGATTTCTTAAATCAGTTCAAAAGCCACTTTGCTTATATTGTTAAGCACTGTGGTAAAAACAAACTCCAGAATCATAGCGCCAATATCCTTTGAGAAGGTGTCCATTGGAGATGTTCAGCATGCATGCCAGATCAGCAGTGCAGTTTTCACCCACTGAGTGCAACTTTCACAATATTTCTCAAGTGATATAGTGATCTTTCAATTGACTTTTTTTTGCCTATATTTTGTATATCATTTAGAGATATTTTCAACATTTCATGCTACTTATATCATTAACTGTGACTGCTTTGGGAACAATGTAAAATTAACAGTCATGCATTTTATGTTTTGGTAGTAGATCATGTCTTATTAACTAGCATTGACTTAGAGAACGATATAGTTTGACCTTATTTATTTAAATATTAAAGCCAAGATGTTTCTTTAGTTATGAGCAGTAAGTGAAATCACATAGCCTCACAATCCTCCTCCTTTTTTTTAACACAGAAATGTTAAATTTGATTAAAGAAATTTTTTATATACGTACTTAATCAGAAAATATATATAGATATATCTTTACCGGTACTCCAGGATAAAACATTATGGTGATGCATGTTAACCACAGTTCAAAATGAAAACTAGTTGAATAACTAATTTATTGAAGCAAATATATCTCAAAATGAATCATGTTGCATCCTCAGTACAAGTAGAGAATGCTAAATTTAAAAGCATCAGAAATCTTTTGCATGTAACAGCAGACTTCTGTCTGTTCTAGGGCAAATGCTCTGTGCTGCGCTAATCCAGATTACTACAGTGGACACTAGTCACAAAATATTATGAGATGCTACAAAATTGTATGGAAGTTACAACTAACATAAATATTTAAGAAAAGTTTTTCAGAGCTCTTCTAATTTAAATTCTAATTCTTCTGATTTAAATTGCAGTGATCATCATAATATTCTAAAAGCTTGGGAACTAAAAAAAGAAATATATTATACATAATTAAGTGTAATGGTAGTCTCAGAAAATTACTCCTTAAATGTTAGTGAGACATGACCTGCACATTGTTAGTTCCAAAGGACAGCAGAAGAGAGAATAGAAGAGGAAGGACAGTTTGTTTCTAATTTTGGAATGGAAATGTCAGATATGGTGAATAGCTGTACATATCTGAACAGATGTATTAAAGAATGGAATTATCAATGTCATTTGTGATATAGCAACCATGAAAATATTTGTGTAAATACTTGTAGCAGAGACCAAACATGAAACAGTGGAGTAAATCAGTGAGTAAAACTGGTCATTAATTGATCAGTTGATTTTTAGAGATAACATAGGGGCACCCCCACTCCAACGTGAGAAAACAGTATTCAGTAGGTTAATGGATTTTTGAATTGTATAGGATTCATAGTTATTTATCTATCCTTCTCATCCATCCTAGGATGGGTTGAGTCCCCTCCTGATGAGGGGGATTACTGGTGTATCAATGCAGCTGGTTCGCTACTCCTCTGCTGCATCCCCTAAGAGCGGTGTTCATGACTGTAATCTGTGTTGTTCACGGGGCTGGTTTGCTTGCTTGCGGGATGAGGGATGAAAAGCCCCAGATAAACTTGGGGGGGGGGGGAACCCTGCTGTCCACGCCCAAGACCGGCTAACTTGGCTATGGCTGAGGAAGATCCTTGAGCTCCTCATGCCGTCAATGGGAATCGAACCTAGGATGCTCCTTCCCCAGACATACGGTTGCAAAGCACATAGCCACTAGGCTAACCATGCAGATTCATAGTTATTAGAATAAAATATTGATTAATAATTTTAAAAAAAATAGTTTCCTGGATGCTGAGGAGATAATAATCTGCCAGTATATCATATTGGCAGTTGAAGCTAATTTAAGAAAGGAAATTTTATTTTGTCAAGAGAATTGTATGTTATTAGAGGGAAAAAAATTTCTTCTTTCCATGAAATTAGACGAGTGAGTTTTTTCTGGCATTGAAATTATTTTACTTCCACTTAAGAAGAGTTTGGAGATTAGTATTTTAATAGTAGATTGATATTCTAACAGCTTTGTTCATTTGTGTAGTGCAATGTTTGTCAAATGAGAAAGAAGAGTATAATGTACTTGCATTGGCAAAACTGTGAGTTAGATTTTTAGCACCACATATGGGGAAACCTTCAGTAGGCTTCACTCAGCCAATAACTCACTATCATATTGAACCTTCACTCATAGTGTTAGCATTGATGCTCTTGCAGTACATTTCACCACTCTCCATGAGGGGAGGGAAGAAACAAAAACCCTTAATTCTTTTACTCTCACTCACTCACTCAATCTGGTAAAATCTTCCAGTCAACTTGTCACGTTACCTCTTTTCCACTATTCACTATCTCCTATTTCCATTTCTTCATTCTTTTCCCATAACTAATATTCTGGTTTTCGGATGTTGTCTTATCTCTGGACTTCTCCAGAGTTATTTGGTGTTATCTAGTTATTGTACATCGTATACCACCTTCTTTATCATAGTAACAGTGCATTGTGCAGTTGTCTTTGCAACTATATGAAAAAAAAAAAAAACATGCTCTATTAATTAAAAACATACATACATATTGTTTCATTTTAATTACAAATTGACTAATACAGGTGATTCTCACTAATGCAAACAGAAGGACCATAGGAATGGTTTATTATAGTGGATACTTAGCTACTGTGATTTCCTTCAGAATAGCATTGTGCTGATATGGAATTTGTCAGTAGTTTGCTAAAGTGAGCAAATTTGTTATGGTGTTTTCTGTAGTGAGGGTACCTACATTGCTTCTATTTGAAACACTAGTTTCTAATGTTTCAAATTGCAATGGGGAAAAAAAGAGTTCGCTTTTTTGCTATTATGAATAATTTTCACTGACTTAGCTAACCAGAAGGATTAGCTCGGGAACTAAAAATTAAAACACTTAGTAGATTAAAGGATTTCACCTACTTAAACTTCATGTTATATCATTAGAGATGATGTATTCAATTCCCAAACTACAGCATAAGTATTGCTACAACTCTAAAATGTACCTCTCTTTAAAATTCTAAGGCTGAAGTAGTCATATTTTTATAGATGGTGCTTTTTCAGAAAACTGCAGCCATGATGTGAAAGCTATTTAGAGTATTACAGAACCAATATATTATTATAGAAATGATGAATTTATATATGAAAAAAGTTAGCCCAACATAAAAACAAGAACTAGATTTTATGGTTTTAAATGTAAAAGAAGAGTTTCTTTCTATTTAGAACTGCGTTACTTTATATCATTTTTGCACATGGAATATGTCAGACACCTATATTTATAGCATCACACAAAGATTGTTTATTTATGGGCTAAGGGATTATATTTTTGACTAGAACAGAGTATGTGAATGAAACGTTTAGATTATGTGTACTTGATTACTAAGGACACAGAGGTATGATAACGCGAAAGGTAGGTTCATACAGTAGAAAAAGAGGAATCATATACATAAATTTTCTTTGGTAAAGGCTAAAGAAATGTAAATTAAAATGCAATTAAGGCATAGTGTTGTGATGCAAACAGACTGTATAATGATAAGGTGTGGGGTGTTAAGTAAGGATTAAAAAATATGATGCAAGTTTTTCATGAAACAAAAACCACCTTTAGAATAATGCACATAACACATACTTTAAACTGCATGCATAAAATTTCCCTATACAAAAATGATTTGATAATGTTTATTAACAAGTTTACAGAAAAATGATTATAATCACTCTCGAACTGCAGGTGAGCTAGCCTGAGGTGGTGGTGATTACTTATTATTAATCCATGGAGTCAACTAATTCATTACAGAAAATCTCACTCAACTGGCAGCATATTTATTGTATTGAATCTCATCTTAAACTCATTTATGCTGTTAGCATTCTTGATCCTATTCAGAAAAGGCCATCTCCATTTAATAGATCAGCCCTCCCCTCTGACAGACTTACTCCAATCATTTTCTTATAATGCCCTGTTTCTGCATTATGCCTTTTCTATATGAATTTTCACAGTGCTCTGCCAAACAGACTACCATTATTCCTTCACAAAATATGTAAAAACACAAGCAACCTGCTGGTCGACATCCGTTCTTAGTTCAGCTTTAGATTTGCCAAACCAGTTTCTCATCCTCTTTCATTCCATTTACCTGTGTTCTTTTGAATAGCTTTCTCACAATGCTTCTACAGAGACTGCAGTTTCCAGCTTGTTCAAAAAAACATATCAACTGGCTGCTTTCTCCTTAAATATTGCCCATACAACATTGTATTTTTTATCTCTTGTATGTGGGACTGATTTTTAAAAAAAAAAAAAAATGCATTCCATTCAGTTAATGCATCCTACTCACTAACTACTCTCTGTTTAAAAGATGGCATTGTTTTACTTTAAAGTAGTAATTTTTCCTTAGCAAATCAGCCAAACAGTAGATGGCTGATATCCAAACAGTTGACAGAAAAACAGGACAACTCACTTATCCTAGAACTAGAATAAATTAGGTTCATAAAAAGCCAGGTTACTTTTGTTGTAACAGGCTGAATGTCATACACTAAATAAAGTTGATGAGTGACAGTCTACTTTTGAATGAGCTGCATTGACATTAATTCTAAACAACCTAGATTTCTAAATGACAATGTGAAAACTGTAACACCAACAATCTCTGTGTAGTTAATTATGCATTGTAAGTTTTTGTGTTTTTTCATATTATCAGGATACACGAGACACTGATATTTATATTTCAAAAAATAGAAATAATAACATATTCATTTTAAAGAATTTGATTTTTCCCAATTCATTTTTGCATAATATGCAGCCAATACCTGAATATCATATTGTATCAAACAGATAGTTTGATACAATATGATCCTTTTGTCCAACCTGTACTACAAGCCAGTTATATCTACAAGTGGGTAGTAATAAGTGAGTGGTAGCCCATCATTGAGAAACTAGTCAAGAGATAAATGCATTATCTCTTGACTAGTAAATGCTTGATGTTGTATTTTCTTTTTATCAAGTCCACTCACAAAAAATTGCAAACAGTATAGATTTTATATACATACACCAAGGCTTAGAAGATCCTTTAACCCTGCTCAAAAAACCAAATGGGGAATTTTTTCAAGCCCCTTCACACCTTAAGTAAATGGGGTAGTAGTTTCATGCCAAGTGATGAAATTCATTTCCCATCTAAAGACAATCATAGGTGGGAGCGTCTGCATTATCCACTCAGCCAATCCGATTAACAAAAATATCCACATTTTAGAAATCAGCATTAAAAAAAAGTTAATTTATTCAATTTATAAAGTATTCTCCATTATGAACATAATTTTTTACTTGCATAAATTAACATAAAATCATGCCAGTATTTTGTCTTACAAAATAATATATAATGAAACGAGTTTTGCTACTTGTATGTGGAACGTTATTGAAGATAACAGGAGAATTATTCATATGCAAGGTGGAGATGGAATTGGAAAATAGTGGCAGTGTGCAAACTGGAGGTTAACAGCAAGAGATATTTAGTTAGATGTTGATATAGGCTGGGGGATGTTGAGGGCGATCATTATGGATGATTTTAGTTATAGTAATACAGACCACATTGAAAAGATGACACATCTGGGAATAAGGAAAATGAATTTAAATTCATGGGGGGGAAATTCTCTTAGGTAGTATGTTATTGTGAATGGTTATCTTCTTTCATGTCACAAGAGTGATCATGAGATGATCACTTTGCTAAGGCAAGCCAAATTGAATACTAAAGACTTGTTAGGAAAGGATATGTGTGGATCGACAAGGCTGATAATCATCAAAGGCATAGAAGATGGTACGTAGCTATATAGAGTGAAGAATTATGTAGGAAGGGGGGAATAAATGCTGATTGAGTATTGATCAAGAGCTCTTTGTGAGCAGCAATGTTGAATGTACTTCAAAAGTCAAAAGGATAAAATAAAGTAGGTGTGAAATGGATAAATGAAAAGATTAATGTTGCAGTCTGCAAGATAATGAGCAATGGCTCCATTATGCTTTCTTAATGTGTACAAGGAGCAGACCAGAAATGTGATTCATTTGTAGGGATAGGGACAGAATGGGTAATTAAGAATATTCAGCCATTAAAGGTATTTCATCCTCATAATGGTTACAATGAGGAGCTTAATTGTAGAAGGAAGCATGTGTGAAAAAAAGGACTAGTTGAGTCACAGTGAGCAGGAAGTAACAAAGAATAAACATATCACCATTTAAGGGAATGCTCTAGGGAGTTAATGACAACTTTGACATACCTATTGAACAAAACAGAAGTTGCATAATAGGGTGAGTCCCAAAGAAATGGAAAGAAAATAAAATTGTTCCATTTAACCACAATTCTAGACACAGGGTGACCAATAATTTGTAGCCTTTGTCAACGTTTCCAACATGGGTTAGATATAGAACTGGATTGATAAAGAGATGGGTTTGTTAAAGGAAGAATTTGTTTATGTAGTAAAACAAGGTGGCAAATGCATTCAACAAGGAAGATATGTATATACTGGTATATTTTACAATTTGCAAAGTGCAATAATTGCCATGTGACAAGTCAACAAATATTGAGAGAGATACTAGATCAGGGAGTTGAATAGGTAATCGATGAGAAAAATATCAAATAAATAGAACCTCTGCCTTCTGTATGAGGAAAAGGTTTTCTGAAATAGGAAAGTCAATATTGTGATATGCCACTGGAGTCTGTTTTGAGGCTGTTATGGTTTAACTTATATGGACTTAAATTATATAGACTGTGAGTAGAGCTGCAAGTTTGCTGTTGCAAAGTATATGGTTAGTGGGGAAATTTTGAAGGAAACAGGTGATGAGAGACAGTGGCGCACCCAGAGGGGGGGAGGGCAAGGGGCCCGGGCACCCCCCTAAGAAAAGGAAAAAAACACTACAAAATTTTCCAAAAATCTTTTCCTAATTAAAATTCATTTTTTTTAATTTATGTTGTGTCGTATCTTCTATTTCTATACTACTTATGAATTAGCGATCACTGCAGATGCTCAGTCATAGGTCGTATGCGATGTGTAGTGTGTATTCGCTAATCGTCCACTCAACCCCCCCCCCAGGTTAAATTATGAGTGCTCGGCCCCCCTCCAAGATTAAATACTGAGTGCGCCACGGATGAGAGATATGGGAGTGTTAGTGGACAGGAATATAAAGTTTAGGTATCAGATATTGCATAACATAACAGATTATGGCAATGATGAGGACTATGACATTTAGCAGTACAAATTATAGTTTTACATAAGGTGTTAATTAAACATCATATATAAATAACTGGTGCAGATTTGGTCAGCCAGGTTTTGTAAGTTTGATAAAGTATTGGAGAGAATTGAGAGACATTGATTAAGGTGGTTTTCACTCTCTGGAATGTGAGTTATTAAAGACAAATTGAGAGAATGCCACTTTCAGATTGCATGAGTAGGAGGAGTGGTGGGAAGAGAGTGTGATTGAGACATAAGTTGGTAACGGATTGTAATCAAATTAATCTTGAGCTTTTTCATAGAATAGAGAAGGATGTAGGGGGTAGAACAAAAAGTCATATCTGGAAGCAGTATAAAAAGGGTGTGAGCAAAGAAGTAAGTTCTTTGCATGGAGGATGGTTGATGAGTGGAATGTATTACCTGAAATTGTGGTGAGTAGAAACATTGAATGAGTTAGGCATAGATTGATTGTATTTGTGTGATTGTATTGACCCATCATGATCAGTCAAAAGACTCATCAGTCACTAGTTTTTGATTTTAGGTTCAGTAATACGATACCTTTTTTTTAGTTTATATTCAGGAGTAGAATAAAGAGAGCTACAGGAAAAAATCTTGATAGAATTGGTAAAACATTCTCAAAATCCTATCAGTGTGTTCCTATAGTTCATTTTTAACAATCAAATAATTATCTGTAAATCTTTCTTCTTTCTCCCTTTCATGATCCTCCACATTGCATATGGAAGGATTTGCTCAATCTTTCCTTAATTTCAACCACAATTTTAATTATTGAATATAGCAATCTGTAAGTAGTTATCAATGCCAGTATGGTGTAATATTGTTCCACTCTTGAAGAACATTTCCTCAGGAATGAAAGAAGTTGAAAAACCACCATGGATCAACAAGCTAAATGTTCTATTTATTTTTTCACACATTACATTAAAATGTGGCGATATCATCCAGTCTTCCTGCTGATTACAAAGAATGCATTATAGATTTCTGGAACTACTTGAATATTATGATTTAGTTGAACAATACTACTATTTAATTTTATCAAAATTGTCAACAAGACTGCTTGCATATTTTCTGTGATTTACTTCCCAAGTTGCTGTGAAGGGATATACATGTTTATTCTTTTTGAAATTCTTCTGTCTGTCTGTCTGACTAATATACATTTTGTTTCATATTGCAGAGTTTTTAGAATATCAAATAGGGGGTGGGGGAATGCCACATTTGTAACATTTTTTAGATTAATCTAAACAATATTTAAGAGTTAAAATTTTCTCATTTTATATACTGGAAAACATAGATTATTTCACTGGTCTGAGTAACTGAAAATTTGATCAAGAGTTATTAATTTCATAACATCAGCAGGATTTAATGCAGATAAGATATCATTTATTGCTGAAGGAGGTAGATTTTCAGCAATTAATGTCACTAGGAGATGGTAAGACTATAAATTCAGTTAGCTGTTGGAAAGTTGCTGAAGTTGGAAAATTCCAAGTATTCATTCTGCTACTGCAAAATGAACTTGTAATTTTAATCACCTAATATGACAAAGAAATTTTTCTTCCCTCAGTTTAATAGTTAATAATCGTATTATTTATGCTGATGAAATAATGATCTTAGATAATGAAATATTATCATTATCTAACCTTTTATGAATACAGAAGTTCATACACAGCTTATTTCCTGTTTCTAAAATTTAAGAAAATTCTACATTACTGGATCCCAAACTAGATTGCCACTGTAGCTTACTGTGTCACATAAAGTTTATTTAATGAAAGCAGTGTTCTTTAAAGATATCAAAATACTCATTCATTTTGAAGGATGTCTTGGGCTGAAAAAAAGATAGTAATAATTATTCAAAATATGCTCCCTTTATCTGGAAAAGGAAGAATCACAGAAGAGAAAACCAAAAATTTGCAATTTTGAAATTCTGTTCCAAAGATATGCTTAAGTTCACATACAATAATGGATATGGTTTTTATTTTATAATATAAAACACAGTGGCTATGAAACAATTTTTTTTTTAGTAACAGTAGGTTCATAATTTGTTTACCACTGTGATTTACAGAATTATAGAGTACACATTAAATATCGTGAACTCAGCAAAATGCATATTAAATATTGTCTTCCAGCAAAATAATATAATTGTGGCATTCTTCCTTTGATAGTGCTCCCATTTTCTTCTCACAGAAAAGTTGTTAAAGCTTGCCATAGCCAGAGAGAGAGAAACAAAAATACATTGAGAAATAAACTTGATGGAAAAATCATGTATCCATAAAGTTCATGGATGATCATATTTCGGTAATGAGTCAATATTCGTCAAAAGCCCCCTGCAAAGATTTATACAGTTCTGATATTATCTTGTTGGTTATTTGCTTCAAATTCACAGTACTCCTGATATAAACTGAATAAGACTTTAGGAAGAGGGATATCTTTTTTTTTCAGTCAGAGTAAACCATGATGCTGAGCTGTGTAATTCTGGTTGACCTGTTCATATTGCCAAACAAAAAATTCAAGTCTTCCTGCTGAGGAAGATTGCATGAACTTGAAAGATCGTGCGAGATATGATGTATACATCTTCTTTAAAGCTATTCATATTATCTTGATAATATTGTACCACTACAGTTTTCTGAGAAATTGCTCTTCAGTATCCACTTTGATTGATATATATAATTTTGCATCTTTATTCCCGAACAGTTTTCCCTAAAATAGTTTCCTAAACTAACAGTTTAGGAAAGGATAAAGGAAATGTCTAGGTAAATAGGATCATTTCACTCATTCTATTAACTTATTGTAGTAACATTGTGTGCACATATCTTCCTTTTAAAATTAAACTGCTAAAACAAATCCATGCTGTCTTCTAAAGCAGATGCATATTCTTCCCTGTCCTGTATCTTGTTTCTAACTTCCAATGTTTAGACTGCTTCATAATTTAACTGGTTCATAATTTGATGTTTCTGTCTTCCCTCACCCACCCACCCAGGGCAATAGTACTGTAATTATTTTCATTCTTGTCGGGAATTCCAATGTACACCTTTTAGAAATATCATGTTCTAAATATTCAAACCTTAGTTTATTCATTCATATGGTTTGAATATATTTAGTTGTTATATTTAATTTTTACCAGAATAAGTATCTTAATGAAATAATTTCACATTTTCTTTATTGTACATGATTATCATAATTATTGGGTTTTTTAAATATATTTAAGTTTTGAAATACTGACTCATTAGTATTTTAAAATGGAATTAATGAAAATTAAGGCCTATTAAGAAATTATTTTTAAGATGTTAAATACAAAAAAAAAAGCTTTGGTTTTAAAATGTTTACACTTTCCTTTTAATACAATTCTAGGTTATCCTGGATGATGTACAGATTTTCCAGGAATTCCTGCCTAAGTCTTCATTAGATCTGCCATCACCCAGAGGTTTCTGTAATTTAAATTTTGCCTTTGATTCAGACCAGGTAAGCTCATCTTCCCCTGACTCAGTCCTCATCTTCAGTCCACCACCACCACCAGAAGGGTTTTAAATGTGTCATAAGTTTTTAATTTGTTTTATTTATAACATTCACAATATTCATGAATAATTTTTTGGAACTTGTGAATATATCTGAATTTCATATTATTTATTTCTTCTGCAAAAACCTATGGATTTGGCATGATATTAGATTCTTCGTGCATCATGTATATCTAAATTATGATTGTTAATCATATTATATAATTATACATTGCTTCATAATATTATTTTTCTTTGCTTCATTTAAATAATTACACAGTGCTGTTAAGATGATCATCCATCTTCTGCTTCAAAAAAAAAAAAAAAAATAATAATAATAAATAAATAAATTAAAAAAAAATTTGCAATGTCAAAAACTCAACTATTCCACATTTGAAAGCTTATTAAATACCAGAAATAAATATTAATTGTTAGTTCTTTAATGGATTTATATCAGACAAGAATGCAATCAAATAGAATGAAAAGTGACTTTACTTAAAAATCTTGTAGGAAAGTAGTTAAAGGCTGACAGATAAAGTGTTTATCTGTCAGCATTTAACTATATTTAATGTTTGTTAAACTACATTTAACATAAATTATAAAAGTTTAATAATTAAAAGTACTAAATGACTGTTCTTTGCAACTGAAAATATATATTTACTAATACAGTACCTTCGTTACTTATATTATTAGAAAGTTCTTATTTAAGTTTAGGACTATCTCTGGCTTAATTTTAATTGAAAATTTATTTCTTCTATCATACAAGGAGGCGAGCACTAGAGGTTCAGATATGGTTTTATTCCTAGAAATTATGTTTTAAAAAGTAGCAATTGAAATTTGAATCTCAACTTTGTGTTTTTAACTTTTATAGAGAAATTTATTACTCTGGGAGCATCATTGCAAAATTTCCACTATCTCAAAATTTTTGTTCAATTGGTTTTGATTATTCACGTAGTAATCTATTTTCCATCACAAATCTACATCTGATCTAATAAGAACACTATTACATTATTAGAATGCATGTTTGTGTATTTAAAATATAAACATTTGACTCTATGATGCATATTAAATATGTCTACTCTTAGTTTTCATTAATAATATTTTGTTTTCACTCTTGGCAGTTTAAGATAGCTTCCCTTGATTCCTTAATTACAGCATAAATTATAGATATATGCTGTATTTTGATATAATAGATTTAAAATGTGATAGATTATAGCCTTATTTTGTATTGAAAGGCAAAATATCCTTTGTGTTTGAATTCAAATGATTATTCTGTGGTATTCAATTGGTTTTCCCATCTTCCAGTAAATAGTACTTTGCACGTTCTTATGAAAAATAATTGAGAATGTATAAAATCTTATTAAAAAGTTTGCTTATGAATAATATTGTTTTGTATATTAACATACAATATATTTTATACATCTAATATTCTACTTTTTGGATACTATGATAATATTTCATAACTCTTTGAGTTCTTATTTTGGTCTTGTCTCCATTAAAAACTTAATCGCCATTAACGTTTTTCTATACACTAATATACACTTTCCTCTATACACCAGTACATCTCTCAGTTAATATTGCTAGAAAATGAACACAAACACACACACATTGAGCTTGCAAAATGAAAATCCATTTCATTCAGATATATTTAAAATGCATATAATTTCACCAATATGTTTCTCAATGTAAATATAATATACAATAGAGATTTAAGCATATTTCTTTAAATAAAGATAGATATAAATCCTTTTAAATAACAAAAGTAAAGGTGGAAAAGAACAAGTGATAATTCTTAAAGGATAGGAACCAGTGGCAGCCAGTGGAAATTTTAAGTGGGAGTGCTGCAAAAGAAAAAAAAAACACTTATTTAAGTTAAGGGATATTACATCCCATATTGTTTCATAGCCGAATAAGAAACTCAAAGAGTTTCATGCCGAATATAGAAACTATATAAAGTTCTGCAAGTCCAAGCGTAAGCAAATACCTGGGTAGTGCAACACTGAGGCAACTCATAGTAAGGGTGGAACAAGCTCCGATCACTATTCTTGGTATTTATCCATAATGTGAAACCCAGCTCCTATGAGCTGTATTACTGTTCTACATTATGAGAGAAGGTCACTACCCAGACCGGTTTCAACCTTTATTGAGGTCTCATCAGTGAGTAGGTGGAATGGGAGTTCATGTCTTTCATCATCGGCCTTTGGAGTATAAAAGATTGCCGAGAGTCAGCTGGTAGTAAGAGGGGAAGAGAGTGAAAGGTAGAGTATGATAGTAGGAGGTAGTAAAGAGGCCTTGGTCAACCTGTTTAGCTGTATAACCCAGAGGTTGTGGCTAAAAGGTCTGTGAACATCTTCTCCTTGTACCTGTTCTTTAAAAATAAAACTATCAAATAAACTTTACTTACATGCGCTCGTAAAATAATTAACAATTAAAAAATTAACAATTCAACTAACCAGGTGTCTATGGAGGTCATCTCCTGACACCTGTTTTAGTATAAAACTTAAGCCGGATTTTTTCCCCCTTTTTTTTTCCCCGAAAAAAAAAGGGGGGGGGGGAAGAACACTTAACTACATGAGTCAAAAAGTTAAATTTACTGCAGGAATGAAAGCATTTCTGCTTGAATTAGAGCATAAAAGTTATGAGTGGTTTTTTTATTTATTTATTTTTTATTATAAGAAGAAGCAGTAAAGAACTGGCCAACCTTACACCACGGGAAAAACAAGATTTCGGGGGGAGAATCTGGCCCAAGAGATGCTGCTCCCAAGGAGCAGCACTGCCTAGCTTGTAAGCCTTCGCAGCCCGGGTTCTCAGATCTGCCCTTTCCTATATGAACTGTAAGAACCTGTGAAGAAAGGAAAAGAAAAACAGATCTTACTTTTTAAAGGAAGAGACACAGTATGATTAGGCCCTGTCTCAGGACACAGAGGATAGGAGGTTTGCACCATTTATTTACAAACCTCCCATCCCCTAGTATATGCCTTTCTTGTGTGAAAAACCGAGGGAGGTAGAAATAGATCCCGCTGAGTATTCTGGCTTGTATACTGTTTTCATCGCTGATTTGGGACTTTTTCCGCACTTTCAGTTGTGATACTTGATTACATTGAAAATGAAAATTGTAAATTTCTGAATTTTCTTGACTGGTGGGGGAAATTGCAGGTACAAGACCTCCTCTAGTGTAAGCAGATGGATTCCCATTACTGCGCTTAATCTCTGCCAGACATGTTGGGTGGTGGTGGGGGGCACAAGTAAAAGAAATGTCCCACCGTTTCATCGCTCTGGCAGACGTTGCAGAAGGGGTTACACGGTCTTGAATTGTATCGGGACATAACCAGTTTCACCGATAGCTGACCATAGGCTATTCGCCATGCCAGATCCCGGTGGAATGGCTGTCCCCAGCTATTTCTGATATTTTGAAATAGAGTTTCCACGTTAGTTTCTATATTTCGCATATCACATCTGGAAAGTTGAAAGAACTCCCAATATCTGGCTTGTGGCTTTAATTTTAGGATTTCCATCCCTTCGGTTTTAAATTTTTCAAGCTGTTAGCATAATGGATAATACCATTCTGGCACAACCTCTGCGCTGGGATCACCATGTCTCGTGGTCCCGAAGTAGGGGAGAAAATGCCCTAGAAAGTATTTATTTAGGGATCCTGAAATATGGTTAGATTTCAGGTTAGATTTTGAGAGTGTTTGCATAGAATAGGCAGTTTACTTTTGGAAGTGAGAACCCCCCCCCCTTGATTGGTTTTGAGTTTTAGATATTCTTTTTTAACCTCATGCTTTCTTCTCAAAAAAAAATCTATTAGTATTTTGTAAAGGTTGATTCTCTTGGGGTTTTTTAATATTAGTTATATTTATTGTATGCATTAGCATGGGGATTATTACTGTTTTTATTATTACTGTTCTTCCGTAGAAGGAGAAATAATTGGGTTTAAATGGTTTGTTTCTTTTCGCACTCTTCCCGCAATTTCTTAACAGGCAGTACCGGGCTCGCTGTGAATGGGTCGCCTAGTACTGTTTAGGGGCTGAGTTTGCAGGACTAAACCACAGGGAAGGTTATTTCTATGGAAATTTCCAAAAATTTTAATTTTTGTCTTTGTAGTATTAATGCGAAGACCACTGGCTATGCTGAATTTTTGCAAAATGCCGAAATAAATGTAGATGGACTCAGAGTCTCTGAGCGTCGCCACTACATCATCGGCATATGCTACAATTTTGCTCTGTCTGGAGACTAGGGGTAAAGGTATTCCTCTGACAGCAGGGGAGTTATCTATTTTTCTTATGAGGGGTTCTAACGCGAGTGAGGAGAGGGCTTAGTGGGCAGCCCTGTCTTACCCCCCTTTTTAATAGGAACGGGTTCCGAGAGGAACCCCGTTGATAGCTATTTGGGTGGAGGCCTCTGCATAGATGTTTTTGATTGTTTGCCGAAGCTTCCAGCCCACACCTACTTTCTGAAGGATGTCCTTCGAATATGTGTGTCTGACGCTGTCGAACGCCTTTTCCAGATCCGTAGAGAGAAGTGCCAAATGGTAATTTTTGTTTTTGGCCAGACATAGATCTCTTAAGAAAAAGAGATTTAATTCCATCGATCTACCTGGTATTCCGTAAACCTGGGAGCTTGTTATGATTCTTTCTATACTGCATTTGATGCGGCTGCAGATAATTTTTGCAAATATTTTGTAATCCGAATTAGTTAGGGAGATCGCTCGCCAGCTATCTGCCAAGGTGCGATCTCGATCTTTCTTTGGGATAAAAATTGTGCATCTTTTAACGAATTCCTCGGGGATATTTCCCCGAAGTGAGGAATTCGTTAAATATTTTTACTAAAACTGGTAGTGCGTAGTCCCAGATAGATCGGTAGAATTCTATCCCTAACCCATCTAACCCTGGGGTTTTTTCTTGCCTTCACTGTTTTGCAAGCTTTTTTTTTTATTTCCTCAGCAGTTATCAGCCTGTCATGTAGAGCGCTAAGATGCTCGGGAAGATGTGTGATGTCCCACTCACTGAAAACATCTGCGCTCTGCTGATCAGAAAAAGCGCCGAGGTACTGCTGATGGAAAAAGTGAAGTATTTCAGGGGTTGATTTTAGCAGTTGACCATTCTCTTGGATCTGGTAAACCGTTTGGTCGTCATTTGCCGCCACCTGTTGTTGATTGTAGAAAGCGGCGGAAGGTGTTTCCAAATATCTGAGATAGAGTCTCGCTCAAAAATCGAGGTCCTCGACTTTACTCTGCCGCTCTTGCTGTAGCTCGATTTCTACCTGTCTGATAAGATAGCTACAGGGAATTCCTCTCCGCTCGTTGGTGCGGTACCAGCCGAGATCCCTTAGACATTGTCTCTGTTGGTGTGCCCTTTCATGCCCACACTGCTGAAAGAATTCCCTTGCCTGCGACTTGAACTGTAGCTAGGTTTCCCAGTCCCAGTTGGTGTCTCTCCATTCATTACAGAAGTTCTGTAGTTTATCGCTAAAACGACTGGGGAAATTGGGAGGGAGCCTTCAAGGATCTCTGGCTGTTTCTATTATTTCTGGTATCCTTATTTTTAATAGGACCATTTTGTGGTCTGTTAACAGACCTCTCACAGCGTATGACCTACCCCAAGAATATGTGGTTCTAAAAACTGGGATACATAGAACCTGTCAAGCCTTGTTGATATCTGACCACAGCACCACATTGTTCCGACTTTTAGTGGATTCCGCCGTCTCCAGATATCAACAAGGTCAAAGTTTTCGCAGCAACGTTTTAGTGCTGCAAACCCACCAGTTCCGTTATTAGCGTTTCCGCCTATTTTGTCATATCGTGCATCTTCTATACGGTTCCAGTTGCCCACCACGATTAGGTGTTGCGCACGTAGAAAATAGTTTTTCAGTGTGGCAAAGAAACTGTTTCGTTGATGGGGGGCTATTCGGGGCATAGGCAGCCACAAAACGGGTGTTACGGCCACCATACTTCCAGTCCACGGACAATAGACATCCCTAGCGTCTTTCTGGACATTGAAGAACCCCCGCGATTGGGGGGGGGGGGGAGAATTAGTATCCCCACCTCTCGCGAGTGAGCTTCCCCGAAACACCAGTAACTGGTGACTGGGTAGCTTCTCGAAAAGTTCTCTGCGTCCCAGTGTTTGTAAAAGTGGGTTTCTTGTAAGAATAAAATGTTGATATTATGCATTAGCATCAGTCTCCAGACAGCGCTTTGCGCCTGAGGATTGCGCAGACCGCTTATGTTTAATGTTGCAATTTTTAAACTTTGGTTCATTTTAGAGGTGGGGGGGATGTTACTTCTTTTACGAACGTCCTGAATTCTGGGACGGGGGGGGGGGTTGTATTGCTATCCTCCATGTTGCTGTCCTAGAATTTCGTATCATTGTCAGAATCGTCTTCATTAGAGATCTGGGATTCCAGTTCCCCTGGTTCCTCCATTGTTGTTAGATTTTCCTCTGCTGGTGTTGGGGTTTCACTATTATTTTCTGCTGGATTTGGAGTGCTGGCTTTTGTCCTTTTATTTTCATCCGTGTCTGAGTCTCTCGTGCGTTTTGCGGCACTGTTTGCTTCCATTTTTTCTTCTCTTGTTTCTGTCTTACTAGTAGGGGTTTCTACTTTTGCGGAGCACTTCTTCTCTTCTATTTTTCTTGGTGTAGTTTGTTTAAACACTTCGGGATATGCCGTCAACATCGTGTCAGGTGGTGGCTGTATGGATGGAGCTGCTTCTTGCTCTACCATCGCAGGGTTTTCTGTAGGTATTGCGGAGGAAGGGGTTATATTACCTCCTGTTCTGTACGGACATGCATTTACTTTGTGTTTTGTGTCCCCGCATTTTAAACATGCTTAATCGCATTTATCCAAGCAGTGTCCTGCTGTCGAGCAGTTTTGGCATTTGCCTTTGGGGCAGTCTGCTCCCATATGTTCAAAGAATCTGCATCTGAAGCACTGTTTCTTGACACCAGGGTAATTGATCATTACCCTGGCTGAACTGATAAAGATGAAGTTGGGGAATGGGTGTTTTCATCTCCATGGAGACGTAGACCACCCCCGACTTCCATTCTGGGACGTCACTGTCCTGCATTATTCTAACTTCTTTAACTGTTCCCCATTTGGAAAAAAGATTCTTAATTAAAGCATCCCTGCTTTCTAAATATTCTACTGGAAACCTGTCTATTCTGATTGTTTTTAACATACTTCCTACTATAATAGGGTGGTATATTTCTCTTTGGCATCGAACTCCTAAAGAGAGTTTTGCTCTCGTTGCTTCGTCTTTTACAATGACTTGGAACCTTCCTCCCCCATATGGGGTAAATCCAAATACATTATTAATCCCTACAGTATCTATTAAAGCTTTCGCGAACGTCTGCTTTTCAACGTTAGAGTTTACTTCGAAACTGAAGGTTTCCACTCTAGACAAGAAGGAAGTCATATCATAAATCAGAAAGTTAAGAATACCCTTGTTATAATTTCCCGGAAAAAAAAGGAACCAGTAGGCCTTCCGGGAAAGAGAAAAACGGCAAGCGGTCCCTGTCTGCAGAAATCTCCTACTAACAGGTGGAAGACTGACAGACAAGCACCAGGCAAGATCAAAAATACCAGAGAAAAACAAGGAAAATAGCAAGATAGGGGTCTTACCAAGTTGATTAGCAGGGCTCGCACAGGATATTCAGGCTCTCAATCTTGATCATGGGAAAAACAGCAGCTGAACTTGAAAGTAGGTAGACCTAGTAATACGAAGTTTGTAGCGAACAGAACTTACATACCCTACTATGAGAATTGCCAAGGTGTCATAATAAATTATTAATTATATGAAGAGCCCAAGGCTTCAATTCGGCAACATAAACTTATTTAAGTTAAGTTTATGTTACATATTACATCCTATATTGTTTCATAGCCGAATAAGAAACTCAAAGAGCTTCATGCCGAATATAGAAACTATATAAAATTTGGAAAGTCCAAGCGTAAGCAAATACCTGGATAGTGCAACACCTGACCCAGTTGGTAGTGCAACACTGAGGCAACTCATAGTAAGGGTGGAGCAAGCTCTGATCACTATTCTTGGTATTTACCCATAATGTGAAACCCAGCTCCTAGGAGCCGTATTACTGTTCTACATTATGAGAGAAGGTCACTACCCAGACCGGTTTCAACCTTTATTGAGGTCTTATCAGTGAGTAGGTAGACCTAGTAATACCAAGTTTTTAGCGAACAGAATTAGGACACCTTCTTGGCAATTCTCATAGTAGGGTATGTAAGTTCTGTTCACTACAAACTTGGTATTACTACTCACTGATGAGACATCAATAAAGGTTGAAACTGGTCTAGGTTTCAACCTTTATTGATGTCTTCTATTATGACCTTCTCTCATAATGTAGAACAGTAATACAGCTCCTAGGAGCTGGGTTTCACATTATGAGTAAATGCCAAAATAGTGATCGGAGCTTGCTCCACGTTTACTATAAGTTGCCTCAGTGTTGCACTACCAGTTGGGTTAGGTGTTGCTCTATCCAGGTATTTGCTTACGCTTGGACTTGCTGAACTTTATATAGTTTCTATATTCGGCATGAAACAATATGGGATGTAATATCCCTTAACTTAAATAAGTTCATGTTGCCAAATTGAAGCCTTTGGCTCTTCACATAATTAATAATTAAAAAAAAAACACTTTTTTTTCCTAATCAGTAACGAATTTATTAATGAATAAATTTACATGTTAAAAAATGCTTTATTAAAAATATTTCATCCTCACCACGAACACAATAATAAAAGTTTCGTATCAATAGCAATGACAAGTGCAAACGAATATTGGCGTCATATCGCAGTGCATTTGTTTCATGTAACGATAGTTGAAAAAATATTATTCTTTTCATATTTTCAACAGTGACACTCTTCATAATTCAGCTTTGCATCTATAATAAATAAATAATTATGTTATTTTAACAAAATAAAATAAGATTTACAAAAAATAGTTCACCACACACACGCACCGATAATAAACGTTTCATATCTCATAGAAATAAGGTGCGTAAGCATACTAAAAATTCACTTCTGTTTGAGCAGTTACAATTGGGAATGACGTAACGTGCAATGACAAGAGCAAACAAATATTGGCGTTAGATCGCAGTGCATTTGTTTCGTAATCTAAAGTGTTGAAAGTTTAATTTTCACTTGGTTAGACTGTAATAAATTTAGTTTAATCCTTTATCCAAGTGTGAGCAAACGAAGTTTGCACCTGAAAATATCTTCAGGATTGGGGTAAGATAGTACAACACCGGGCAACTCGCAGCAAAGGTGGAGCAAGCTAACATCACTCCTATCTCAGTATCTCCCATAATGCAAAACACATCTCCTTACGGATATGTGTAATGTTATGCATTAAGGGAAGGGCCAAATGAAAGATGACCTGCCATTGCTTCTGCCTGGTATCTCCACCTCTGGGCCTGGCTCCCACTGAAGAGACCTCAATAAAGGTCAAAACTAGTCTGGGTAGTAGCCCTTCCCTTAATGCATAACATTATACATATCTGCAAGGAGATGTGTTGTGCATTATGGGAGATACTCAGACAGGAGTGATGTTATCTTGCTCGACCTTTGCTGTGAGTTTTCCGGTGTCATACTACCTTACCCCAGTCCTGAAGATATTTTCAGGCGCAACCTTTGTTTGCTCACACTTGGATAAAGGATTAAACTAAATTTATTATAGTCTAACTAAGTGAAAATTAAACTTTCAACATCTTTCTGTAAATCCAGAGTAATTTAATAAAAAGGTGGCACACCGTTTGACAACTCCTATAGGTAAAGATGACCTGCCATTGCTTCTGCCTGCTATCTCCACCTCTGGGCCTGGCTCCCACTGAAGAGACCTCAATAAAGGTCAAAACTAGTCTGGGTAGTAGCCCTTCCCTTAATGCATAACATTATACATATCCGTAAGCGGATGTGTTTTGCATTATGGGAGATACTGAGATAGGAGTGATGTTAGCTTGCTACACCTTTGCTGCGAGTTTCCCAGTGTTGTACTACCTTACCCCAGTCTTGAAGATATTTTCAGGTGCAAACTTTGTTTGCTCACACTTGAATAAAGGATTAAACTAAATTTATTATAATCTAAAGCGTTAATCGAACAATTCCAATTATTAACTATTCAATCAATATCAAAACATAAGCTGTAACCTTTAACATGTTGTACTGCATTTATATAATGTTGTAATTATTGTTATTATTTATAAACACAAACAAAATTTAATTTTTTCATTTTTTCTTTGGGGATGCTGCAGTGTCGCAGTGCTTATGTACAGGCTGCCACTGATAGGAACTTAAGAAAGAAATAAAAGTAGTTAATGAGTGTTTTTTTGTATTGAATCGAAATATGAAAGAAAGGTCAAAAGAAGTAAATTGAAAGTGGCAACAAATAGTTTAAAGAATGCCCAAGAAAATGAATTGCAAAATATTATAGATTATGAGCTGATGCTGTATGGAACATTGTCAAAATGCCTGGAAGGAAGAATTGGTAAAATTATCTACATGGCATTTGCCTAAAGCAAATCAGAATAATTAGATGATGGGATCATAAAAAAGATAAACTTTACAGAAAAGAAATGAAGTAGATGATAGTAATGGATAACATTTCAAGAAAGAATATAATGACCAGGGAGAAAAAAAAATTGAGAAAGAACTGATATATTTAGAAAGGAAGATTAAGTGATGAATGATCTTATGTATAAGATTATATATAATAATCTTATTATGTAGAATTATATAGTTCGCCCACCGATTTGAGGTTCCTCGAAACTACTGCGCATGTCAGAAAAAGGAGAATCCATTCCGATAATAGGGTAATCAGTCTGTCTTCTGGGAGGTAATAATAAACAAACTGAGTTTGTTTATTATTACAGGTCGGAAAATTTAGCTTTTCTTTTACGAACATTGTTGTTTTTAAAGTGTAACTATTTTGCTTGTATGCTTGTATTGGGAAAATGTACGTAGAGTGTTAATACGTGCAAATACTGCGTTCTACATAAAACAATGTCACTTCGCTCCATGGTAAGTTTCCTTTTATTCTGGGACTTTTTAAAACAAAATCCGATTTCATGAAGTATTTTCCTTAAAGTTTCTCTTTTCCAAGGAAAATTAATTTTTTCTTTAAGCACAGGAATCGATTTCGGAACAGTTGGCACTCTTTTTTCGACCACGTAAAATTCGTGAATAGCTCTTCTTATAACGTCTACATCAAAATCATTCAAAGCTACGGTTTCGATGGCTTTCTTTACTCTGGCGCTTTTTTTTTTTTTTAGGAGATTTAAATTTTGGCTTACCTTCACCTTTTGATTCCCTACGAATTCTTTTAATAGTCGACCCCGATACACCCCCCATTGCACTTGCACGTTTTATGACTTGAGAAAGGGGAACAAGAAGACGGCCTTCTGACGATTCTTTTTCGCAAAATGTCAGCACATTATTCAATATTCTTTTGCAAGAGCTACTGAAACGTGTAACAATAGAACTTGTTGACTGTACTGGATCCATCATACAAATTAATAATTAAAAAATAATGCAAAAAGAGAACAACAAAAATCAAGCTAGTACTAGTACAGCGACAGACAAGAAAGCACGTGATTTCGCATGTTGGCGACCAATTCGTACATCCTTCATTTCTTTCTCCCCTTCAGCATGAATCGACTATTCTTGGCACAAAGCCAAGAAAGGACCTAGAAGTGGTGGGCGAACTATAGTAAAGAAAATTTTTAAATAATTTCAACAGCATGATCATTGAATTATAACAGTTTTTATCCTCCTCACTATGACTATAGGTTAATTACCTTTAATGAAATGTTGTATTACTTCACACTTTTTGTTGAAGGTTATTCATGATCTACAGACATAGTGAGATGGATTTTAAAAATTGTGTTATTATTCTGTTCCTTTATTTCTTATATGATGTTCTATGAATGGCAGAAGAAATCGGTATTTCTGTTGCTTTTTTTTTAGTGTTCATGTATTGAAGTTTATTGCATCTGAAAAAAATCTTTTATAGTGTTCAGTCTAACTTCTGTTCTCTGCTGCCTTCGGTATAAATCAGTAATAACTCATTCTCATTTTATATTCACAATTCACACACCACAAATTTTTATAATCTAAACACTAAAGTTAATTACATTATTTTTTAGTAATTACAAGAGAGCAATATTCAGTTAATATTGCTAGAAAATGAATCTCACACACATACCTTGAGCTTTCATTTGTGTCTGTTTGAAAAACAACAGCATGCTGTTTTTCAAACAGACACAAATGCAAGCTCAAGCATGGTCTGAAATTAATAACTGATTTCAGATAAATTATCATGCTGCAAAGTGTAAGAGGACATGTGTATAGATACCAATGGCAGCTTTAATATGACTGGATGAGACTTTGTGTTTTGGGATATTAAAATATGTTATTCATATTCTCAATCCCAGTAATGATCGCTAATTGGGATAGCAAGAGACAACTGTTTTATTGTCATGTATTGCCAGTGCCATGTAGATCACTGCATGTAAGCATTAGAGCTCCCCCCTCCCCAGAGTTCTGGACTGGTAGGCCAGTTTTCCTTGAATTCTGATGACTCGAATTTTGAAAACTGGAAAGGGAGGGTGATTCTGCTCCCCTGTCGCTTAAAGCACTAAATCCCCTGAGTTCTGGACTGGTAGGCCGGTTCTCCTTGAATTCTGATGACTCGAATTTTGAAGACTCAAAAGGGGTTTCCTTCCCCCTGGTGTCTATGGTGCCCAACCACCCGAGTTCTGGACTGCCAGGCCGGTTCTCCTTGAATTCAGATGACTCAAATTTTGAAGACTCAACACTCAGGGTTTTGAGTTTCAAAACATTTCAAATAACTTTACAAAAAATGTTACATAAAAAGGCTTATCATTTTATATTATAGGGTAGATGTATAGCAAGTGGGATAGCTACCTATGGTTTAAAGCAATATTGATCTTGCTGGTACTAAAAGAAAAGTGATTCCCAAGTATGCCAATTCTTACTTATTGATCTGAAACTGTTACTGAAAACCCAAAAATATGTTATAATAAAAGACTGTGTGTGAATTCCAGCAGGAAACTTATCTGTTTCCGGTAAGTCAGTACTGAGACAACTCTCAAACTGAAGGTTGTCATTACTTTTGGGATACATGTAGCTGTTCTACTTGTTCCAAACTTTCCATTTTAATAATAGTATAATTTTTTTAATTGCTTCAACCTTGGTAGAAAAAATTCTGTTAATTTGTAATGGTTTGAGATATTTAACTTATATTGAACAAGAAGTCTTCATTAATGCTAGTAACACATACCCTTTGATTTGTTATCTGCAGATTTTTGTTACTATTTGTTGGTTTGGTCTTATTCTCTTGTATCCATTTTCTTCAACTGACTTTGTTCTTGTGGTGTATGATTTGGTAAAATATTTCCCCCAATACTAGTTAGCATTGGAATCATATTTTAAATTTGATGCAATAGAACAGGGCATTTTACAACTTAAAAAATTATTAATTTATTTAATGGCATTAATTTGCATCACAAGAATAAGGAAATAATAATGCTGATATTCTATCCAGCAAAATATAAGTTAAATAAATGTAAATTATTTTCTTCTTATTCTTGTACTGTGAATTAATGCCATTAAATTAACATGAACTACCAGTACATAAACCTTTCTGTTTGACAGCTAAAGAAAATTAATGTAAACATTAGTTAAAGATGCCAAGAAATTGTATTCTTGGTTTCATCCAAGTGCAAGCAAACTAAGTTTGCAAGTGAAGTCACTTCGCAACTGGGTTACTTGTATATAGAGACTAATGGCTTCACACCAGTTGCCTTGGTATCCCATAATGCAAATCACATATCCTTAGAGACATTTATAATGCTATGCATTATGGGAAGGACTACTACATTTTATATTATATTAAATGTAGTAGTAACTACATTTTATATCAGTTTTGACACTTGAGGTCTCATCAGCAGGAACCAGACCCAGAAGTGATACTAACATTGAAGTAATGCTGAAGTCATATTTCCATATACAAGTAGCCAAAAGGTGTCCCACCTTATTATCAAAATACTCTGGAATAGAGATAGATGTTGAATGTTTTTCACTTGGTTATACTATAAATTAAAGATGCCAAAAAATTATATTCTTGGTTTCATCCTTTATCTAAGTGTAAGCAAACAAAGTTAGCATGTGAAGTCACTTCCCAACTGGGCTATTTGTATATACAAGCTAATACTTCACATCAGTTATCTTGATATCCCATAATGCAATACACATATCCTTACAGACATATGTAATACTGTGCATTATGGGAATGGTCACTAACCACTGGTTTCGACCTTTAGAAATATGATGTTTGCTTTGCATTACTTCAACCTTGAAAGTAAGGTTGAAAGTTTTTTAGAAAGGAACTAGAGTTGCCTATGTGAGATTTCAACGAAGTCATCAGTTTAATAGAATTATTTAGATTGAAAGACTTAAAACTCATTTTGCAAGACCTCCTAGATTTTATGGTCTTCCTAAAATACATAAGATTGACTTTCCTCTTCGTCCAATAGTAGATTGTATTGATTCTGCTACTTAACGTATAGCCAAATATCTAGCTAAATTATTAAAATCTCACATAGGCAACTCTAGTTCCTTTCTAACAAAAACTTTTTAGATTTCTTAGAAAAATTAAAAAATGTCTCATTGCAACCTATGGTGAGCTTTGATATAGAATCTTTATATACAAACGTACCTCTCAGGGAGACTTTAAAATTACTTGCCGAAATCTTTCCAGAAGACATTATAAAACTATTTGATTTCGTAATACACTCTGGATATTTCTTATGTCAAAACAAATTTTACAGCCAAGTAGAAGGAACGGCCATGGGAAGTCCTCTCTCTCCTGCTTTAGCCAACTTTTATTTAGAACATCTAGAAAAAGTCCTCTTCTCATCTATTTTCCCTTAACCATCCTTTTGGGTAAGATATATAGATGACATCTTTACTGTATGGCCACACAACAAAGACTCCTTACCTTCTTTTTTAAACAGTATCAATTCCTTACATCATCGTATAAAGTTTACTATGGAAATGGAAGAAAACAACCAGTTATCTTAATAGAGAGGGGGATGGTAAATCCTTTTATGTTTTATAGCCGGGTACGAAACTCGGATCGAAATCCATAGAGTTTCAATCGTTTTTTTGGCATGAAACTCTATGGATTTCGATCAGAGTTTCGTACCCGGCTATAAAAACATAAAGGGATTTACCACTCCCCTTTCTATTAACATGTTCGCTGGTTAAAATAGCCTTTCGGCTTATTAAATTAGTAACCAGTTATCTTTTTTAGACGTTCTCCTCATCCGGTCACCTTCAAATACTCGTTGATTTCCTGTAATCTACAGTTTACAGGAAACCAACATTCGCAGGTCGTTATATGCTTAAAGAATCAGCCCATCATCCTTGTCAAAAAACAGGAATCATAAAATGTCTAATCAGAAGAGCCAAAACTAATTGTTCTACTTCTAATTTTCTACAGAAAGAACTTTCTACTATCCAACAACACATGAAACTCGATGGCTTTCCGAAAAGAGTACTCAACATCTTCTTGATTCTTATAATCCACCACAAAACAATGAAGATTCAATATGCCGAGTTCCAATTCCATACATCTCTGGGATTTCAGAACCTATCGCAAGAATTCTGAAGAAATACGAGTTAACAGCTACGTATTCACCTGTTAACAAATTATCTTCCCATTTTCCTTCTCCTAAAGACAAACGCTCAACTGTATCTCTTCCTGGAGTTTATCAAATTCTCTGCAACTGTGATCTCTCCCATTTTGGACAAACTGGACCTCTCTTGAAAAAAGAATCCAAGAACATCAATCTTCCATTCATCACAGCAAACCTGAAAAATCTGGATTGGCTCAGCACGGGATTGAAACTAACCACAACATCCTTTGGTCAAAAACTCGCATCTTACATAGATCCCTTTATAAATTTGAACGCTTATTCAAAGAAAGCATAGAGGCCTTACTCCATCGTCCTAACCTGAATCGGAATGACTGTGTATATCTATATCAAAAATCTGGGAAAGTCTAATCAGGATAACTCATTAATTCATATTAATTTTATGTTATTTAATATTAATTAATATCTTTATTTCAATCATGTCTCTGCTTAAAAATATTCCCTTTAATACTTAGTGATATAACATCACGCAGCTTGTTCTATTTTTAAATGATCAATTGTTAGTATTCCACCTTGTATTTTTTTTTTAACTGTTCTTGTAATGCCACTGAAGATGGTCTGCTATTTCCAGACCGAAATATTTGGTTAATTAAATATCTTTCTTGTGTTTATGTGCATATATTATTCATTATACATGTATGTAAGGATATTTACTTTGCATTATGGGATACCAAGGCAATTGATGTGAAGTCATTAGCATTCTATATATATACGAGTAGTGAAGTGACTTGACTTGCAAACTTTGTTTGCTTACACTTGGATAAAGGATGAATCGAAGAATATAATTTCTTGGCATTTTTAATTTATAGTACAACCAAATGAAAAAACATTCAACATAATGTAAACATCTTAAATAACAGTATTCAATAACTTATGCAAATTGAAGTAATAGTAAATAATTGTTAAAAGTAAAAAAGTATGTCAGTTGAATATTAGTGTTAAGAAATGAGAATAATTTTAAAAATGAAATTAGTAATAATGTTTTTTTTGATACTCTCTAAATACATTTCAGATGCAAAGAAACAGACGTTATTTGGTTGTAGAAACAAATAACAGTAATACATAAATATACCATTTTATAGTATACATAATGAATGCAATAGTGTGGTTGAGTTATGGCTGCTATTAGTTCTTGATAAAATGGCTTCATATAAAGAGTCGCAGGTAATCATTATATTGAAGTATAAATGGATTTTACTTGCACGTTAGAAAGGTGCAGTAGATGAACAATGAAGAAAACTTGTTACTGAATCAGACCTTTCAGTAACATGCATGTTATAAAACATGATGGATAATTATAGTATCACTAGATTTGACATTAATTATATTAGTGAAATTCAGATGGAGTCAAGATTCAGATTTTTATTAAATAATATTAATTAATCATGAGGCCCTAGAACAAAGATCACCAAATTGCAGATCTCCAATATACATTTCACAGACCGTAGGTTACTGGAAACTAATTCAATAATTCATACATGCATTTATATATATACACATTATACATTTTATATATAGTATTGTATACATTTACATTTTTGATTATTTTATTTCGACAAATGATATTTCAAGTTATTCACATATTTACGGATTAGTTGTTGAATGTATAAATGTAAGTACAAATCTAACTCTAGATTTTGGATAAAAAAAAAAAATCACCTCTGCAAATCTTGAGATTTAAATCAACATTTTTTTGTAATTATTCAGTAATAATTAATAAATTATTATTTGAAATATAACAGATTTGACATTTTAATTTCTGTTATTAACCGAAGTTTGGTTTTCTAGACCTCGGTGCTACTTGTATTTTATTAGATAGATTTTGAAGGAAAGCTAATTGGTGAACTTTGCTCTAGAAAGTCATTGATCGAGTGACAAATTCTTGGAAATTATATTTCAGTTCATGTATTATTTTTGTTTTCACCTTGAACAAGCTTTCAAAATTGTTATAAACAGCTGTTTTCTTCACAATAATTCAAATGATATCATGCAGTAAAGGATTTATGGAGTATGCATGGGCAAATTTTAAACTATGATAGAATTTATGTATAACAGCTAGAATGAATATTGAAGGATTTCAACATCAATTTAAAATATCCATCATATAAAGTAATTTTATTTATAGCCTCTGAAACTTTTTATAGAAAATTAAAACTTGTTATATATAATAAAAAAAATCAGAATTCACTCAAACAAATTATGAAAGTTATACAAGGTAGAAAAATCAAAAACCATAGCTGTGGCAACATTAAAAATCATCGATATCAAATTCTTGATACGAACTATTAAGGGCTGTGCAGGATACTACAATGGTACTATGTGAAAAGCTTGCATTATGACTAACTTCAGCAATTTTTCTCAAATACCTGATGATACTGAAGTCTCATGTGGGTTCCGCTATTGTCAGGCATTATATTTCGGTCTTCTAAAGTACTTCTGACTGCATCAATCCATATAGATTTTGATCTTCTTCTGGGTCTTTTCCTTGCCATTTGCATCAAACAGCTGTTTTGTTAACGTTCCACTCCCATTCTGTTTAAGTGACAATACCTCCTGAGATTAGTTCTGCTCACACAATCCTGAATGTTTGATAATGTCAAGTTCCTTCCTAATGATGTCATCTGTTCACTCTTTTAGTTTTTCTCAGAACTCTCATATCTACTATCTTTGATCAACTGCTTTACTTCTAACAGTTCTCAGATCTGCAATTTAAAACTAGGTGCAATAATATCTTGTATACAACTACTAACATAGCTGAAATGTTTACTTGTTTGATAGATATCCCATCCCATCCCATCTCAGCTGCAGCTGATGTTTTCAGTGTTTTTGTCCATTTTAATTTTTTTTTTCATTGTTGATTTTCATATAAGATTTATTACAGCCATAATAATTAAGGGGATACAAATCCCTTGTTATTCGACTGCCAGTAACCAAAACTCTAAGATCGAGAAGTACGAATCTGAGTTTCATATATACCGAAAACTATCAGCGAATCCAGTGTAAATGACCACTTAGTAGTACAACACCAAGGCAACTTGAAGCAAAGGTGGAGCAAGCTCCCTCACTATCCTTGATATTTTCTCATAATGTTAAAACACAGCCCCTAGGGGGGGGGAAGTAATACTGTAATTACATTATGAGGAGAGGTCACTACCCAGACTGGTTTCAACCTTTTTTAAGGTCTCATCAGTGAGTAGGTAGACCTGGACGATAACAAGATTTAAATGAAAAGAACTTGCATACCTTTACTATACGAATGCCATAAAGGTGTGTTTGTATATTATAACATAAATTGAAAGCCAAACGGTCATTTACACTTGGATTTGCCGATAGTTTTTCGGTATATATGAAACTCATAGATTCGTAGTTCTCGATCTTAGAGTTTTGCTTACTGGCAGTTGAACAATAAGGGATTTGTATCCCCTTAATTATTATTAAGGATGCCAGAAAAATAGCCGTTTGCCTTTCAATTTGTTATTTATTACAGCCGTTATTCAATTTAGTAAAGGAATCCTGCAGACTTGTACTGCACTTGCATAAAAGAGCTGAGATTAAGATCTCCAATTTTGTTATCAGGTTTCATGCCACTCTCCTTCATTATGTTGATCCATATAGATAATGAAAAATGGTGGAGATAGTGTTACATCCTTGTTTTATACCTGATTTTACAGCCTTTTTTTTTAATCATGTGGTGCTACCTTGCTCTGTTTTTATAATGGGGCAAGGTAGCACCACGCGATTAAAAAAAAAAAAAAAAAAAGACTGTAAAATCAGTCTTTCTAAAATAAAATTTCAATTTCATTTTAGAAAGAGTTATCAGTAAAACTTTACCTAAACATTGACCTGTCATGTGTTGTCATCTCCATCCAGGAAATTTGCTGTTACAAATCTGTTGCATATATTTCAGTCTTGCTCTACTCTACTGGCATCACGTTAATAGTACCTATGTTAAGATTTTTTTAAAAATACTTTTTAACAAAATATGAAATAAATCTACAATTCTTTTCTAAGGGAATTTTGCTGATGAATATACTTAGAACATATCATGATTAAGATCCATATACAGTATATATACATGTGTAAAATATGTACAGTATATATATTCATCAAATCAGTATGTAATTGAAACTTGTATATCCTGTCATAATAAAATTTGCATGTTAAGAAATAAAGTTTTGGTGAGCAATAATGCTAAAATATAGTTGCTGAAGTTAAAATCTAGTTATTCAGTCACCATTCTCCTTCCTAGCGCGCGCACGATGTTTTATCATTAATGAATGCTTATACACCTGTCTTAACTTGCTTTGTTTTCCTGTTATTTGAGTTTGATTTTGTGGCTGTCAGTGACATTGTTTGTGATTTTTAAATATCATGACCAAGTATTTTGAGAAGTGTTTTTGTTGATTGAGATAATGTATTCATGCAACCAGAGTTATTTCTGGTTGCATGAATGCACTAAACATATCAAAGACATCTTCAGTTCATACTGAAGATGTCTTTGATATCATGGGCTAAAATTTCCAAGTAATTTTTCCTCATACATATATATCACACACAAAATTACTTGCTTTTCACAAAATAATGTATTTTTCTATTTTAACTATAGCACATTCAGTGTTTTGTTAGGTATAAGCTAACATTTTACATTAAAATACGTTTTTTAAACATCTTCTTTAGATTATGTGGAAGTCTTTAAATCAGCTGTCTTCACCTTCAAACTTTCTACGTTACATATTTTACGAAATAGATTCTCTCTCTCTCTCTCACACACACACACACAAGCAAACAGAAGTAAACATATTTTGTTATGCTGGTTTGTACTTGTATTTCAGTTCATACTGAAGATGTCTTTGATATCATGGGCTGAAATTTCCAAGTAATTTTTCCTCCTTACATAAATTATGTTGCTTGTTTCTTTTTAAAACACATTGGCATATGAAATTTATAAGGACTTTTCAGTAGAAAAGGAGTTAGCTGGTCTCATATGAGACATGAATTTTTCTCTCACAAAACAGGGAATTCAGATAGAGAAACACATTAATGGACGAAATATTCTGCCTCATGACTAATTTAGTTGTCTTGATCACAATTTCAGCCAATTCTAATTACATATCTTTTCTCTCTGTGCATAATTCTGCACATTCTGAATTAAAAAAAAAAAAAAAATTCTATTAATGTTTTTATTTTCTTTTAATATCAAGTTTATTATCATATTACTAATGATAGGGTTTTGCTATTTATCATAAAAATCTTTATTTTCATACATGTACCCACACTATGGTACAAGTCTTCAATTACTCATGTTATAGAACAGTGAATTTATGTATTGTTATTTTTTAGTCATATATTATAACCCTTGTAAATGATTCAAAAGTTGAAATTTCTCCATTCTCTGACAATTTTAAATGTACTTAACAATAATGCCTGCTAACTAACTGGTCATGACAGATATTTCTGTCAACTGAAACATGGATGCAAAGTGTACTCTTCAAATTGCAATATCAAGATTCTTTTTAAATTGCATAAATATGAAGTGTAAGATAGTTGGTTATTTTATTTACCATGGATAGTAAAGTCTGTATGATTTATTCATTGCGTGAAATATGTTATTTCCTGTTCTAAGAACTGAAATTATACTTAATACAGTGCACACTGAAAAATTTTACTTTTTAAAATAATATTTTTTTTATGTATCTGAAGTTTACTCCTGAACAAAATGTGTCTTATATTTGTTGGTTCATGATTATTTTGAAAATGCCATTTCCAACTACAATTCTCTTTAAAATTTTGCTCAATTAGAACAGAAAGATATATTATATAGAACTAGTGTTAGTAAGGAAACTTGAACAAAGTTCATTATTCATTTAGAAGGAATATATGTTGGTGCTATGTTTGTGTATTTTTGTATTTAATACATTGTGGATAGTATTTGTAAATGTGAAATATATATACATATAGTGTGTGTGTGTGTGTGTGTGTGTGTGTGTGTGTGTGTGTGTGTGTGTGTTTGCATGTGTGTTATACCTTACCAAAGCTAATAAGTAAATTATATTAAGTTCAGTTAATTAAAAATTGTAAAATATTTTATGATAATATGTTATAATAGGAGATTTTGTTTGTTATCCTAATCAAAATAACTGATCAAGATATTAAGGTTTTACATCAGTGTAGATGCTTTTCACTGTTATTCTTGCTATTCTTAGTCATACACATAATTCTGTTACTGTATAGTGATGGGCAGTAGAACTTGTGTAGAGCTTCTCTAATTAACATCTGAGACTTCTGTATTATAATACAACAGTACTGTAGTCAACATATCTATTTCTATAAACATGAAGATATAAATTAGACAAGTCATTTCATTTTATATGGACATTAAATTGTAGTTTGATGGGAAGGAGAAAAAAAGTTTTGGATGTGTTAAAAGATAAACTCTTGAATCTGGCACTGAAATTTGTGTTATCACAGAAGATATTCATAAAAATTACAAATGAATTAAGAAGGAATCAGATCAATCATGAGCCATTATGGACCCGACAGACTGTCGACTCTTTTTTAGAAAGAAGAGATTGAGACACCTTCTAAGAAAAGCTTCTGGTATCTCTGTTTTTTTTAATATTACATGTACCACAAAAATAAATAAATAAAAAATTACTCTTTTAAATGTCTACCTAGAATATGAGGAACATTTTATAATCACTATTATTCATATAACTTATTTCATTATTAGCTCATAATGCTATATAGAGTCCACCCCCACCCCCCAAAAAAAGCAATTAGGCAGATAATATTTCATGATATATCAAAACAGCATCCTTGGAACACAAGCACATGTTACTGAACATAAGGACACTACAATTAGGTAATTGTGGAAACAATTCAAATTGTATGGAATAGACTAACATCCTAGCATAATGCTTAATATAGTATACATTGTCCAGAGTTGTTTACATGGGTGAAAGTCATATTATATTAGTACATATATGTACTAACATAATGTACTAAATACTTTTAGTACATTGGTATCATGAGTGAGTTAAGGTTTAAATAGTCTGGAACCCTTTTCTAGAGAGCAAACATTTTCCATGCTATTTTACATCTCGAATAAGTGAAGTTGTGGTTTCATACCAGAAATCCATTTACCACCCAAATGCATTCATAAACATACATGCCCATGGTATAATGTGGACCCCACAATATGTTGGTTAAATTTATGCAATCCACTCATCCAGCCAAGCCAGTTTTGATAAGAACTGGTCCTAAAATAGCAGCCTCCTAAATTGATATATTCATACTTATTGAGATTAGAGGGGTTCTTCACTGCCTGATACTGACTGCAAAAATATCTTTTTCAATCTGTTAATGCTTCAGTATAGTATCCCTTCCATATGCTAGAATATGATCTACTAGTTTTAATGGTCTGCTTGTTATTATGCATTTCTTATATTTTCAAGATGAATGTTAACAATTCTTGATCCTTTGTGTTAATTTGGAATCACTCCAGAGAATTCTCTGAATTGTATCCATCCTGCACTATACTAAACTTATTTATGTGGATTTCATAAACACCTGGTAAAGACAAAGAAACAGGTTTATCTTTAAGAGTGGGCAGTAATTAGCAGATTTTGTTGATATGGTTAAAAAGAAAGTCAGCCAGAACTTGCAAATTGTGACACACATTCAGAGACACATTGTTTGCATAAGGAATAGAATTCTATGTATTTCACCAATATATGATCCAGAATAATCATCCATCCTACGACATGGAAAAATGCCTGTCAGGACCTTTCAAAAAAGGCAACATTTTAAAGGTTTGCCATCACCATCATGTTTGACTGATTGGTTAGTGCAGGATTTTTCAAACTGTGTTCTGTGGAAGGTGAATAGGTGTTCCCCGAGAAGTTCTGAAATTTGTCATTTTAGTTTTCTAAGCATTTTTAATGAATAAATATTTTATAGTGGAAATATTCTGAGGAGAATAATATTGGTGAAGATGTCTACAAGCTCAGACATAGAATGCCTAATAACATCTGTGTATCGTTAATTTTCACACACAGAAACCTTTCAACATTTGGGAAAGGATTATGCCACCATAACAATGGTGGCATATCCTCTGTTCTCAAAACTGATGGAAATGACTTCTGTGTAGCAAATGTCAATAACCAAGCGCCATATTTTTAAACATGGAAATAATCACAAATTATCGTTAATTTTCACACATCGAAATCTTTCAACAATCGGGAAAGAGAATACTGCCGTTTATGACCAATCATAAAAATTGCCTGCAAGCCGATTACAACAATGGGCAGCATGTTCTCAAAACTGAATGCAATAATATCTGTGTTGCAAATGTCAGTGACTCAGCAAAGAAGTATAAAGAAACTTTTTCTACTGAAATTGAAGATCAAGGTAGTCTGTATCCGGATCTAAAATCTATTAATAAATACTTTCTTCGCAAGTTCATATTGCAGTGTGTAAGTGCTTGTTCTGAAACCGGAGTGCTGTGATTTTTTTAAAAGTAATAGGAATACAGTGTTTGTGACGGAACTGATAGTGAGTCATCCACCTCAAGCTTATAAAGCGATCTCCAGGATGTACAAGAGGAGGGAAAAACTACCAGCACACAGGAGAAAAAGTCTGCATTCACTCGTAAGTATTTATAATAATATTATAAATATATTTGGTGATCAGAATAGGGTATGTCAATGAAAATCAGCACAAATTAATTTAATGATGATTTATTGCAGCTTTAATTAAATCAATTAAATAATTAAACATCTAATTGATGTTTAATTATTATTTAATTATTAATTAATAATAAAATCAGCTAAATTACCAATTAATTATTAATTAATACATTACTATGAAATAACCAAGGTGTTCCGTGAAAATTTCAGGATTTGTGAAGTGCCCATCGTAGAAAAAGTTTGAGAAAACCCTGAGTTAATGTGTCTGCTCTTCAACCAACAAACTATAGGTTTGAATCCTGCCATGGGCATTAATGTTTATGATTGTCTTTAGGTGGGAAATGAATTTCACTGCCTGGTGTGAGACCATTGCACTGCTTATTGGAGGCTTGGAGGGCTTGCTCTAGAGCAGGATTTCTGGGCTAGGTTAAAATGAATTTAAAAAATACAAAAAAAAATTAAAAGAAAAAATCTTCAGCCAACCAACAGTTCTTATGCACTATAGGTTTAGAACTTTTTGTACACTTGGTGTTCTTTTCCACTCAAAATGTCACTTCTCACTGTACAACTGTTAACACTATATTAAATCCTAAATCTACTCAAATTTTAGAATAATACTGTCTCACACATGTAGGTTGTGCACACACACACAAATGCTTAAAGTTTCCAGAAAAAGGGCAGTTTGGTTAATAGAATGACTTTCCCATATAACACTCACTGACTCCAGTCTCTTTCTTGTTTTTAGCTCCTTATGCCTTTTTTATAGATATCTTTGTAGTTACTGGTCTTCCGAATTGGTCACCATCATTCCTCTACTATTCTTTAAAGGTTAAAACATGAGTGCTGTTATTCAACAATATACAATTCAGCTTCTGTCTTATTGAATCAAATCTTTGTCATCTTTCTTTCTATTTGCCTCTGTTCTTTGCAATAGCCTTTCTCACACTGTTTTCCCCAGGATTGCAACCACGTTGATATTTAAAAAAAAAAAAAAAAAGTATTGTTTATTGTTAGCCATTAAAATTTCTTGTTGAATAACTGCTTCAGGGGAAGAGATGTTGAGCTTGTGTTAATAGATCATAATCATTCCATATTTTTTGGGAAGGAGGATGTGCAAAGGTTGATGTATGTAAATTTGGAGAATGTGGGTTTTTGATAAACAGAAGTAGATAATATCTGTTTAACATTGGATATGAGCATCAAGGAGGAATAGTCCTCATTTCATGGATAGACTTAATTGTAGGACAAAGAAAGTTTTTAGAAAAACTTTTTACTTGAAGAAAGACCTTGATTACTACATTTCCAGATGGCATAAAGATCATCAACCTAACCAAGTCCACAAAGATGGTTTAGGGAGGTGATGTTAAAATTTATCATGATATCAAAAAGGAATCACCCTTAAATCTAATATTTTTGATGTATGAATACTTCCCTTTAGAAAAGAAATTGGACAGCAATTTTTTGATTCCTTTAGTTAGGCTGCAATTGAATCAACTGTTCATCTTGTATGGTTCTTTAATTTGTGATATTTAGCAGAGCAGACCTAGGGTCATATATGGCATAATATATACCTTCAGTTTTTTGATTTTTGCTTGGTTTAACAAAATAATTTTATCTGAAAATTTATAAAGCTCTTCCCTGTCAATAGCTGTGTAGATATTATTGTATTATATTGCAATATAATACAATAATACCTACAAATAATACCTAAAAATAAGGATCTTCTCTTGTAAATTACAAGAGAAGATCCTTATTTCTGTTGTACTCCTCAGAATCCTTAACTCTTGTAATGTTTTCCTTGTTTATTATTAATTATCATCATCAGGCCTTAATGTAACTTAATGGTTGCACCTGTTTGGAAAACTCGTTTGCTGAGTACATAAGTTCTTTTCGCTATACACTTTGGTATTAGGTCTAGCTACTCACTGATGAAGCCTCAAAAAAGGCTGAAACCGGTCTGGGTAGTGACCTCCCTCCATAATGTAATAACAGCATACATTTCCTAGGAAATGTGTTTTTACATTACGGAAAATACCTAAGAATAGCGATCTGAACTTCCTCCACCTTTGCAACGAGTTGCCCGGTATTGTACTACGTACTAGGATCACTTGCATTGGCTAACGCTAGTGCCGCCGATACTTTATAGTTTACTATATTCGGCAAGAAACTCTCTGATTCTGATCTTTGAATTTCTTATTCGGTTTTAAAACTGTGTGGGATTTAATATCCCCTTAATTTAAGTAATATTTTCATTGCTGAAATGAAGCTTATTAGCTCTTTATACTTAAGTAACTTAATGGTTGCACCTGTTTGGAAAACTCGTTCGCAGAGTACATAAGTTCTTTTCGCTATACACTTTAGTATTAGGTCTAGCTACTCACTGATGAAGCCTCAAAAAAGGCTGAAACCGGTCTGGGTAGTGACCTCCCTCCATAATGTAATAACAGCATACATTTCCTAGGAAATGTGTTTTTACATTATGGAAAATACCTAAGAATAGCGATCTGAACTTCCTCCACCTTTGCAACGAGTTGCCCGGTATTGTACTACGTACTAAGATCACTTGCATTGGCTAACGCTAGTGTCGCCGATACTTTATAGTTTACTATATTCGGCAAGAAACTCTCTGATTCCGATCTTTGAGTTTCTTATTCGGTTTTAAAACTATGCGGGATTTAATATCCCCTTAATTTAAGTAAAGATAAAAATTATAACATGCAAAGTTATGATCAAGTAAGATACTGTTATAACAGAAGCATGGGAAAAAAGAACATCACCATTAGTTACTATTATTTAGTTTTATTATTATAAATAATAAATAAATAAAATTTATTATTATCAATATTGTAATAGAAATCATTACTAAAAACGAGATAAAATCTGTTTATCCATTTTCTTTCCTGAAGGATACTTAAAAAAAACGGGACTGTCCTGGGAAAAACGGGATGAATGGGAACCCTACCCTTACATTGTCTCTCCCTCCCTCTTCCTTTTATCCATTGGGCCCTGCAATTTTCATTCGTTCATTCTGTCCTCATACTCTCCATTTCAGATACCCAAAATTGAATTTGTGAATTGTCTCTGAACCCTCTCTAATAACTCATCATCCTTTTGGAAACCTTGCAACCAAATCTGTGCAGAGTAATCCATATGCAGTCTGATCAAAGCCTTGTACAGTGGAATCATAACATCCTTCTATGTGTCAGTGTTTTCTGCATCATTCCCATAATCTATTATATTGTCCTCACAGTTTTAGCAAAATGTCCATGAACTTTCAAATCTGTCTACCACAATCCTCCCCCAGATTTTTCATCTAAAATATCCCCACCTATGCATCCCATCTTTGCCTCCTATATTTTAAAACTTACACTTTGCTACATTAAACTGACATCCCCACACCCTCACCCATTCAGGTAGTCTGTTCAAGTCCTCTTGCAAGGCTACATCTGTTTTACTTCTCATAACTCTCCTAATCTAAGACTCATTAATAAAGATAAGTTAAAGCTGTTGTTAACTCCCAGGAATAATACCTCAAGGCATGCAGTGATATATCATCAAATCCCATGGCCTTAGTTGACAACAAGTTGACTCAATTCGTCATATACCTCCGGTTCACTCACTGTCAGTGGCTCCTCCTCCCCATTCCTACTGCTCTTAAGCTCTATGTTATATTACAATCACAAAGATGGAATACTTAAATGAACTGCTCATTTAACACCTCCACTATTAAGTATTAAATATCAGACAAAATTTTCACTATTGTTATAATGGGGTGAGAGAGAGAGAGTTTATTTTCAAGTTAACAGTTGTCTTTATCTGTTATTAAGTATTCAATAACAGATAAAGGATCTCTTGTACTCTGGAAATCCGAGCTAGAGTAAGAACAGTTGTCATCTTTCATTCTGCTACATGTCTTATCCTTTTCTACACTAACTGTCTGACTTTGTAAATAACATCAGTGATATTTGTAACCTGCCTAATATGAAATTTTCACCTTCTGTGCTTTTTTAATTCCCAAAGTACTTCTCTCCATTGCTCATTGGCATAACTTTTTGTCAGATCAACTTTGGATACCATAAGGCAGTGTAATGGAATCCAACAGCTTCCTTTTAAGAGAGAGATGGGCAAGTTGCCTGTCATCATGCCCAATCACCAGTAATTATTCCATGCTTTTGTCACTCTGGAGAGTAGAAAATTTTTCGTTTGGTTACGAAGTATATTGTACTTGATAAGACATTATATTCTTGATTTAATTTCTTTCTTAATTCTTAAAAAAGAAATTTCTTAAGAAAGTTCTTAAGAAAGATTCTTAATTTCTTTGCCTGAACAAAGCTTGCACGTGAAGTATCTTCACAACTAGTCTATTTATATATAGAGACTGACTTCACATCCTGGATTAAACTCTCGCTGCTGGACCTCAGTAAGGTTGAAGCTGATCCAGATAGTGATCCTACCCATAATGTTTTTGAACTATAGGAAACCGAGGCAAATGATGTGAGGTGAACAGCCTATATATATACACGTAGACTAATTGTGAAAATATTTCATTCACAAATTTTACTTATGCATGGATAAAGATTTAAGCAAGAATATAGTTTTTTGTCAAATATAATATACTTCGGAATATTTCTTGGTCCATGTCTATTATTAAAGGTTATGTGTCCCAGATAGGTGTACTCTGGAAGATATTCAATGCTGATGCCTTTGTGATTCCTACCAAAGATTGTAGGTTGTAAGCCTATAATATAATAGTGCCATGAGTCGGTTAAGGATTTTTTTTCTGTTTTTATTAATTATATATATATTTGTTTTCACCAGGGAACCAGGGTGAAATGCAAAAAGTCAGCTACTGGAACAAATCTGAAAAAACTCCCCAACTCAACATCACCAGAGTTAAAGATCGGTACTATCAACATAAGAAGCCTGAATGGCAAAGAAATAGAGCTAGCTGAGGAATTAGATAAGTACCAAATCGCCATAATAGGGGTGACTGAAAAAAAAAGAAATAAACTGGTGAGATCTTTCTGAGCAATAAATACAAAATGTTATATTCAGGCAATGACAATCAAGGAAAAGGAGTAGCCATTGTATTCAATACTAAATACGAGGCTAATCTTCTTAAATGGCAGGCAGTCTCAAGTAGAGTGATGTGGGCAAATATCAGAATGGGGTACTGGACAACGACACTTATTTGTGCCTATGGTCCCACAGAAGGTTCTACTAAGGTAGAAGTGGAGGAATTTTTTAATGCTTTAGAGAAAGCATCTGACAGTGAAAAAGGAAAAGTTGATCCTTGTTGGTGATCTAAATAGCAGAGTAGGAAATGATTGTCAGACATACAAATATACATTGGGAAAATTTGGAGAAAAGAGCAAAGCTAATAATAATGGCAAATATTTGTTGGATTTCTGTTCAGGACATGGACTGGTTATTACTAACACCATGTTCCAACATAAAAATGTGCACAAATTCACATCGATAGACGACGAGGCAAGAAATAAGAAAAGTCTCATTGACTATGTTATTATTGATGGTGATGTTTTCTCTCTTGTGCAGGACACCAGAGCGTACAGAGGATTTGAAATTGGAAGTGATCACTATTTATTCTTGAGCAGGATAAAATTGAATTTCATATTGAAAACAATAACATGTAAGAAAGTTTTAAAGCGAATAAAAGTTGAGCAGCTCTCAGATGTGAACTGTAGACTAAAATACACAAAGATTATTAAAGAAAAAATGAAAGAGTTTGAGAACAGGAACCAAACTTTAGAGATTCAGTGGCAAGCCTTGAAGAAAACCCTGATTGATTCAGTGAGGTTTCTGCAAGGATAGAAAAATCAGAACTCCATGGTGGACATAGGAAGTTAAAGAGGCAGTGAAGGAAAAGAAGAAAGCATATCAAAAATTCCTGGCAAATAAGTCAACTTGTGCTCTTAGAGAATACAGAGACAAATGTAAGAAAGCTAAACACTGTCTAAACAAAAGTCATGGTAGGACTTTGGCAAGAACATAGAAAATAAATATCAAGAAGGTGGCAAAATATTTTGGAGGTTATTGAAGAAGCTTAGAAATGGAGGAAAGGGTATTGTAAAAGTAGTTAGAGATGATAAAGGTGACATGAAAATGGGAGAAAAAGATATCCTTGAATTATGGAGTAATTACTTCGAGAGATTGCTAAATGAAACAAGCAGTGATAGCACAGTGGTAAAAAACACTCAACAGGCATACAGTCAGGAATACCTACCTTTGATGGCTTTTTCTACTTGAAATAGAAAAAGCCATCAAAGGCTTAAAATATGGAAAGGCAGCAGGAGTAGATGATATTCGACCAGAAATGCTGAAGTATAGTGGTATACAAGTCTTGCAGTGGCTGAACTGCATAGTTCAGAAGGCCTGAACAGAGGGATGAATTCCTGATGAGTGGAGTAGAGCTCTCATAGTACCCATATATAATAAAGGGAAATAAAACTGAATGTGAGAATTATAGAGGCATTTCATTACTGAGTGTTCCTGGTAATATATATGGAAGTATACTTGAGAAACGGTTGAGAAGGATTGTGGAAGAGAAGCTTGATGAAGACAAGTTGGATTCAGGCCAAATAGAGGCTGTCAGGATCAGATTTTCACTTTATGACAGATAGTTGAGAAAGCATGGAAATATAACAAAGATCGATATTTAAGTTTTGTCGATCTGGAAAAGGCATATGACAAGGTGCCAAGAGAGAAGCTATTCAATACGCTACAGTTGTATGGTGTCAGTGGATCATTATATCAAACAATACTTAGTCGTTATTTGAGTTGTAAGTCAGCATTTAGAATTGAAAGAAGTACAGGAAGATGGTTTAATGTTAAATCTTGTGTGAGACAAGATGTACATTATTCCTTCTGTTATTCATTATCTATATGGATCACATTATGAAGAAAAGTGGTATTAAACATAATATCAAAATTGGAGATGTTAATGTTTGCTTTATGCGGACGATGTTATACTTCTAAATAAATCCGCTACAAGTCTTCAAGATTCTCTGACTAAATTTGAATAACTGTTGTAATAGATATGGTATGAAGATCAGCAATAAAAGGACAATGAAAATAGGCAGAATCACTGAAAATGTCAACTGCGTTGTGACATTTTGAGAACCCGTGGAACAAGTAAAACATTTCAGCTACTTAGGCATGATTTTTAGTGAAGACGGTAAATTAAATATGGAAATAGACAACAGAATCAATAAAGCTGGTATAGTAGGAAGTCAATTGAATAAATTCATATGGAATAAGAGAGAAATTAGTTGGAACACTAAATTAGCTGTATACAAGACGGTGTTCAAACCAGTTTTAACTTATGGATCTGAGAGCTGGATCAGAAGTAAAACACTTGACCAAAGACTAGAGACCACAGATATGAGAGTCCTGAGAAAGATTAGAGGCGTGAACAGATGGCATCAATGGCAATATCATATTAAAAATGAGGATGTTAGGAAAGAACTTGTCATTGTCAGCATCCAGGAATGCGTTAGCAGAGCTAACCTGAGGTGGTATGGTCACTTAAACAGAATGGGCGAGGAAAGGTTAGCAAAACAAGTATTCTCTGCCAGTTGGCAGGAAAACGACCCAGAGGAAGACCAAGATATAGGTGGTTTGATAGGGTACAAAGTAGACAACAGAAATATAAGATCTGATAATATTGGAGTCTTGACAAGTAACAGACTGATCTGGAGGAAAATTGTAGATAGGAAGTTAGTAATGATGTAAATTTTTCATGTAGTACTATCATATCCTGTACACCCCTTGAGGGTACATGGCAGAAATTTGATGATGATGATGATATATATATATATATATATATATATATATATAATTTTTTTGCATTGATTTTTTACATAGTCTGAAACTCTTGCTCTAGATACCAAACATGGAATACATTTTTTCAAGCTACTCCACTAAGCATGGAGATTGGTCGAGGCATGGTTCAAGGCACGTATATCTCGCGACAGCATCCCAGATGTGTTCAATAAGATTGAGGGCAGGGGACCTCGGGGCCAGCCAAGCATCCTCGTGT